>NC_134459.1:90817011-91428965 GCF_047948215.1 Lycorma delicatula | reverse complement strand
AGTCCATGCCAGGTTTACAAAGGAAAGTAATGAGTGAAGTTGTTTCCCATTTTTCCTTTATTCATTCAGCCGAATGTACAGTTACATATCACTGTACTGAGTCCTACAGATGCAACTTACACTCTATCCACCTGGCTATTTAATGAATATCATTACTCTCAGAGATTCCAAGTTTAATTTGTATTTCACGTGATTTAGATGCGTTACTGTTGTAAGTAAAAGCGAAAAATCTACCTATCCGTTTCTATTATAAAAGATTGAGTATTTATTCCTCTTTTCAAGAATTAATTTAATAACTAAATTTTAGATTAAAAAAAAATTAAGTCTACCAACATATTAGTTTGTTATTTTTAAACAAAATTAAAAAAGTACACTTACTCGTTTCCATATTAATAAAAATAACAATCTACATCTCTTCATATCTCTAGTTCTGGTGATTGCAGAATTTCATACGATTTTCTTTATCGTTGTTTATGTATATACTACAATTTAAAGAATCCTCTATAAACTTTAATTTTTCTGGACATGAGAAGTCCCGATAAAAAAATAATTTGTCCCAATAAAAAAAAATGAAAATTTTTATATGAATTGTTGATGTAATTGTTGTTTATAGACAGTGCTGTCGTTCATATCAGTTCTATTCGTTCATATATGCTGCATGAACAGACTTAAAAGAAAGTAATGTGATTTGAGTTTTACGTATACTGAATGTAAAGAAACCATTAAAATAAGTTATTCGGAAAGATTGAATAGACGAATTTTTAATTTTTCAAATTAATGAAAGTATTAAACTAATTTTACATAAATGCATAATTAATATATAATGCAATAATCGTACCTTTAAATTATTATTCGTTTATACTTTAAAAAACTTTAAGTGAAAAAAATAGAGGTTAAATGTTTATAAACAAACAATACAATAAAACAATTCACTTTGTCAGGTTACATATACTATTGACAGAATCTGTCGATATTTTAAAATGAAATGTGCTACAACCCTACAGACCTACAATGACAGAACATGCCAAGTCACGACACCCCATTTCCGCCTTATAGGCACGCAATTATTCTTTTTTTTTATTGGTAATTTTATTATTATTATTACCATCATCGTTACATTATAGCCTTGAAATGAGTCAAACTATAAAAATTGGCAATCAAATAACCTTTCAAGGTCATTAATATATGAATAAGTCAAGGACTTTAACAAAAAAAAAAAACAAAGAAGTTAATCTGTATAGAGTGATGAATGAATGTGATAATAAATCGATGTAAAAAGAATTCTCGCCGTTTCAAATTATCAGTAATTAAGAGTAAGTATAAAAAAATGTGATTACTTGAAGATTGAAATAAGTAAATATATTTTAATAAACCGTCGTAGAAAAAAATTAAAACGCATCTTACTCATAAATGAACACTTTTCTTTCAAGCGTCTCTCATTTTAATGTTGAATAAAAAAAGCACTCTGTATTATAACACAGTCTTGACAGTTTATGTCTTTTTATTCAGATATTTTGACCCATTTTTTTTACTGTTTAACAAAACTTCACTTAATGTTACAAAAAAAAAGTACTTCAATATTATTTCTAATGTTACAAAAAGTTACCGCTTTTATACGACAGTTCATTTATAAAAATACAATTTTCCTTTTCATTAAAAAACCATTTCTTATTTATTTTGTGAATAAATAAAATTATTTTCTTTTTATTGCTTATTAAAATAGTAATTAAATTATTTTTAATTTTAAAGATTATATAAACCTTTTTTACTTTCCTGTCATCATACATCTAGAGGTATGCTGCAAGAAAGAAAGTATGGTAATCAGTCAAAAAGTAGGGTATGGGTTTTTTGTTCATTTCTCGACGTTTCATAACCCAGGGACCCAAAAAACAAAAAGTGGGGGGTTATGTTCGTACTTATGTACGTGCGTGTTTGAAGCTTAATAATTTGACTAGATAAACGGGTTTTGATGAAATTTTGTACAGATTCGTATATATGGGGCAATTTGTTGGTAAATTTTTGGAGTCAATATCCAAAACATAATGATGGGGTTTGACAGAGGGGGATTTATTGAAAGTAAATTTCTCAAAATTTTGCAAACATAACCCAATTTTATATTTAGCTCAGTATATGGGTGCATACTTATCTTACAACTTTTACAACTTTTATTTTGTCCTAAAATTACCCCTTCCCGAAAAAATCTATAAAGCCTTCTTTTATTTATTACATATTTTTAACCGAATTTATTTTTGCGTCGCCCTAGGCATAGTAGTAGCACAAGCATTGGGGGTGAAGGAGCGGATCAAAGTTTAAAAATATAAATTTTTTTGAATCTTTCAAAATGTTTTTGGGATTATCTACACATTTAATAATATTAAAAATGTAAATAATAAGTAATATTTTTACATCAAATTTCATTAATACTCACCCACCGCCAAAAAATAAATGTTAGGTAACTTTTTCATGTTTAATTATTTTCCCACTGTATAAGAATAAATAACCAACGCCAAAGGAAAGTATTGCAACTTTGTTGTCAGATTTTTTTTATTTAATAACCACCACCATATAATATATAATTAATAATATTTCAGTTAATAAAGACGCCATGAAGACAATATAAAAGCGATTACAATTTTTTATTATTTAAACTTAAAAATTTGTTACTATATATAGGTTGATATTATCTGTTTGTATTATAAAAATAATTTTTACATTTGACTGAATTCTTACTTGTGATATCAAGTTTTTTTTTAGAATTAATTCACTTCTGAGTCTGTATGTTTTTTGACAAGTTAAATACAGAACGACTTTCTTTAATTTTTACTTCCTTATAGGAAGTGAAGAAAGTATTGTGGTCGCGAAAAAATTCGGTTATCAGATTTCAACGGAAATATCCATTTTGACCATCACTGAATCCATTTTGACTAGTTTCTGCGTGATGTCTGTACGTACCTCGCATAACTCAAAAACCATTAGCCGTAGGATATTGAAATTTTTTATTTAGAACGGTTGCAATATCTAGTTGTGCACCTCCCCTTTTGATTGCAATCGACTGGACCAAAAGTGTCCAAAAAAGCCCAAAACAAAAAATGGATTTTGGACTTTTTCTTAACTGCAGTAATAAGCCCTCAGCGAGAGATTTCAACGATATATCATAAGTAGTACTTTATATATATTGGTATAAAGAGTTATAGCCAAATAAAATCTTAATTTATGAAATATTTGGATCTTACAAGGGGAAGGCATTTCAGTTCAAATCAGACCATCTCCGTTTTTTAACTTTTTTTTTAATTTAAATGTATTGATTTATTAATAATTAAAATTAAATTTAAAAATTTGTAATTTGTATTTTTATTTGTATTTTTTTTTTACAAATTTAATTTTTGAAATTTTTTTTACAGTATATAATAATTCAATAATAAAAAAAAATATCCGAAGTTATATATAATATATAAGTTATAATGGAATAAAATTTTATGTACTTTTCATTTATAAAAAATGTAAATGTGTAATTTAATAGGCGTACAAGGAAGTCATGTGGTGTCTACATGAGATTTTTAATTTCAGTGACATCGGAAGTAATTATATAATAACGATTTGGGCCCATGCTGCAGTAATAATCTGAGTGTCAACGTCTGTCTTACATCCTTTAAGCTTTATAGAAACCTATTGTCTTCTTAAAACCTTCATAGTAGCTTTTTCTTTGGATTAATTAATACAATCACCTGTTAAAAAAAAAAAAATACTGATGAGGACACCACATGACGTCCTTGTACACCTGTTAAATTGCATATACACATTACACATTTTTTGCTCCACTTCATTTAAACTTATTTCATTTGAAAGTATAAAATATTAGTTGTTATTAATATCAAATATTTCTACAAATATTAATTCAACAATCTTAGCTGAAATATTAGGATAGATTAAAAGTCCCTTTATTACTCTTTAAATAAATGTATATCTTATATCTATCTAACATTATGTTTTTTAAATTATTATGATGTAACCATCCGCAAATGAAAACAAAAACCAAATCTGATGTGCGCACAAATTGACTTACTTGTACGCCTATTAAATTACATATACACATTTTTTTAAATGAAAAGTACATAAAATTTTATTTCATATTAACTTCTGATATTTTTCATATTTTTTTTTTATTATTGAATTATTATTTATTGTAAAACAATTTACAATCAGAGGTTAGTAATAATTAATAAATCGATATATTTAAATAAAAAAAAGATAAAAAAAAGGAGATGAAGTCTGATTTGAATCGATGTGCCTTCCCTTCAAAAGATCCAAATATTTCATTAATTAAAATTTCATTTGACTATAACTCTGGATCAAATGAAAATAAGTGCCACTTATGATATATCGTTGAAAAGATCTCAATGAGGGCTTATTACTGCAGTTATGAAAAAGTATAAAATCCTGATTGTTTTGGATTTTGGACTTTTTTGCACACTTTTGGTCCAGTCGATTACCAAAAGGATTACCAAAAGGAAAAGTGCAAAACTAGATGTTACAACAGTCCTAAATCCAAAATTTCAACTTCCTACAGGTAATCGTTTTCGAGTTATGCGAGATGCATACGTACGCACATACATACGTAAGTACGTACAGGCGTCACGCCGAAAACAGTCAAAATGGATTCAGGAATGATCAAAATGGATATTTCTGTTGAAATCTGAAAACCGAAATATTTCGCGATCACAATACTTCCTTTACTTCGTACAAGGAAATAATTATTGGATATAATTGAAGAAAAAAAATTGTGATTCCACGAATTGTTTGGTTACAATTCTTAAGCATAGCTTTTTAATATAATTGAATTACATAAAACAAAGAAATATAGCTTACAGCAGCATCAAAATAAAATTACTTCAACTCCCAGAAATACAGTGTATTCTGTTTTTTTTTTAGGATTTTTCCAAATTGCGAGCTACTTTAAATGACAAAAGAAACTATGAACGTGTTGCTCGTTTTATTAATAACAGGTTTCTCGCAAATAAGGTGATTTCAACAGACAAATAATAAATATAGCCGAGCTTCGCAAATTAAACTACTGTCATTTTGTAAACTTTACTAGTCATTAATTTTATTTACTTCCATCAGCAATCACTCGTAAAAGAGTTAAAAAATTTATCGAACTTCTCACAATCTTTAACAAGACTGAACTCAACATTAAATTTATAACGTAGGTTTCGATTATGAATATTTTACTTTCTTTATGATTATATTTTTTAATATTTATTTATTAAGAACAAGTTTTTATTTAGAAAGTTAACTTATAATAACTCATCATAATAAGTTAAAAGTTTTTGACAATTTGATTAAAGATTTCGCAGCCCTTTCTTGGAAAATATACGTATTATTAAGCCGCAGTACTGCAATAGTAACAGAAGAAAAGGAGGGCACAAAAAGTCTTTTGCATCTGATATGCCTCGGGTAAAACCCCTCCCTAGTTAATATAAATCTTTCAGCAAAGGGGAGCGGAAAATAATAATAATCTTAATGAAAATTTACCCTGATGTAAAGGAAGATAGTTGAAAACCCGTTAAAATTATACTACAAATACGTTCAAATATTTAAATTGCAGCTAAAAAAAAAAGTAATAAGCAAACCCATGTATTATAAATTTAAAAATGCAACTTCCAAACTTTCTATGGAAGGAACTACTACGGACAACTTAATAACCGACGGAAAATAAATAAACATTAATCGTACGATGTTGCGAAGGAATAGCCATCAATATAAAGTAAAAAAATTCACGAAAGAACGCCTGCCTGATAATTAATTCGTAAAGTATTCCATAATACATTGAATGTTGAACTAGAATAAAATTTATATCACAAATGTTCTGTTTTAATTCACCCCATTAACCATGGGATTACGGAGTCGAATTTTTGTAGCGTTTAAAGAATGCCGTGATTGACCGGAATTCGAACTCGGGACATTCAAGATGAAAAGTTGGTCGTTACCAAATTATCACAGAAATTAGAAACTTTTATTATAACGAATCAATACGAGCAGTTATTGCTATTAGCTAGCTTTTACTCGGACCATAAACACAAATTTTCGCAATATCTCGATCTCAGCGGGTCCATTTTTTGTAAAAATATTTCTTTTTATTTATTTATATATTTCTTTTTATATTCAGAATATATATTATATATTCTGAATATAAGCCAAATCGGACCATAAATACAATTTTCCGAAATATCTCTATCCCAGCGTCACCTAGCAGATCCATTTTTTGCAAAGATATTTCTTTTCACGTAACTAATATATACTCCGAATATGAGCCAAATCGGACCATAAATACAGTTTTATGAAATATCTCCCGACCCCCGGGCCACCTAAGGGGTCCAAACTAATTTAGAAACCTTCACGGACTTGCGTACAACAATTCACGAAAGTTTCATCCCAATCGGATGAATGGTATAGCAACGCATACGGGACAAACAAACATTCATTTATATATATATATATATATATATATATATAACATAAGGAAGTTCTAGATAGTCATGAATATCTTCGTTCCGTGTGAACAACAATGCCCCAGCAATGGAACTCGCCAATTTATTCTGGAAACGTTATATAATCTCAATGTTGCTCTTGCTCGTCGTATATCATGGTTTTTTCCATAGTCCAAATCGGTTTTGGAATCAAATTGAATGTATTAAAACAAATTGTTTTAATATCTTAGTGACAGCGAAAAGTGTGAATTCCTGCCAAATAACCAATAAAGCTTAATCAGATATATGTATATATATATCAGATTAGATCAAAACACTTTCGCGTACATATGAAAAATTGCAATTATAGTTGTCAATTTTATTAAATTTACTCCCGAAGTAAATGAATTAATTAACTTTTATTATGAAAGAAAATGGAAAATTAGACTGTATTTATGAATCCTGGAATTTTTAAACCGGAAATACCAACAGGACTTAACAAATACATTAAATGCTACTTTAATGGTTTTTTAATTCTTTTTTTATTCAAAAATGGATTCACAAGAATAAGAATAAGAAGAAGTTTGATATATATATATATATATATTTTTTTTTTAAATGAACATTAAAATCTTTTCAAATTTAATAGTCAACATATATATTTATTTATTTCTATTGTTTCTATATGATATTTTTATTACCAACTTCAATTAAAAAAAAAGATCCAAGTCTAATCCGTATGTCATTTTTCTTTTAATGTATTTTCAAGCCTTATTCTTATTCGAATGAACTGATTACATTGATTTTTTATAACTGGTTTTTTATGACTAATTAAACATATAAACTAGATATTTGTCCATAAAAATACCGATTAGAATTTCTAGTACATGATAAAATCTGAAGCCTGGTTATGATTCGATACTGAAACTCTCCGGACAAAAAATCAATTTCGCGGAGGAAGTTCTAATTACCTCGTTCTTCCAGATAAAGCAGAAAATTCTATTACAATTAATAAATCGTTTGGTCTACATATTGATTTGAAAAAAGTTTATTTATTAAGAACTACTTGTTTGTACATCATTAATTAAGTATTATTGTATTGTTATAGAGTCTAATGATATTACAACCTAATATGAAAATGAAAGAAAATTAGTAATAAAATTTGCGATTAATGTTTACTTTAAAAATAAATCACAAATATTTAAATTAAATATCAATCAAAAATATTTGTATTTAATTTTTACCTTAATTCCAAAAAATATCTTTATATTTTTATACGTTTATACGTAATATTTTTTTTTATGAAGACAAGTTATTCCCATTTGAATTTCTTCCCAACAGTTTTTTTTCAAATAGGAGTATGTTTTTTTATAAACCTATTCATATTTTCCATAAAAAAATAAACAAATAAAAATAGAACCGACTTCAAAAACATACTAATCAGTAAAATAAATCAGTTTGCCAAATTCTTTTGAAATTTTGACTTTTGAAGTTGTCGTCAAAGTAGATGTAAATTGTAAATAATTTTTTTTTAATTTGACGTCAATTTCAAAAAGAAATTTATAAAGGAATTGCTAGTTGGAAGTTTTTTTGCGTTTCACATTTTGTTTATTTATAATCGGTTTTCCAAATAAGGAACCACAAATTAATCGTCTCGTATTTGTTGGAAACACTCTCAATAAAACATACATATACATAAAAATATAAATAAAGTACATATATACGTACATGTATAAAAGTTCATATATATATATATATTCACACTGATTAAGACCACAAATATATAAGAGCTCATAAAGGCCTAATGAAAAAAAAAAAAAAAAATGTGTAACATCAATTAACAATAGACAAACAAATAATAACGTAACAATCTCATCGAGATAAATAGAAATAGGCTAGGCTCCTTATCAAGACATAGAAATATGTATCACATATGAGGTATTGAACCAGCTTAAGAGTCACTCAGATTCCTCTAAGTCTAGCACATAGGCATTTCAATCACCAGTTATCCTCGCTGCTGTCTAGGAAATTAATTACTAGAAAGTTCGCGTGATTATCTAACCGCTGACTGTAATTTGAACCGAAACGTTTGACCTCTTCGCAAACATAAGGAAGTTCTAGATAGTCATGAATTTCTTCGTTCCGTATGAACAACAACGGCCCAGCAATGGAACTCGCCAATTTATTCTGGAAAAGTTATATAATCTCAATGTTGCTCTAGCTCGTATCCCGTGGTTTTTTCCATAGTCCAAAACGGTTTTGGAATCAAATTGAATGTATTAAAACAAATTGTTTTAATATCTTAGTGACAGCGACAAGTGTGAATTCCTGCCAAATAACCAATAAAGCTTAAGCTACCAATAAAGCTACCTCGTGTTTAACTGTTTCCTTTTTTCTCTCACGTGGTATTTCCACGTCAAACGACGATCATAGTAGAGCCCAAGGTACCGTACGCGGTCAGAATGTGGGATGAAAATGCCGTCTAGGTGGACCCGGGGACAGTCATCTCTTTTCGTCATAAACGCAATATGACTTGATTTATTCTCATTCATCTTTATTCTACATTTTGTTAACCATAAGCCGATCAAGTCTAATACCGATTGAAGTTTCACTGAGACTAATTGTGGATCTTCCTCAAAAGTCAGGGAATTGCTGTATCATGAGCAAACGAGGCGACGATGACACGGTCTGGAATCGGAAGGTTGGCAGTGAAAATTAAGTACAGGACAGGTCCTAAGTTGAATTTTAAAGAAAATTATATTTTACGCTTTAATAGTTTAAATTATTTTTTTGTTTTTCGATACTAATTTCAAATTATTCTTTCTCAAGATAATCTTTTCATAGATTATAATTAAATTAAAAATAGAATAAAAAAATAAAAATATAAATAAATATTCACATCTTCGGAAAAAACTTATTTTCTGATATTTTAACAACTTATAAAAATGTAAAATTCCAACTTTTAATAATTATTCTTAAAGGACCAACTAAAAAAAAAGTACAAGTAAACCTAAACCAATAATCATTAAGAGGTAATTAATAATTAAAAATTTATTTCTCAATTATTTTTCATAATAATTTATTCTAAATGTTAGACATTTTGTTAAATTGTTTTTCTTGCTAGCACTTTCAAAAAAAAATTTTTGTTTTAGATTTAATGGCAAGAGAGATTAATATTAAATATTTAAAGATTTTACGATTAATTTTATACCATTAATTGTCGTCTAATATTTAAAATCTTTAGAAATGACTATAATTACCTTTTAATACAACAATTGTATTCAGTGTTATGATGATTAAATTCGTAAAATTATTATTTAAATGTACTTATTAAAAAAAATTTCAAGCAACTTTATTTGATACTCTATATCATAAATTTCAAAAACTTTAGTTTTTCGGTTAGGAAAAAGTGCTTACCATACCAATTATATTTTTAAAATCTGTATGTGAACTAGATAACTTGCATAAGTGATATGAGTTTCTGAATATGAGAGGATATCTAATTAAAATAAAATTTAATAAAAAACGGGTCCATCCGTTTAGGAGTTACAGGGGAAGAAATTAACAAGCAGTATACAAACGCCTTTCCTGGTGTAGCAGTAAAAAAAACTATGATATTCAATGTTACATTTTTATATATTTCTAATACGGAATAAACATATTCAGTTGATTAATACAAGCTTTTTTTTTCAGTGAGTAAATACGGCTATAAAATCTGAAAAACTAGGCGAATGTACACGATTCTAGTTATGTTTTTAAATATAATTTACGTAGTAAAACTTTTCCACCTAATGTTATTCTACCAATATAACCTTATTTATAAGGAATTCAGCATATCTTCATTTAAGTTTTTAATTCAAATGTATCGACCGATTTTAACCTTTTAACTTCTAAAAAAAGTCGCTATGTATAAAAAAAAATAGCTTGGTTCTTAAAAATAAAAATTATTTTTCGAAAATATTATTTTTCGTTTAACATTGCCATTTACTGTTGGCTTCAATAGTCTATATTATTATACAAATATTGATAATATTGTCTCACAACACACTTGCTATTTTTAGCCAGTTTTTAGAACTATTTTCTTGTCTATAAGGTAAGTATGGTTCGTTACAGGCGATGATATAATAAGATTTTAAAATATCTTTTTACAACAATATATACAATATTATTATTATTATTATTATTATTATTATTAATATAAGTATATAATATCACAATATTGATTTATAAAAGGTAGGTACTATATAAATACTTTAAAAAAGGAGCTTTTAAGAGGAAATCAAACTACATATCTGCACTGATATAATGCAAGGTCACATCATATAAATATTACAATATTGATTATAAAATCAAACATTTAAAACTTATATCTGTTTAGAAGGTATCCTTACCGAAATGAAAAAAAAAGAATAATTACAAAAATTTATACTTATATTGATGAAATACAATTTTGTTAATACCCAATTTTCTTAACAACATTTTTCCCGGAAGGATTACTTAATACAGACTCTATCAAACAATAATTAAAAATCGTAACTCAATTAACAATAATTTTAATTTACCGTCCTTTGGTTCCGATTTTAAGATTGTATAAATGTAAAGAAAAATTATTTTTATTTTATTAACTTAGATTTCATTTTAAATTGGTTCATAATAAATGGTTTTATTAATAAAAATATTTTTTTAAGAATATTATCTTTTTATTCCAGGAGAAGAAACGAAGAAAGGAAAAAACCTGTGTCTTGATATAAAAATAGAAGAGGAATGTAGAAAAATAAGATATAAGAAATACTGTCTTACTTAGCCTGAGCTAATCCTGTCCACAAATGCGGGTATATTTATTATTATTTCTCTACCCTAAAATATCAAACTAATTTTCTGGAATTTTCATGTGAACATATTTTAAATATCTTATTAAAATCAAGCTATTTATTATAAATATACTATAAAAATCAAATTACTAAGTATCGGTGACAACAAAAAAGTAAGTAATTTATGTACATAAATGAATTTTTCGTTTAAAGATTTTCAGCTAATATTAAGTAGAAAAAAGTCATAAAACTGAACTACTGGTGGAATTTTCTTTACCAAGAAAAAAATGTTCGAAATCGATCCATTATAAAAAAGTATAAAGCTTAACATACAAAGAAAAAATACACAAAATCGAATACAGAACCTCCTTATTTGAAATTGTTTGAAGAAATCTCAAATCGGTTTAGTTAAGCTTCTTTCTTGTTCTAAAAAAATAAATTTTAGTTAGGATAGATTTTTAATGTTTATTTTAAAATAAGTAACTACATTGCAAAACATTAAGAAATTAGAACAAAGGGAAAATAGAGAAAAGAGAGCGTGAAATGAAGCTTGGTAAAGAACAAATTATAAACGATAATTCTGATAATTTTTCAAGGGCTTATTTAGTTTCACGCCTAAATAAAATATTAAACCATAAGGGCATTCAATGTTCTATTATATTTCAATTAAAGTTTACATTAGAACGTTTTTTAGTAAGTTTATATCATTATAATAAATATTTACGCCTTTTATTTTAAATTAAAACTTAATTTAAGTTTAATTCTGTTTAGAAGGTATCCTTACCAAAATGAAATAAAAAAACAATCAATTTTGTTAATTTCCAATTTTCTTAACAGCATTTTTCCCGGAAGGATTACTTAATACACACGCTATCAAACAATAATTAAAAATCGTAATTCAATTAACAATAATTGAATTATTTATAATCACGTAAAAAAATTATTTTAAAGTACACAAAAGTATTAAGCCTGTATTGAAAAACTTGCACGCAACAGGGTGCATCCACCACTAGCATTATATTTTAACACAGAATAAAGCATTTACAAAATGTTTCTTTGCACTCCACTTTTTCTATACAACGCAATTGCAGTGCGCGGATGTATAACAGAATCCCAGTTCCGTTGATGTGAACAGTGAAAAAAAGCAGAAAAACCATTTCTTTCTTCTTTACAAAAAAGAGAGAAAAATAGTCTCATGTTACATTTACTAAATTAAAAATAATTTTAACCAATAAAGGAGATATATTGAATGTGATCTAATATTTATTACATTTAAGAATAAATTTCTTAATATATTATATAATTATAAAATAATCAATAATAAATGGTTAAAAATCGATACAAGATATAAAAGCAGGAATCTTTTCTTACTGGTTACATGGATTCTTATTTCTTACAATAGCAATATTACTAAAGCATAATAGTAATTACTAAAGCAATATTACTATAGCAGCAATACTATTAAACGTTTAAAAAACTATTGGCTACCGTATGGCGAAAAGAAGGGAGAATGATTTATAAATAACAAGAAAAGTTCAAACCCAAATTACCTACCGCCAAGCAGTAAATCTAAAAACAACTTTAAAAATGTTAAATTAGACAAACTGGAACTAAAATTAACATAACTTAAGAAAAAAGTTAAAAAAAAAGATTTAAAAAAATATATATTTTTTTACAGAAGTGATTAAGCTTAAGCCCATACATATACCCATATATATAGTCTCTCTCTCTCTCTCTCTCTCTCTATGTGTGATATATATTATAAGGGGTCTTTTAAATTGAGCGCAAAAGATCGATAGATTCCGATAGCGACGTTAATTTTTTTTTTTTTTTTTTTAATTTTTCAAGCGTCATTTGTTTTTAGTAGTTTATGATAAATCAACATGGAACGCCTCACGTCTAAACAACGTTTATAAATTATACAAATCAATTATCGAAATATGCAGGCACGTATCGTGCTCTCCGTGATATTTATGGTGTGCATAGTTAGCTAAACAAAAGCACAATTTATCGTTTGGTTTAAAAATTGAACGAAAATTTTCTCTACTTCATATTTAAACATCAACTCACAAAAGAAATGCTAGGAGTCGACAGAATATCGTTGCTGTAAATACAAGTGTTCGTGAAAATCGAAATTTATCGATTTCACATCGTTCACAAGAATTGAGCATCTTCAATAACAACATGGCGAATTTTGTGTTAATATCTTAGTATACAAGTATAAGATTCAACGAACTCAAGAATTAAAGCCACGGGACCATTCTTTGCTAGAAGGTTTGCTGATTAGACTCTAGAGCAGCATGATCTAAACTTTCATTTAAAAAACTTTATATTTAGATGAGGCACATCTTTTGGCTTGATGGGTTTGTAAACAAGCAAAACTGTCATATTTGGGACGACTCCAATTGAAAAATGATTCAGCAGCGGCTATCACAAGCGAAAAAATCACAGTTTGGTGTGGATTACACAAACTGGTGGCATTGGCCTTTTTTTTTTCAAAAATGAGCAAGATGAGTAAACAAACAAACAAGATAAGTACACAAGTAACAAGATGAGTACAGTAAATGGTGAACGCTTTCGAGCTATGATTTTTGCAAATTTGGAGAATTCTGATTTGAATGAAATGTGGTTTCAACAGGATGATGCCACATCCCACACAATTGCTGAAACAATTCAGTTATTTCGTCAAAAGTTTTGCGATTCGATAATTACACAAAATAGTAGTGACAATTGATCAGCAAAATCGTGTGATTTGACTCCCTTAGATTTTTTTCTCTGGGGTTATGTTAAGTCACAAGTCTATAGCAACCAACCACTAACGATTGGTGATTTATAAACATATACTCGACGCGTTATTGGAATTCAAGCTAAATGTGCAAAAGAGTTAAGCAAATTTTTGTCGATGACTTTGCTATGTAAAGGAAAGCCGTGGAGGCCATATGAATTATGTTTTTCAAATTCAATGTAATGTTATAAGTTTCAGAATAAACAAAATTCGGTTGATATTACTCATACTTTTTTCTTTTTTTTACAATTATACGTTTTGCGCTGAAAATGAAAGTTCCTCATATATAAACATGATTATTAGATTTAAATAATTTTCAATAAACTATTTTACAAACAGCTGTAGAATCCAACAATGTAAACTAAACTTTATTATTTAAAAAAAGATTTTTAATCTCAAAACCGCAAAACAAACGAAAATTAATAAATATAAGGTTTACAAAACTTAGTAATAATTTACAGTTGCTCTAATGCCCACTTTCAATGACTCGTGCTGATGTCAGTTTATGTTATTTTAGATTTTTTTAAATTAAACAATCAGGTATCTAGAATACCGACGTAAACTGTGTTAAATTTAAATTATCTGTTCATTTAGTAATAAATTACATCGATGTTCTATGTTAATATAATTTCATAATTTTCGAGTGCGTCAAGACGTTGTCCTGTTTTGTTTACTTCTAAGTTCATAACGTTAAGACTGTTCACTGTTGTTTCTGTGATTTGTTTCTATAAGATAATGAGTGATTTACTCTATGTTGTACAAAGAGCTTTTAAGCGTTTATTGTATCACTGTTTGAAGCTGGGTTCTGTTTGTCCCACGTACGACAATATCTAGTCGGAAAAGTTAATTTTACTTATTCAAGAAGCATTATGTTCGTTTGGTGATAATTGTCTAATAGTTTAATTTACAAACCGATTTGACAATCGTAGTATAAAAACAATCTAAGTCCTACATTAAAATCCGTGAAGATTTAAACGATAAAATTTAAGGTCAAAAATCTGTTAACAGTTTTAAATGAGCTCCTTTTAAAAAAACAACTACCCTAGATAAATATCACTTTAAACGATGATACTTCATAATGTTAAAGACTAAAAACCACTCTCTGTGAGGCGGTTATCGTTTTATAATAAAAGAATCTACATCTAAAATTTACTCAAAATAGTGATTTTTTTTTTCTAGTACAAAAACAGTATCAAAAATAAAAAAACCATTACAAAATTTATATGCGTTTTTTACGCAAAACACATCGATTTTTTAACGGTATAATTAAACTTTTGTCGGTGAAATAATTTGTAAAACTCTACCGCGAGTATTATGCTCACTAAAATGAAAAAAAAAAAACAAAACAATACTACAAGATGTTTAATTACACATTTAATTAATTTATTTATTTATTCATTTTATTTATTTATTTAATTAATTTATTTATTTATATTTATATGCAATACGTAAAATTATGCAGTTAACAGAATCAATGCAATATTGACTTTTATACACAAAGGCTGCATAAGACTCATCGACCTGATAAATCTTATATTTATATAAACCGCGAAAGTTTGCGGATCTGTTTGTTTGTCCGTTTGCATCAGCATCACGCGAAAATCAACCCACCGATTGCTTTCAAATTTTCAGGATACATTCATCTTATCCCAGGAATGGTTTTAAGCCATAAATCGAGCCCCTAGCCCCCTTGGGGGTTACGATTAAAGATATTCATTAAAGTAAAAGAAATTAATCCTTGTACTTCATTATGTTTCTGTTACCATAGCAACAGAAATATAATGAAGTAATCTTCTCTTTTTGCTAATGTGCACATTGCAATCTGTTCAACTAGTGAACAATAAAAACCCCCATGGCCCAATGAATGACACGTAAATGTAGTCTTTTACAGACTCCGGCCGTTCGTTACTGATACGTATGATTAATTGAACTCCAACTACCAAAGCACACCGGTATCCACTTCTAGTATTCAAATGCGTGTTTAACTTTTACTACGATTTGAACCTCAGAACCTTCGATTTTGAAAATCAATTGTTAAACAACTGATTTTCGACGAGAGTTCACCACTAGACTAGCCCGACGGGTAATGAAGTAAAACGACTAATTCTTTTTCTTTAATGATTAAATGTAAAAATATTATTTAATATTCTCACAACCATGAGGATAATGAACACATCGGGGATCCAGGGGGCGGAACCACCTGGCTAGAAGGTCGGACGAGCAAAGCGAGACCGGATCGGCGGATGTTAAATAAAACAAATCTGCTAAAACGATTAGGGTTAAGAATAAAAGCGGTTCGAAAAGTAAAGTTGAAGAGTGGTCTTTTAATTATTACACACGACCTTCTTCTATGTTCTATTTTTAAATGAAATCCGTTTTACATTATCATTGAAGAACCTAATCTAACCTTTCCGTATTCCGTGGATTTTTTAAGTAAAATATACAGTAAATATTACCTAACTAAAACGTTATGTCCCTTTATTTCAATCTTGTTAAAGATTTATGATAATTTAAGGCGAGTTTAATTCCAAGAAAGCTAACGCTTACACCTAAACCAAGGATACTCGTATCCTTGATTATTTATACAAGGATACTCGTACAGTGATTATTTATACAAAATTGTTTTGCTGAACATAGCGCGTTTTATAAAATAAAGATAAATAAATTAATAATAATAATAATAAGCCAGAGATTAGCAGATTGATTTATATTGTAAATCTGTATGTGTATTACGCAATAATAATTGCACCAATTTCAAGGAAATATTCACGATGGATGTGTAAAACGCACGACTAACATATGTTATTCTCTACTTTTTGGAGTCATTAGACTGTGAATTAGTTTGATGTTAATCTCTTTCATTTCTGTATAATCATTTAACCTCAATAATATGTTTCGTCTTCATTTATCTGATGTTTGAGTATTTTTTCTATTATCTTTCTCTAGGCTTTCCTCTACACAATCCTCTATTGTGACATTACCTAAACCTTGTTAAGTTTGCAAAAGATTCTGTTACAAATCTCTTTTTCAGTATTGTTTTCTTTTTTTTTTCGTTGTGTGAGGGACAAACATCCTTCTGTAACACCACATTTCAAAGTCTATTCTTTCACTTTTCTCATTATCCATTTTTCAATACCGTAAAAGATATTGGACGCTTTACACAATAAATGTTAAATATATACATATCCTTTGAGTATATGTTAAACAGGGTAACATATTGTCGCGTGTTCGCAGCTTGACCAGGATATTAAGAAAGTAACAAATACAAATCTTTATATCAATACAATTTGTTAGTTTAAGAATGTAGAAAATAAGACAGATCAATAATAATATAAACAACAATTATAAGAATAATAATAGCAATAACAACCACAAAAGTAATAACAATAATGAATAAATGACACACAACATAGTATTTCAAATAAGGACAGGATTTATTTAAAGGTTGTTAAATCATAAGAACCAAAATTTAGTCCAGTTGACTAAAGACATTATAATGACCGCTAATATTAATACCTTTAACAAGTAGTATTGCATTAATAACCAGATAAGATTAGACCAATCTAAGGTTCATACGATTCCATTCCTACAAATATCTTTCCTGTTTACAATAGAACTACCCTAAAAATTTATGAATGAATTTTAATAACTTATCGCTTTCAGTTACTTTCTTTTCTTTCTTTCTTTTTCTTGTTTAGCCTCCGGTAACTACCGTTTAGATAATTCTTCAGAGGATGATACGTATGAGTTCTCATACATCTATTATTCTCAGTTCTCATCTATTATTATTATTCTCAGTTCGACCATTCCTGAGATGTGTGGTTAATTGAAACCCAACCACAAAAGAACACCGGTATCCACGATCTAGTATTCAAATCCGGGTAAAAATAACTGGCCTTACTAGGACTTGAACGCTGTAACTCTCGACTTCCAAATCAGCTGATTTGGGAAGACGCGTTAACCACTAGACCAACCCGGTGGGTTCGCTTTCAGTTACTGTCTACCAATAACTCACCAAACAATTCCCTGCATTCACCCACTGTCCACACTGGAATGCTTGTAATCTCACTTTACTCGTTGTTCTACTATACGCTAACTAATAACGCCGTCTTACAATCGCGTCGAACACAACCTGCAGTATTACGTTTATACTCGCTTCATACTGACTTCCCCCCTGGTCCGAGTAGTCTTATACACCCTGACCAGCAGAACCGCTGTTAACTGTTGAAGCGTGAGAATTATCGTCCGGACCGCTACATTTTTGAAAACTGTTTAACGAAAAATTAAAAAAAAAGAAAAATAATGAAGGAATCTACCTCCGTAGATGAAATGTGTTTTGTCTTCTACACGCTTACGAAAATTGAAGGAAAATACTCTCTAAAAAAAGAAGTTATCAACGAGCCAGTCTATCGCTAGATTAGCACACCATGACAACAGCATCATTAAATTATTTTATCATGCAATTCTAGATGTTTTTATTTATTACTGCAAAATCTCACAGTTTAATCTCGCAAAAAAGTCTTTATATCGACATCTGTTCAGTGGATATAATTTTTTATTATTCATTAGTCGATATTTTTAGTATAATATCTTATCCTGTGAGAATACAAGTCTTTCAAAACTAGTGTCTAATTATCCCATATTAAGTTAACCCGCCAACTTAAATTATTCCCACTGCATTTCTAATCCCAGTCCCTATTTCAGTGAATTTGGGAAGAAAGCAGAATGTGATAAAGTAATGATCAAAGTTTATTGGCACGCGCGACAATTACTTCTCATTTAGAGGTCAAAAAAATTACTATTTCACGGGACTGAGGCTTGCCTCAGTCCCGTGAAATATTTTTGTGAGTAATGGTGATTAAACATTGTTTTAAATAAGCAAAACAAGTTATACCTTCAAATTCCATCCAGGCTCAACCCATGACATCTAAGTCTAACTTAAAATAAGGTGGTCTTTACAGGCCAGATCTGGGTTCCCGCTATTCGTAGTGGGTGCAACTGGACTGAATAAAGTGTATATATGAATGAAGGGATACTGAGGGCGTGCTAAAGTATTTTGATTGTCAACTGAGAATGGAGAGGATAAACACCACTAAAACTTGTCCTGCAACTCACGGAGTCACACGGATAGCAGAACAACTGGTCTTTCTTTTCTTTTTTTTTAGCTTCCGGGAATTACCATTCAGGTATTACTTCAGAGGATGAATGGGGATGATATGTATGAGTGTAAATGAAGTGTAGTCTTGTACAGTCTCAGTTCGACCATTCCTGAGATGTGTGGTTAATAGAAACCCAACCACCAAACACCGGTATCCACGATCTTGTATTCAAATCCATATAAAAGTAACTGCCTTTTCTAGGACTTGAACGCTGGAACTCTCGACTTCGAAATCAGCTGATTTGGGAAGACGGGTTCACCACTAAACCAACCGGGGTGAGAACAATTGGTTTGTCATCTACCACAATGATAACTGATGCCGCATTTGTCAGATGTGGTACGGATAGTGCAGGTTATCACATTTAACGATAATTGCGGTGATGCAATCAGGGTAAATCAGACGGTGGTGGAGTCCCACACAGATAGATGTACATTCATTCTATTGTTCATCTGCTGTACTACCATCCACACAAAAAGCCAGCCAGAGTGAAAATTCTCTATTTTCTTGATCGGCATGGAGTGTAGTGCTGCCAACAGTTTTGGAACAATATAAATACGATGCTGTTTCAGATTACTGGGAGAATTCTAAGCTAACTTCTTACTGACAGTCTCGAACCACTACGAACATTATCAACAATAACACATCTCTCTTACCGCTCACAAATTTGTGTTTATTTCTCCATCATGCCTTTAAAGTTACGTTTTTGTATTTAATAGCAGTTTTAGAAGCAAAATCCAACATCTGAAAATTTTTATGCAACTCAATGACATATATTTTGAATTTTCACATTTTTATTGTTTACTGCAGCCATTTTTAACGTCATGAATCTGATAACACTAATTTTATCTCCACAATTTTAATTATAAAAGAAAAATTCTGTAAATGTTTTGAAGATATTTCATGTATATAAATATACAATATACAAAATAACATATACATAATATACGATATTATAACAAATAAATAATGAATTAATATTTAAAAAATATTAACAATTAAAAATAAGAACATTAAATAATAAAAATATGCAAATGTGCAAAGTAACATCTTATATATACACACACACACACACACACACACACACATATATATATATATAGTTTGCAAATTTAACATTGCTTGTATAACTAAATCTTTATCTATCGACCTTTCAAATAAAAATTGAGTACTTAATAGCTACGGTACCACGATAAACACGTCATATACTTTTTATACACTCGTATAAAAAGTACATTTATTCGCTTTGTGTAAAATGTTAAACAATAAAAGTCTTATACTGTATGCACTGTAAAAGTGTAGATTTATGAAAAATACAGTTTACTAAAAATGGTGCTGACAAACTGCCAGATAACACCAGTAAAATGATAAAACCAGTCAATATTTTGAAGATAATAAATTATAGCGAACGGGAATATGATAATACAAAATTATAAAGAACGGAAATATAATATTAGATAAAATTAAAACAAAAAAAAAAAAAATAGATTGTAAACGACTTGGGCTTGAAAGAAGAAAGAACAATAAAGATTGCCTTTAAAAAAGAAGAAATATATAAAAAAAAATTAAAAAGATGGAAACTGAATCGAGAATTACACACACAAAAAGTATTAAGAAAGATAAGAACAAGAAAATATAAAGTAATGTAGCAATGAATAGAAAAAGAATTACTGTTAAAGCTACAGAACTTCATGAAAGTTAAAAAGAGAAGAAAGTAAATAAATACCATGATCAGAATTATTATCCGACAGAACTTTAGTTATATAAATACAAGATTTGAAATAAAGAATTTTTACATTTACAAAATAATATAAATAACAAAATAAGCCACTTTAAACAAGAGTGAACAAAATAGAAAAAAGAGAGATAAAAATTTAAAGGAAAGCAATTTGCAAACATTCAGTGAAGAGTAGTAACCATGACGACGACATTCCTCTGCCTACATGCCATTTATTTGATCATGACAAGAGCGGATGTGTGTGTTTTTACAACCCATTAAAAATAGAGAAGATTCTTTGCCACTACCATGATAACGAGTACAGTACTCACTGCTTTAAACATTTCTCTTTTAATAAATTTTTTTAAAAACATTTTAACCAAAAACATTTAAGGATTAATATGAAAATATACATTTTTTATGGATTACTTTTTTCTCCCATAATCTACTTTGAAGTAATTTTTAAAAGCCATCTCGGTTAAACCTGAACGAAGAGGCGGTTTAGAAGTTTCCTTTAATTAAAAACATTATTCTGTGTAAAATTAACACAATTTTTCTTTATTATGCACAAACAATAAAATAATTATATAAAACATGACTAGTACAATATTTCAGGATTCTAGCTGGCATCTGAACTGAGCGAGATTCTATCTTACTAATGACGTGGACCTACATAAAATTCATTATTTTTTGTGGTGACAAAATAAAACCCTGACTCGTACATATCATAATTGAACATAAATTATGACACCACACACGCGTGCATGTAAAACTATGCATGTAAAGCTAAATGAAAAAAACAAAACATTTCTATTGTACGACTGCTTTATTTATTTACTGAAAATCGTCTGCTTAATCAGATTCTAAAAAGGAAATAACCTTGTAAAGGAAATATTACTACATATACTTCCAACAGAACACCGTTCTTCGCTCCGTTCGCGAAAAAACAGTTTTTCAGAAATTATTAAGCAGATTGAAAACTTCAGCATGGAGAATTTTTTCTTTAATTTACCAGGTGTGTTTTATCTTTTAGAAGCTAGTAGCCTACAATACTATTTTTTCCCTCCATTAAAATTAGGAATAACAAAGAATTTGTCAATAAATTAACGATAAATTCACCAAAAATAATAAAGAAAAGAAAACAAAGAAGATCAAGAAATAATTAAAGAAAAAACAATTTTTTTATAAAACCCTTTCCAAAATAAAGAACAAGACGAATGAGGAACATTCAGGTGTGGTAAAGTTAATAATACGAGAAAGAACAGAGAATAAAATTACAAAGGACAAGTTTTAAAATAAACAAAACAGAAACATATATAATAAGGAACATAATGAAGGGAAAAAAACAGATAATATGAGTGAATGAAGAATTACATAAAATTAAAGTATGACAAATATTAAGAATACTAATAACATACGACAAAATAGTCGAGCTAATATACATCAGAAAAACAATGACTCAAAATATTGAACAAAAAATATAACAGCACAGATCTGTAGCAGAGTAGATCTCGACTGTAACAATGCTTACTATTATTACACTGGGAATTATGTTACCAATAGAAAAATAATTTCTAATAACTTTAAATTCCACAACAAAAAGACATTATTTATGAATATAACTCTATAGTATTTTATTCTTTCTTTCAAGATCAGAGGGAAAATGCAAATAAGTTTTTCCAATTTTATTAAATTGTCTGAACGTTACCACGGAATGAGAGACAAACACGAACGTAAATTGCTGAGACAGACGATAAGTCCATAATAGTCTTATTAAAATCCAAAAATATTTTGTAGCAAGAAATTAAATGTTAACATCCGCCAAACTCTGTGGAGCGATATCATCTTTATCTTGTATCCTATGCCTATCCTAAAATGCCTATCCAGACCGGGATTTAAATCCCGGTCTGGATAAGCATTTTTCAAACATAACAAAATGCTTCTACTATAAAGTGAATCTAATTTGGCTTAAGCCTGCTGTTGCTTAGAAAATAATTAAATTATCAGTACACAGCGAACTTAATTCAGAAAAGGATCCGAAAACAAACAAAAAAAGTAGAAAGGAGATTCCTACTTTTAATAAATATATATTAACAGATCAATACATGAACTGGAAAAGTCACAAATTTTCTGGACGAAACTTATGATACACGATATAAAATAACACCTATGATATCGACAATCATTATTAACTTGTATAATTTTTCATACATATTTAGCAATAACGAAACGTATACGTTATAAACGAAATGAGTCACCATTCACTTGTAAAGATGTTACAAATACAAGTACGTACAAGTAAGTACCCGCCTACTAAGAAGATTGACAGCTACAGAGGGTTCAAATCAGGATGTTCTCATGACTGCCTACTAGTCGTACATAAGACCTGTGCTAGTATACGGGAGCGAAGTGATGATCACAGCCAGTGCTAGCACACTAAGCAAGCTAGGCCTCGTTCAAAATACGGCCTTAAGGGTAATCACAGGCGCTGCTCAGTCTACCCCAATTGCAGCCATTGAGGTACAGACTCAGATTGAGCCCTTACAATCATACCGAGAAAGGACAGCATTGAGATTCTGGGAGCGTTTTAGGCGAGTCTATAACCATCAATGGACCAACTACAACCAAGCTGCTTCTAGGCTGCGGACACACACACAGGTTCACTCACAGCATATGAAAAACCTATAAGGAAATATGATATTCCACCCGTGGACACTGCACCCCGTTGCCCAGGATGCCAATCCCTGGAGGGATTTGACGGGAACGCCAAATCCCTCTCTGGCTTCGGTATCAAGACGAGGCGTTGCCGCCTCCATCTCGCAGGAAAAACGCCCTAGCTCAAACATGCATTATATACTCCTAAAAATATCTTAGGCTCAGCTACAACCGCCGCTTTGACAACCGCATTTGGTAGACGGTCAGGACCAGGTGCTTTCTCCAAGGGAACTCGCTGCACGACTGCCTAAGTTCCTCCACTGCCAGCATCGGTATTGGTCCCGCATCCAATTCCTCACGCCCCAGTGCAACATCCCCAACGGAAAAAGCTCCTCGATTATTCTTGCAACCAAACACTTACCTCGAGCTCGCTCAAGAACCATCTTTATTGATTTATTAAGAAGCCCGTCTTTATTGGTCAGCGCGTCGCCAAATGGCTCAACAGCCGAGAGCGGGCGTTGGCTAGTAAGTATACCGTTTCATACATATTTAGCGGTAACAAAATGTATAGGTTATATACGAAATGAGTCACCATTGACTGGTAAAGATATTACAAATACAAGTACGTCCTCGCCTTAAGACGTCAACTTTTAAGTCGATGGATCTTGAATCGGATTCAAACACACAAAGAAAATTGAAGTAAATATGTGAAGAAAATGACAGATATAACGACCCCGAAAGTTTCAACACCAACGTACAGGAACTGAAAGAAATTGATTGACAGATTGCGATGGTACTGGTAGCAAAAGATATAAGAGCATTCTTGAAATATTTAATAAATTCAACTGAAAAGATTTTTAAAAATAGTTAACTGTAATAATTATTAATTAAAATTTCCAAAAAAATGTTCATCAATTATTTTTTCAACTGCTCTCCCATATTAGTTTTTGTTACAATTTTGGTAATAAAAAATACCGACTAATTTAATGAGGTGAGTAAAAGGTAATACTACACTAAGCATTAATTAAATAAAAAGAAAATTAACTAAATCAAAAACTATATCCCATACAGAATTTACCTGTATTCGATCGTTACAAGTAAATTTACCTAATTTTGCACTCAACAGTATTTAAAGTGGTAACGTTTAAGTGTTTACTCACTTCCAAACACTTTCATTTGTTAAAGAATATGATTATTCTATCGCTAACTCTGAAGGGCAATGGTATCGTTCGGGAAGATCTAAACCGGAAGGTTCTAGTGAGACATTTAATAATTAAAGATACAAATTGTTTTGGAGCTAAAACGGTTTATTTAATCAATGTAACATTGCTTCAATTTTAAACATAAATACATTTGCTCCATATCTGAATCAGCAGCTTATTTATGCTTGCTGCAAAATAATCTTTGTCTGATGTCGGAACCAATTTAATACGTTTTCTATGATGTCGTCATTGCTCTAATCTTCTTACCACGTAGCTATTCCTTGAGTGCTTCGAACAAGTGGTAATTATCGTAAAGCAGAATGATGTCTTTGCGCTGAGATCCAAGGTGATTTTCAACACTGCTGGCTTCACTTTGTTGATAAGCATGTCACAAAAACGTGCTCCATTTATTTTCGCTGATCGTCTACAAAGTCGACAAACCAGGGCTTTGCATCCCAAAAGACTTCCTTCATGATTTTTCCTGTAGAAGGATTCGGAAGTTTTTCTTGACAGGTGAACGAACTAGTGTGCTTCCACCCGTGCTTGTCTTTTTGATTCTGGCTTATGATGGTGAATCAGTTTCATCATAGTTTAGAATACTGTGCAAAAAAAGCATCACCTTCTTGCTGATAACGTTGTTTCAGCTCTGTGCACATGCGATGTCTTGTCTTCTTACGGTGATAACTCTCTTGAAACCTATCTTGTACTTGTTTTACAGTACTTGAGTTTGTCGGTGATAATGTTGTATCGATACTTACTTGTAATTTTTCAGCTATAACTATTATCCGTCGGTCTTCTTGGGTGAGAGTCTATACGAGTTTCAAACAATGGAATTGAAACTTCAAATGGACATCCATAAATGTGCTCTCAGTCACTGAAGTTCGACCATCTTTAAATTTTTTTACCCGCTTGTAAAACTATCTGCGGTTCAGAAAATTATGGTTACGAGAGCAAATGTTAACCAGTTTTTCATCTTTGGAAAGCAAAACACGCATCACTGCACGTCTCTTCAATGCAAACTTCAGGAAGGTACGCCATCGTAAAATGAGATTTTCAGGTTATAAACAAAATAATTTTACTCAAAACAGTTGATTAAAAGTCAAGCAATCCTTATACAGATTAATCATAAATTGGTGTAAGTTTATTCTTGTAAAAAGAATAAATATTATAAAATTGCAGCTACGTTACGAAGGATCTGAATCAATAAACCCTTGTATTAGAAAGCCGGTGCTCTACCTCTGAAATACCCAGGTCAACTGCAATAATTTAATGACATAAAAGAATTTAACTCCTTTTTGACTTTTAAGCTTAATTTTTTGTAGAAAATAAATACAGATTTAAAAATCAATAATTCGTTATGTTTAACATAAACGTATAAGAGTAAAAACATTCGAAATGAAAATTTCAACAAACACATTAAACAAATCGATCATTGTATAAATTAAACATTCAATTAAACAATTGGAATCGTAATTAATCACTTGGATTGATTAAAACGAAAAGGAGTAGTAAGAGCTGGCTGTGTTTAGTCAATATGTATATAGGACTATCATCATTAATTCATTCATCTGTTCACGCGTATATTCATTCATTTACTGACTTATTCATTTCATACTATTAGTATTACTTTTAGGTGAACAATATTCTACCGTCGTCGTTTAAAATGTAAATGAACCGCTTACAATGGCTTTCCTACTGGAATCTTTTATTTTCTCTTTAAAATATTTTTTAAAGCATTATTCTGTAAGGAATAGACACTCGTTGAATATTTATTACAAGTTGTCAGAATAAGACTTAAATTTAAGAATACGTTTTTCTTATAAAACCAACACATAATACAATATTGACTTTTTCCATCTATAGATACTTCTCCCATCACAATAATAAAATTACAAAAAAAGGAAGTATTTCCACAATGTAAATCTGACAATAAGTTTCCCCTCACTATCTATAGGATTATAAAAAAAGAACCGAAATATAATCTAATTATAAAAATTAATTTCGTTCTCTGGGTAAGAAGACGGTAAAAAGTATGAGATTCTTTTCCTTGTCTTTGAAGAGAACAATTATCTTACAAAACGCAACATTGAAAAAATTATATAATATTAAATATAATTCCAGTTTACACTACTGTTACTAGTTACAATTTACTTAAAGAAAACCGTAAGAATTACGGAAGATTACGCATTCAAAAACACCCCGTTTTTCTTCTGTTTTTCAAATTCCATAAAAGTGGAATTCAATGTTCCACAACTTTGATAAAACGTTATAAAAAAATTAATTAGTAAGTATATTTAAGAACAGAGTTACTCTTGCTTTTCTAGCGAATGTAGCTAAAATGGAGGGGAAAGTAGGGTGATCATGTTAAAAATGGGGTATCGGGTTTTTTGAAACTTTTTATATGCTAGGATCTAACTAACTCACCTACACCAGAAATAAATATTAAAGACAAAGGTTTTCTTTGTAAATTAATGTGTCTCACTGTTAAAAATTAAATTTTTAATTTATTTTTCGTTATAAATAGATAAGTAAAATAATCGGCTGTCTTATACCGCGACTGTTATAATATAGATTATCTAAGGTTGAACTAATAAAAATATAATTTTTGTATAAAGCTGTGAAAAATAAAAAAAATAATAATAATAATACAAATTTACAAGATTTGATATTTCAAAACATTTTATTAATTTAAAAGTTTCCTATTAAAATACAACTCTCATCAAACTGGCAAGAATGTATCTGTATATATAAAGAAGTTCAGTCGTTTTAATTTTAGTTAGTAATAATACAGCAATTTTTTTTTAATACAGCAAATAACCAGACCAGAATTTAAGTCTAGACGGCTTTAATAGTTCAATTATCCGCAGTTAAAACTTCTAAATTTTCTTAACATGAAATATTATAAAACGCAAAGTAAATTAAACTAATAAAATGAAAAACTTAACAGTAATTTTTTAAAAATTAAATTCAATTTTAATATCGCTGTCGCAAAAAATTACTTATACACGCAACCTTAAATAAAATGCGGCTTAAAAAACTTGCTTCACTAATCAATATTTTAACTTTATTTAGTCTATAGTTTTCACAGAAATATTTTTTTTTTGTATCACTATTCTTCTTTGTTTTATTATTCTGCATATCTGGTGAGAGATAGAGTTTTTGATTTTTAACCGAAAAATTTTTAGTGGTATATTTTACCCACTACAAAAATCATTTCTTATAAAAAATGTGGCTGTTTAAATTTATTTATTTATTTTTTTTTAAATAATAAGAACCGGATTTTTTTTTAAAAAACATAAAACGTAAAAAATAAACTTCAAATTTAAAGTTTTCAAGTCATTAAGTACAGAATTTATAATAAATTTGTAATGTATGATTCTTACTTCTTGTAGAAAACCAAATTATTCTAAAATCAGGTCACATAAACTCATTTCAAGACGTATAATATATATTATTTTACACCAACACAGTAATGTTGACAAATTTTTAAAATATATAATTTATAAATAGTAGAGTTAAAAAACGGTAAATACTAGAGTTATGAGAATAATATTAAATAGCACATTCGTAGAAAGAGCTTAAAGCACTGTTTTTCTATCGTTATCTATTATCAATCCACGGTCGAGAAAGAACGTATCTTTCTAGTAATGGCCCGGCGAATAACAGTCGGTGATTTGTCATTCGTATCGCTGTTCACATTGAAAAGATTCGGGACTGAAGGGCATGTCATTTGTTAACGCGTTGTATGAGACGGAGCAATCAGTAAACAGCGAGACAAACTCAAGTCTTTATGCAAACAATATTGTACAAAAATCATGAAAGTCAATGCACAGTACAACGTTGAGCAGATCTTAGCACTCTTTCTTCATCAAACAGTTTGTCTTTGATATGATAGTGAATGCATATTTATTTTATAGATACACACCCACACACACACACATTATGTCTATTTTTTTTCTAGCATTGTTTATTATTCACACACACCATGATTGTTTATATTAGTTGAAAAATAAACTTGGAAAATATCTTTTCTGCCATTATTTACCAGTTCACAATTTTGAGGGTACACTCTACATAATAAATAATAGTGTATTTTATTATAAAAGTGTTTACTTTTTATAATAAAGTGTTTACTCTAAAATAAGTGTTTACCGGAAAAGATAGAAGTCAGGAATGAAAGAAATAAATTCAATTTTATTTAAGTCGTAAAATTTAAAATCAAATAAAAATCAACATGTGATTACTTAACTTTTAAGCTAATAATATAAAGGGAAAAAATCTGATGTGGACACCACATATCATTCTTGTACGTCTATTAAATAACATATACACATCTTGTTTTAAATGAAAACTACATAAAATCTTATTTCACTAATAACTTTTGATATTTTTTATAATTTTTTTTTTTATTGTTGTTATTGAATTATTATTTATCGTAAATTTTTTTTTACAATCAAGTTAATAGTTATTAATAAATCGATGTATTTAAATTGAAAAAAAAGTTAAAAAAAAAGATGAAGTCTGATTCGAACCGATGTGTTTTCCCCTTCTAAGATCCAAACATTTCATTAATTAAAATCATCGTTGAAAAGCTCTCAATGAGGGCTTATTACTGCTGTTCAGAAAAAGTCCAAAAATCTAAATATTTTAAATATTAAATATTGGATTTTGGGCTTTTTTTTGACACTTTTGGTTCAATCGATTGTAATCAAAAGGGGGGGAGGTGCACAAATAGATGTTACAACAGCCCTAAATCCAAAATTTCAACATTCTACGGCTAATCGTTGTTGATTTATGCGAGATACATAAATACGTACAGACGTCACGCCGTAACTAGTCAAAATGGATTCAGGGATGGTCAAAATGGATATTTCCGTTGAAATCTGAAAACCGAAATTTTTCGCGATCACAATACTTCCCTTTACTTCGTACAAGGAAGTAATATATAACGTATATTTTTATCGGAAAAACGAGTATCTTAACAAAATATACATTTACATGTAAGACCACCCTCTAAGAAATACTTAACTTTATTAAAACTTACAGTAATATTTTATTTTAATTAAATTAGATAATATAGATAACAAATTTCCGGGAGAATAATTTAAAGATATGGCATTTTGCCAAGATATACTGTTAACATTAATATTTCCCAGTCGTTTGAAAGCGATGTATGGCAGGCGTTCCCCAATTGCCTTGATTACAACTCTTTACCATAGTAATGGGTTAAGTAAAATAGAACAATCGCCCTCATCCGCTTCTTGCACTTGCCAATTTGATCCCTCTCTTAAAAAAATACCACGTCCTATACAGGAAGTTTCTCCCTACACCCTGAACTAATTATATCACCTCATCTGTATCAATACACTATTAAAAATGATGTTCTTAGAAGAATATTGTAATTAAAATTATTACAGAATAGGAACAAAAAACTTTGTAATATGGCACAAATAAATTCCTCATTTAAAGTCAAATATACGTTGTGAAAAAAGAAGTTTAGTAGAATTTTTATATATAAAATTCTTTCAAATTAATTATCAATTTCATTGGACAAAATAAATAAAAAAAATACACGTTTTCGTTTTACATTTTTCTGTTTATGGGTATTTTTTAAAATGTTAAATTGATAGACACCAACTTAAATCATAACGCGAAATAAATTACAAAATAATTTTTTTTGTTTGATCGGAAGAAGCAAAAACAGTATAAAAAGTAAACCCTAAGCAGAAATACATTTTTTTTAAGTTCAAGTCTGTTTAACACAATATGTAACGAAGTTATACAGATTTTCATTCCCTTTCTATTAGTTAAACGTACGTTATACAGTCTCATCATTAAATAGAATGACTGAAAAAGAAAAAATAAACCAAAATCTGAAATAGTTCACAAGTTTGCAATTACATTTCGTGAGAAGATCAATTTGAGGAGAAATATTCATACATTTTTTCAAAAGTAATCAATATCCTTTTCAAAAATAATCCAAAATTAAAAACTATTCTTTTTGGTTATAAGTTGAAATAAAAATGTCTAGATACCCATCTCATAATGCATAAAAATTGTATGCGAAAAAAGTTGTTTTGAAAAAAGTAGTTAAATATTTTTAAAAAAACTTAAAGGCTTTAATAGTTATTAGTGGGGGGGAGAAAGGTTAGATGCTTACCGATCTGCAATCACAAGTATTTAGCAAATCACTTAATTTAAAAGAATTTCCAAATTTTAAAATATTTCTCCGTTTTGAAAATGGGTATATAAACAAGCGCTCTTGAAATATATTGCAGTCAATAAAAATTACAAAAAAAAAAAAAAAAAAATATATATATATATAATTTTTGATTCTTTTCAAATATTTATTTTTTTTTAATTTGTACTGTTTGAAAAAAAAGAAATCTCCAATTCTCATTAGAAGAAGATTTTATATTACTTATTGTCGAAAATCAAATTGAAAAAAATGTTTAAACTACATTTTTGAGTATTAATTGAAATTATGATTTCAAATAAAACACAATTTATTATACTCTGTCGTATAGATTTAATAGAAACCGATCAATCATGATTTTTTCTTTTTTTTTGTTTAACCTCCGAGTCCACCGTTACGTATTGCTTCAGAGGATGAGATGAATGATTTATAGAGTGTGAAAAAATGCCATGCCTGACAGGGATTCGAACCCGGGACCTCCGGATGAAAGGCCGAGACGCTACTACTCGCGCCACGGAGGGCGGCTGATCAATCATGATCTAGAATTAATTAAGTACATCTTTATGAAATACGAGTAATTTATAAAGCACAGTAACTGATTTTATCCAACAAAAAATCAAAATGTCGTCAAAAAATGGTTGTACCTTCTGCTAAGGAGTTAGCGGTATTTGATCCAGATATTAAAAAAAGACAATTTACTGGAAATCTATACAACTATTTGAATTTTGCAAAACCTGTTATTAAGAAAGTAAAGCCAATTCTTAAAAATCCATATTACGATTTCTGCATGAGTTGCTACAAAGATACCCCAAGGGAATAAACAAAATCCTACCGAGATCCAAAATAATGTTTTACGAACTCGATTATCGAAGCGCATTCTTTCATGAAATAAAAATAAAAATCTACCTTATTTTATATGATGCACATCTCCATACTTTCTTTTAATTAATAACTAATACCAAACAAAAATAAGAACCTTTTTTCAAAGAATTAAGACTAAGACCAGAAAAGAAATGATCAGTGATAAAGCTTTACAATATTAATGATAGATGAAAAATTTTAAAGGTTTTGACAATAAAAAACAATCATACATGGCAAAACAGTATTAAGAATGCATGTACCAAAACGTTTTATATTTAAAAAACCATATATTTCAAAATATGATTTTTATATTTGCGATGTCACGTGTAATAGTAAAGGTGACAAAAAATAAACATCAAATTCAGAGCATTTAAATAAATTAAATTAGCAAAGATCTTTCGGTACTTTTCTTACGCAGAGATATTTAATACACATTTACCAAAAGATTTAATTTTATTGGATTTTATTGAAAATTAGGAAAGGAAAAATATAATTACATTGAAAAAATTTGTAGTAAATATATCTTTATAATTCTCGATTTTAGAAGTGATCTAAAAAACAATCAAAAAATAAAAGCAACCCCGTAGTCCAATGAGACAAAGATAATATGTATGACAAGTAAATGAGCTGTAGTCTTGTACAGACTCAGACCCACAATTCCTAAAATGTATGGTTAATTGAACTCCAAACATCAAATACCGCTGTTTAGTATTCAAATTCTTATAAAAGCAAGTTATATTTACTAGGATTTGAACTTCAGAACCTTTAACGACGATTTTTATCACTAGATCAACCTGGTGGATGGCAACAAAATGTAAAATAAAAAAATTCGATCATAAAATTTGTTATATATGTCGGCGACTATTTACTTTTATCTTAAAAATAGTCTAATCTACAAAATTTATTATATATGTCGGCGTCTATTTAGTTTTATCTTAAAAATAATCTAATCTACAATCATGAAATTAGGATGAAAGCCGAGACGCTACCATTCCGCCAAAGAGATCGGCTTTTTCAAATAAGATATATTGCTTCTCGTTTTGAATAAATAAATGTAATTAATTATATCTGAAGATACTTTGTGTAATATTGACCTTACTATATTGATGTTTATTTTCTTTTAAATAACAGCATATAGTTCTAAATTAAAATAATAAATTAATCCAGTCTCTTTCTTTGAGGGGGAAAAAGGAAATTTTTTTTTACCAGTAAAGTTAATTATATTTACAACCAGTCCCAATTAGTCGGAACCATAACTAAATTTGATTACAATAAATAAATGACATGGAAAGAGACCATTACATGAAACCTCTCATGCCGTTGAAATCTGAAAACCGAAATTTTTCGCGATCACAATACTTCCTTTACTTCGTATAAGGAAGTAAAAAAAAAATAATTTTTTTTCTTCAAAGGATGAAAAAGAATTTTTAAATAAGAATTTTAAATATAAGTACGAACAAGAAATAAAAAAAGGATTACATTAAGAATATTTTTAAAACTATAAAAAAAAACTAAAAAAAAAATTTATTCAGGTAATATTTAGTGTAATAATAATTATACAAAAAATAGTAACTATAATAATGACACACAAATCTTATGTATAAAAAAAACCACCTCCTTCTTATATGTAAAGGTCAAATGCATATAAAGAGTTAAAATTTATCCACATCAAGGCTAAAATGTAAAGTTTATGCAAGTAGACGGAAGGTACGTTAATGCAGTGCATTAACTACTGTTACGAAACTGTTTAAGTAAATATTAACATACACTGTATTAGCAACTTTAGTAACAGTAATATCAATAATAACGTCTAACTAAAAGCTTATTCTTACCTTTGGACCTTGTAACTTAATAACTACATTAAATATTTTATCTTTCACCTATATTTCCCCCTCGATCACAGCGGAGTAATAGGTATGCTGTCACCCTGTCACTTTGTAAAATGTTTTCTTATTAATTTAAAAATAAAAATTAATTTGAGTTTTGCAACTTATTATACTTTAAAATAAAATTGGTTATTATTAATTATCGTTATAAATTTTATTCTATTTGAATTATTGGATACGTTACATGATCTTGTAAAAGAATGAATTTAAGGTTAGTTATGACGTGTTTATTTAGCATATAACATTATTTCAGAACAGAGTTTACATTCCCGTTGCTATACTGTATTATAAAATACTACATTAATACTACAGGGTAGACAAAGCTAACTAACAAACCGGTTGTTTAAAGAACAAAGGTTTTTTTGTATGAATGTGAGTCATTAGTATATTTTCTCATAAAAAATAGACAACGATATAATTTTTTATATGCGATGCCCTTTAATACTATTCAAATGAATACCAATTACCCAGTAACTACGCATTTTTTTAGGAGTTTATTTTCAGTAATCTTGCAATTAATTCATTTTTCATGCGATGTTAATAATTATTTTCAGAAACAAAATATATGAAATTTATATCCCATCTAATCTGATTTATTCCATCTATGAATATACAAACTTTACTACCGTATTTCTTTTAAAATCTATGCATTACATAATAGTATTGTATTGCTAAAATTAATATTATAAATATAAATCATGATTTAACTGCAATTAAAATTTATTAAACAACTAAATAAAATATAAGAGCATGTCGGTGTAGAATATAAATGAATTTTATGACAAAATAATAATTTAATTTATTGCAATAATTTTGACTGTGAATTTTATAACACAGACTACGACAACATAATTTTATATACACATAAAAAACGATTGTACCACGTTTTACAAGACTATTTTTCTCAACTAAAAACAAAATCTATGTTACTCTCTCGTCTGATTTAACGGCAAGCTTTGTCAAGTAATACAATATATGCTCTTACGTGCACTCAAAAACTAATGTGAATAACGGAACAGTGATTTTTCCTGCCGTCCTTCTTCATATTCCCTTTGCATGTACTGTAGAAATAAAGGCCATTCGTTGTCGCCTCGTAAGAGGTAGAGCAATTAGTAAGACGAGTGGTAACTCAAATGCATTCTTTTAATAAATATTATACTCTTTTACCATTTAAAAATTAAAGATGAAAAATAATAAAAGATATTTTATTAGTAATATTATTTACTTTCGATTAAAAAAAAAGTTCAGCGCGGTCTGCCGTGGTCTTAAATTTTTCAATTAAACTTGAATTTTTTCGCGTGAAAGTATAACTTCTGCAAGACTGCGATTTGTTGATCGAAAATAATAATAATTCGTTGATAGAAAATAATTTTCGTTGTTAGGATCGTAAAAAAAGATTTTAAGAGTAAAAAATTTCATCTTTTCACTAGGATAAAGATTATACTGTAAATTAATCTGAAACTAAACGCAGGAAAAGTTCATCATTATTCATTTTGACTTTTACGCCAATTTTTTTATGATTTTTAGAATTTATGAAAGAAAAAACACTTTAAGGAAAAGGTGGATATTAACTAAATAATTATATAGATGTTATCTAACTTATGAAAACCGATGTAGTGCCACAAATACGTCCGTTACCACGATATCATTGTTTATATAGACCACAGAGGAAATATATTTAACAAAGATGAAAAAATTCATGTATTAGGTTATTATTATACTAATGGTTTATCTAAGAATATTATTTTCATTTGATCAAATTTTAAAATAGAGATAACAGTAAAATGTTATAACAGGCTAAAGAAATGACATGATCAGAGGTTGAAAGAATGAATATACCATATTAAAAAAATAAATAAAATAAAGAAGTTTTTCAAAGCGCAGTCAAATTAAGGATAATAAAAAGAAAATTAATTAAATGTGATGATGAGATGTCACTTAAAGAAAAGAATTACAGACAATGACGTATAGACTAAAAGGAATATAACAATAATGATATTACAATTAATTATGAGAGCTTTATTCGGTTAAAGTATCTTCTTCAAATATGAAGAAGATTAGTGCAAATCGCATAAATTCCAGTAACTTTAAAGAATACATACAAATACTTTTCCCAATGAGAATATAATACACCAAACTTAATAAACATGACCAAGAGATATGAAAAGTATTAAAATAAACTTATATTCAAACGTTAACTAAAAGGAAATGTATTACGTATTGGTTTTCGTTATAAGGGGAGGAGGTAAATGAATATATTGCTGTATATTAGCTGCTCAGTGTTTCTAATGACTTTTAAACAAGTAAAGAAAGACATGAAATTCAAGAAGTAATAATCTGCTTTCTTTGAAAGTAATACTCGTATACTATTCATTGTACAACCAGTACTAGAAATAGAGTGAATTTACCACTTACAGAACTAATAATATTATGCATTTCTTCAGGCTAGACATAACCACAGGCAACAATAAATTTGGCTCGATGAAGAAGAAATTTTTAATAAATTATGTTTGAAGCAGTGAAAAAGGTTCGGCACTGAAAAAATTGCCTTCTTCACTGAGACAAACATACTGTTGCTCAGAAACTTTAAATAAAAAATACAATAAAACTGTAAACCGTACGGTAAGAATCTCTCAGATATCATTTCTTCGGCACAAAAAACAAAAATGTCTGTAATATAAATAAAACTGTATTTAACAAAACTATACTGATATCTAAAGGTAAGACACTACATTTCAATTATCAAAATCTGTTATTAACTTAGGATTTTGTTTAAAAAGAAATTTATGTAATAGACAATAGATAAACAACAGTAGATAATAAACAATGTTTAAGTGTTCCATATAATAAGCAAAAAATAGAAAAATTTGTTAAAAAACTCTTACCGGCCCGATTTCATTTATTAAACAACGAATAATAGTAAGAATTGTATTATTACTGTAAATGTGATATGTATTACATATAAATAAAATCGGGCCGGTAAGAATTTTGCAGCATTTGTCAGACGTACCACCACCAGATTATAACTACATAAAGGCTCAGAAGAAGGATTTTTTTAGATGATTATGTTCCCTGAATTCATTATCAGTGCCTACCTTCCAATTCAAAATTATTCACTAAAGATGAATTATATTCAGGTATTTAGAAGAAGTGAAAAGTCTCTATTTTCAAATTAATCTATTTTATTAATTAAATAATATTTATTAAATATTTTACTAAATATGAATGAAAACACCTCACATTGTTGTGTCCTTAGGGTAAAACTGTTTGTAACTAGTGTTACTTGTTGAAAGACATTTTGTCCTCATATTATTAATATTGAAAGAAAAAGTAATGAACCAGGGAATTTTCAATTAAATTACTAAAATCTCAAGAAGATATTTTAACTTAATTAGTTGATTTTAGTATTAGAATTATTATCGCCGATTATTAATTATTATTGCCTATCTCCATAGTGGAGTGGTGGTAGCACCTCGGTCTTTAATCCGAAAGTCCAGGATTAGAATCCCGGTCACGCATGGCATTTTTCGCACGCTACAAAATTCATTTATCACCCATCGGTGAGTAAGCGTAACCTGTTGTTACTGGATAAATAAATAAATTATACTCGTAAAAATTATTTATTTATAATAGGACCAGCCATGATTATGTTTGCATAAAGAGGAGGGAAAGAGGCTTTTCAGTTTTTCTTGCTTGCATGAGTATGATTATTCTTATTCTTATGCAAGACCTCTGAATCGAACCGAAATAAAACAACAGTTAAATAATTTTACAGCTAATTTATAATTTTTTAAAAATATTTCTGATGTTGAAAGATGCCAAAAATTTTTTTTAATAAATAAATAACATGAAATTAGAGCTAGAAAAAGAATAAGTTTCAGACAGGCAAGAGCGTTTCTTCTGCTTGGACGGAAGCAAACCATACAAGTGCACTGATTGGTGTGTGGGTCTAAGTGGGAGGAGTAAGTGCATGACATCAAATATGCATTTTGCGTAGACAGAATTCAAAATTCATACCAATCATACTTGCCTGTTATATAAAATTTAAAAGAAGTGATTTGCTATTTGATTTAAAAGAAGTGATTACTTATTCAGTGCCGTTAATTTAATCCCGGATCTATTACTGTATTTTTAAATTGAACATTCCTCTTTATTAAACAGCTATTGTTACAGCTGATAGGTAATAACCTTTATTTACGTATCTAATTATACATTGATTTGAATTTTAAATTATCTTGATAACTGGATTTACAACTTTCTTTTATAATTTTGAAATAATAATATCTATTTTATTTGTGGTAATATATTTTTTTTGAAAACACATTCTTGTCAATGTGCAATTTACATTAAAAAAAAACAACAGAATATTCTTCAATTCAAGAAAATTTTCATTTTAAAAATAGATACATTATCGATATTCTGAGAATATGAAGATGACGTCAAACTGAACATAATATATTTTTTATTTAAAGGTTTTTACACCATATGTATTGATTTAATGACTGCAATTTTCGAGGTTACAAAATATTTCAATTTTATTAAAAAAATGTAAGCAACTTTATTTTTTCGCGAAAAAAACCGTTAGCCTATAGATAACAAGAAGCTTGAAAACTGTTTAGAAGTTTATTATGTTTTTTTTTTTTTAATGATAACATATTTATAACAAAGTACGAACCGTAACGAAGAGAAATATGTATAAAATTGTTTTTATAAGCTAATTTTTAAAACCCACTCTTTAACTTTTTTTATACAGATAGGACTACATTTAACCCTATTCTATACAAAAATCTATAGAAAGTATATGAAATCTGAAGGCAAGTTTTAAATTCTTCAATTAAAAAAATTTGCATAATTGGACCAAAATTAAAAATAATTATTAACGTAGGTTGCACAATTAGTATTCAAAGAACGTATAGTAGTATTTTCGATCATATTTAAATACCAATTTATAAAGAGATCTTTTCAAATTTATTTCATTCTAATGAATAAAAATTAAGGTTATGAACACTGCTGAATTATTCTTTTATTATTACTTTTAAATTTTATTTGTTTCATCTACAGCTTGTTATTCTTCATCTCTTATACATTAGCTTTCTTTTCTTATTCAATTATTCATTACCATTAAACGATTCATTCATATTTATTCATCAATTTAATCCATTCAACGTAAACGTATTCTGTACGCCATCTTTTCACTTCATATCCATACACAGTAATGTCATTTTTCACACAGCAACAATTTAAAAAAGTTATTTTTTTCAATATTTTTACCCGTTTTTAAACTGTTTATTCTTTTAATAATACTACTTTTTTTTTTTTAGTTTAGTAGTCTAAAGTAAGTGTTTTATAATTCTACCAAATAGCAGTATTTAAGATGTAGAAGAAAGATTTAAGTATTTAAGTATGAAATAATAATAAATAATTCAATATTTTATTTATTTATATAGTTTTTATTTATAAAAATAAAACGGTCTGAATGGGAAATTTTGGCAAATAAAAAATAATTCAAACCTAAGAAGACAGTAGTCCCAATCAGTTTAATCCTACTTCACTGAATTTTCAATTAAAATTATAAAAATGTTCTTTAAATTTATTCAATATAATTTAAGCGTTTAAACAATTTGAGCGATAAACAAAAATTATAATTTTTGTTTATCGCTCTTTCTAGTCCCTTTTCTTAAACAAAGTAACAGACACATCAATAGACAGATAAATATAAGAACATTAATACTTAATGACAAAGCTAATATGTTTTAACAAAATATTTTAAAACTTACATTCTCAATACCTAATTTTCTACAGGCATGGGCTTGTACCGGGTGATTCGAAAAGGATTTTAACATTTTAAAAGCATATAAAACTTAATTAAGATAACCAGCAGATTATTTAAACAGAAAAACATTTGTTTTTATAGGTCTCATTTCATAGAAAAACAGATCAAGGTTTTCACCAACATTTCACTTTGGTTCGATATGGCTTTCATTTGTAATGGGACATACATCCAACCTGAATTTCATTTCGATTTCATTTTAGACTATAGCTAGCAAGTCAGGCGCTACCTCTGCAGCTGCGGCGTTAATTTTAATCTTAGCTCAAGTTTTAGATCAGCAAGGTGGTACATAAACCCGATCTTTAATGAAACTTAAAAGAAAAAATCTAGCGGGGTCAAATCTGGGGAGCGAAGTGGTCATACAATTGGACCTTCACGACCGATCCACTGACCTGGAAATCGTATATCATGAAAATTTCGGAATTCTAGGCGATATGAAGGTGGTACCCCGTCTTAATGAACGTAGTCCATTTTGGTGCATCGTCATCATCGTTTTGAGTCCATTTTGGTCATCATCGTTGAACTGAGGAATTTGAATATTTTGAAGCATGTCCAGATAAACGATACTACTTCGATTGCCTACTAGAAGGCTTCCTACTGCACTCTCAGAAAATTATGTTGAACAGCAGTTGCCGACTACAAATCGTGAAAACAAAACACAGCGAGAACGTACCGTACCAGTAAATGTATCCATTTTTAATAACACTGGTGACAGCTCTGGTGGCTGGTGGTGATAATAATGAACTACCGTGAATCAAAACTTGATGTGTTTTGCTATGAAATGAGACCTCAACCGAATCTGTAAGTTAACTTAATAAATTTTTACATGCTTTTAAAGTTGTGAAGTCCTTTTTGAATCACCCGATATTATAAAGTATACACAACGATTTAAAAATGTATTTTCTCTGGGTCTATATTCGAGATAAATATGTATTCCAAGAAAAACATTTTTTCTGTAAATAGAAAAATTACTTTCAATAAAGAACAAAAATAATTTGGGTTTCGGTAAGAAACCCAAATTTTTACGTATCGGCCAATCAGAATCATTCGGTTGGTTTACATTCCTCCTCTGTTAGATTAATACATGAAAAATCATCAACCATAACTATCATTTTCTATCTTTTTTTCTTGTCTTTTCCATCATTTCTTACAGGCTCATTCCACCATTAGTGAGCACCATCATTAGTGAGCTTTCTTAAGCTCACTAATTCTGTTTCAATTTACCTCTAACATTACGTCATATTCTCAAAACTAAGTCTGTTCCTTTGTTTAAGAACTATACTATTTATAAATTATCTTTACTCGTGTACTTCCCCCTAACAATTCATTTGTATTTACTTACCTCAAAATTCTCATTTTATGTCTTTCATTATCTCACTTTTCCATATTACACAACTATCTTTAACCATTCATCAAGTTCCATATATAACATTTCATGACGTTATTGTTCACTTTTCATTCATCCAGTTACCTATTGTGTAAACTGTCATAGTTTTAAGCTAACTATTTTTTTTTTTTTTTACATTATATTTTTATCTTAATATTTTTTTTATATATGCAGTCACTATCAATTAGCAAGAAAAATCAAATTAATTGGTATTTTTAATTGAATTTAAGTCTTCTAATAAATTACTTGGATCATTCATTTTTTTTTCTTCTTAAATATCTTAATTAATGCTTTTGAAAAACCTAATATTTTAAAGCTTTTCTATCTGGCCTGAAAAAAGTTCTTTAAGAAAAAAACTTGCGTATGAAAATATTAAATGAGTTTTGGTAGCGTGTAAAAAATGCTAACCGCAATTCGAAATCCACAAGCTATCGAGCTAAAGGCTGAGACGCACTAACACTCTTATCACGGAAGTCGACATTCTTCACATACTCAAGGAAAATATGACAGCTTTTAATAGTTTATATTAGCCTTTCTTAGATGTAGGACTCGTTAATCATTTGTCCTCTCGAAACAGGTAATAGTTAATATACCGTACGTGAACACTACTTACGCAAAACCGTCAATAAGAGGTTTAAAAAGAAATTCAATTAAAACGGGAACTATATAATTATAAAAAAAAAGTTTAAAATGAAAAATGTTTTAAATCGTTTCTGGAAAAAGTACTAATTTTCTCAAACAAGTAATTGTTTTAAACCTGTAAATTTCCTAAGATTTATTTTTTAAGATAAACTTCTGAAAACGAAGCGGTGTGAGAAGTTTATCTAACTTTTTTTATTTTATTTTTCTAACTCCATTGATTTAAAAAACGTATTTCAAGTCAGTAGTCGATTTAGGCACTGAATCATCTATATCTATCATAATTATTTTTCTTCTTTATCTGTCCTAAATAAATTTAGATTTCTTTTCCCACTCTCCTTTCTCCCTTTAATTTATTAACGAAATTATAATTATTATTGAAATTAAAAAGATCTATGAAGTTAAGGAAAATTTTTTCTCGACATAAAATAACCTAATGTTAAACAAACATCCAAAAAAATTACAATGAAATTGTAAACCGTACGAAACATTTGTTACAAAACTTACCAGCCCGATTTCATTTATGTGTAATACCTATCACATTTACAGAAATAATTCTTATTATTAATCAATAATCTTATTAATCAATAAATTAGTTAATCAATATTCTTATTATTTATCAATTCTTATTATTATTCGTTGTTTAATAAATGAAATCGAGCCGGTAAGAGTTTTTTAACAATTTTTTTTATTTTTTGTATATTATATGGAAAGCTTAAAAATGTTGTTTATTATCTATTATTATATATCTATTGTCTATTACATATATTTAACATGTTTTTTTTAAAGAAAATACTAAATTAATAGAAATCTAGATTTTAATAGAAATGTAGTGTCTTACCTTATCTGATATCAGTATCATTTTGTTAAAAACAGTTATATTTATATTACAGAAATTTTTGTTTTTTGAGCGGAATAAATGATATCTGCAAAACTCTTGCCATACGATTTACAATTTCATTGTAATTTTTTTTGGATATCACTTGTTAGATCATTCTTTTATTTTTTTATGAATTACTGATTGTTATCTTATGGGTTTATTATTAAAATTTATTGCCTTTCTAGAACAAAGAAATATACATTTTTTGAATTTTTCGGGCAATTTTTTTTGTTGTCATATCATTCACTTCATACCACATTTTTCCTTTTTTAATAGAACTAGTATAATGATGACCTTCACGAATCTAAGATCCGTGATGTAATATTGCACTTAATACTTTGGAAGTGCAACCCTCGATTTTTCTCGTATTAGGGGACACGTTTTATATTATTATTATTATTAAATAATTTTTTTTTTATTTCTCCATCAATAAGTTCAAATAGTTCTAATTGCAGAATAAAAATTTTACCGATGGAATTTATTTCTGTCTTATGTAACAAATCTTTGTTGCCACATTTGCAGTACTTTCCTACTGTTCGTGTTTTTTGTGTTTTATTAGCAGCTGTAACTGCTAATAAAAAAAAGAAGTTAATTCCTATCAGTTCCTTAATGAACTGATAGGAATTAAAAAAAAGTTTCATCTTCAGTACTTTGATTTACATAAGAGCATTTACTATTAAAACAAGCTATATCCTATTTTCTTTTAAATTTTATTATTTGAAGTACATTATCAAGAAGTACATTTGTACGCTATCTAATACTATCAAGTACTGCTATCTAGCGGTGCGATTCCTAAACCTACCTTTTTGAGGAAAAGTAACATATTCGATTCCCGCGGTTCATCAAATGGAAGAAAAAAACGTTGTCCAACAAAATTCGAGGTATTTTTTGAAAGTTTTTTTTATTACAAATCTAATTGAACTGAAATATGTTTTCATGCTTATTTTCTAATTTTTTTTTCTCGTTTTCATTTCAATTTTAGATTAGGTCATGTTTAGAACTACAAACATAGTTCGTTAGCTTTGCCGTGCCTTACAGTTCTGCGGACTCTTATCGGCGAAGTTCTAACGAACTTCGTGATATAAATAAAAGTTATTTTTTTAAGTCGGTTACAGCTTACTTTAATCCTTGTCCGATCAAAATCCTTGGACTTCTTACTTCATTACTTTAAGGTAACGTACTATCCTTAATACATTTCATTTATATTTGAAATAAAAGCAAACAAACCGATTAAACCCAAGGTCAGGTTAGTAAAACTACCGTGGACAACAAATTTCTGTTTTGTATTTCTTTACCGATACGATACGATATTGGTGTAAGAAAAAATAATCATTTAAAATATTACGAGTAAATAGATAATCTTTTAAATGAATGTGAAAATTTGTCTTTGTTTGCAACAGCATTATGCAAGAACAAATCGACCGATGGCTTTCACATTTTCAGGATACATTTCTGTTATCCAGAAAAGGGTTTAAGCCAAAGATAGGTTTTAAGGTCCCTCCTCCTTAGAGGTGAAGTTTACTCCATTATATTTCTGTCACCATGGTTTCAGAAATGCAATGAAATAAAATAACTAAATCATTTTTGTTAAATGAATATCTGTAAAATATTTAATATTCACACTACTTTAGTTACCTGTCTTTTAGTCTGTCTGTAGTAATTTAATTTTTGTTGTTAATATGTGTAAAGCCAATATAATCCTTCTTCGTCGTTTTCTTTTTCTTTTTTTGTACATAATGTCCCCTTTCTATTCATTTTTCTTCTTCCTTCCATGCAGTTTTTCGAATTTTTCATTATACCCTCTAAGAGGATATCGAATCTAGGACGATCATCAAGCTGCCGTTAAGCATACCCGGGTTTTATGAGAACAAGAAACCAAAGAGGAAAGAGATTACAGGAAAGAAAAGAGAAAAGCGCCTGGAGATTGAACGAGCATATAAATGCGAAAGTTTCTCATAACTATGAGGAAAACGAACGCGTTGAGGGTCCAGTGGGCTCAGCCCTCTGACCGGCTGATTTAATAATATTGTAAAGTGCCGCAAGCAGTCATTTTTGGTGAGCTTAACGACATAGATCGCCAATAATCCAACATAGAATTTATTTACAACAGTCCCAAACATAAGTGGAATGGGCATTTAAACTCTTTAAATTTATTTTTATTTGGAAAATACATAGATAAGTATAAGAAATTAAAACAGTACCTAAAAAAAATTTACTTGAATTATTATTCGAGATAATTTTTAACCAATAAAAAAAGATTAACGATTATTATAATAAAAAATAATAGTTTGTCTAAAAATAATCGATATTAATGATATAAACTCAAGAGATAAGATAATTGTCACGCAGAGGAAATATGTTCAAGAGAAAAAAATGTATACACCTAATCTACCACCATCGCATGATTACTAATATTACTTCACTTCCTATTGCTAAAAATGCATCAGGTTCGATTATCATCTTGTATTCAACTATTGTACATCGTACGTTACATCGTGCTCGTCGGTAATTATAGACGAATTTAAAATTTAAATATCGATGAATCATCGATGTTTGTTTCTAATGCCTGAACTGAATTCAAACATCTTATTTCCGGCTAAATAGATGATTGTAGGTGGGCGGGTATGTTTGGGATATTATAATGCACACGTAAGGTAATCACGTTGGTTGTAATTCCTTTGGTTGAATAACCTAGGACACTGATTCCCAAACTGTGCGCCGCGGCGCCGAGGGAGCAGCGGCCTCTTCACAAGGGCGCCGCAAAATATTGTAAAAGTTTTATATTTAATTGAACCAAGACATTTATAATTACTAATTTAATTTTAATAAAGCAAAAAAATAAAAAATAAAATAATGAAGATATACGAGTTTTATTTATTTTTATCTCTTACCAGTATTCATACTTTTACTTAGGTAGGGCGTCATGGAAAAATTTTAATTGAAAAAGGGCGCTGCGACTAGGAAAAATTTGGGAACCACTGACCTACGACATTAGCTTTTTTCGTTTGTCCATATAGATGATACCATTACTATTCTAAAATCTATTAAACATGGTTGGTTTTCTTATTCTTCTAGATGTGATCATTTTCGTATCGATGTAGTAATATCTGGGCACTTTGCCGAAAACTATCAGTTTCATATACAAATCTCAACAAGCAACAACAGATCTCTCAGTTTTTAACTTTTTATCAGCTATTTTCTATAATATTTTGGAATCCCTTATCAAAGGTACGATATTAATTTTAATGGTATTTCAACGGATAAGGGAAATGATGTTTGAGATACAGAAAAAATTTTAAATACGCACTAAATTATTTTAAATCCAAGTAAAAAATATGCTTAAATTAAAACATATTCATTTTTTTATTATTATAACGACACAGCCACTTTACAACCTGTTCAGCAAGATAATTGAACAATAAGTAAATAAGATCTATATTTAAACTAACATTAAGCAATTACAGATCTAGCGGCTGGTGACTTAACGATAACAACGAAATGAAAGAGTACTCCGTACAGCCAGGCCATAAAGTTACCTAATTGAAACGATAAAGTAAACCAATAATATTATTCCTTAGCAATCTTTCAAAATCACTGATTGTGTTATCCAATAAATTGACCGCCAAATAATTCGGGTGCCGATCCAAACGATTTTAATTCCGTAGGCTGACCAGAGAGATTTCCTGCCGAACGGTTCGCAACTTAAGATTATGATATATGAGGCTATTGCTTATGTATCAGGGTATGTTTAGCATTTTTTGCAATGTTTATAATTTTTAGCAATTATTAATAAGCCATGGTTCAGCGGTATTGCATTTAGTTTATTGTCTTGTATTTTTTATTTAAGTAAACTATTTGGTTTCATCAGAGGAGGTACCTTGATGAGCTAAACTTGTAGAAATACACTGTAAAAATCACGTACTTCTGACGGTCATACTGTTCGATCGCAGTAAAAAAGTAACTTAAATTACATTCTATTCGTTATTTTCCCCAACCGGAAAACTGTTAAAAAGAAATTAACTGTTAAAAATTGTTAATTTTTAATTTAAAAAAGGACCTCAATTAATCTAGCACAAATCAAATTAAAAAATAAATTAATTAACTATAAGAAACTTAATTACAATGACAGACTGATAAGTATGAAAGGTTTGGGGGAAATCTGTTACCGTAAATTTATCTTTACATTAAATGACTGATTATTCTATCAACTGATGATAATATATATGCATTTACATTACCCCGTGTACCTTGACCTGCTTAATTCTTTTTTTATTTCTAATTAAAGCGCGCATCTAAAGCGAACTTGCTATATTATTCATATACTATTTGATAATCAACGATACTCTTAATGCACTATTCGGCTCATTTCATTGCGAATATATGTACGCAACGTATCGTAAATCACTGACAACACGTTTTTATAACTCAAACAAACGTTAACAAAACGTTCTATAAAACACATATACAACGTTTTTTATAACACATATTGAGTATGTTATGTACTATTTTTTTTCGTATATTTTAAATACTATAAAAATATTTTAACAAAGAAATTTTTTTTATAATCACTTTTTTCATGTTTATACATACACACTTCAAACACTAAAATAGGACAGATAAAAAATGAAATATTATTTTTAAGTGAATGCTTTTTTCTTATCGAATATTTTAACAGCTTTATATCTTAGTGTACAAGATAATTAAAAATAAAAATAAATAAATATATAACTTCTTTGCAGTTAATAAAATAAAATAATAATAATAAAAATTAATAAATTAAAAGAATAGAAAAAAATGTAAGGTTTACAAAATGAAAACATTTCAACTCAAAAAATAAAAACATGAAAAAATTTAAAAGAACAATTATTGTGGTATATAAGAAAGAATACGTGATAAGAGAGCTAAAAATAGCTATATTGTACGTGAAGATCAACTCAAACTACATCATCGTACCATTTCTTTTCTTTTCCTTTTAGTGTTAAAATGTGTATGGGATGTATGTGTGTGTGTGTGTGTATTGTTAGTGCACACATAAGCGCGCGCACATAAGTTTATAAACGTAAAGCAATTCAGTAAACAAAAAGAAAATAGCTCATTATAAGTCGTATAAAAGTTATGAACAGAATAACTATAAGTAACGAGAAACTTTTATGGAAAAAGTATGAAGCGTAATAAAAATACATTTTTAATATATAATATGGTATTCATTAGTTCACTACAAATGTTAACAAGTAAAACAATCTTTTAAAATTTAAATTTAAGTTTTACGATACTGTAAAGCAAGGAAAAACATTCTGGTATATTAATAATAACAATTCCTTTTAAAAGTATATGGTAATTAAAATATGATGCTTCGTTTTTTCTAAGCTACTCTTTTAAGATGTAAAACGATTATTTATATTAGTAATAAGAAAAGATAATCTAAATAAAACCGTAAATTTACAGGTCATATTTTTCAAGTAAATAATAAATATAAGTGTTTTTTTAAGATCAAGGTAATCCCTTCCGACATAAATAAAATAATACATTTATAAGATTCTTACACGGGGAAGTTACTTACAGCCAGACAGAAAGAGATAAAAACCAACCGATGCATTAAATATAAACACCTACAAAGAACAAAGTTCACTTAAACTATCAACGTATCTACATATAATCCAGATACATACTTATTTTATAAAATATGTATAGAATTTTTAATATTAAAGTATAGTTCTAAGAAAAGAAATATTTTCAAATAATACAATACATAAAAAAGAACACCGATTTGGTATACTAACTGCAAAAAATATTTTAACTGCATGATGCTGATCAATAATTCAAATCAAAAGTTCAGCGAATTACTTTGGGAAAGTCCTATATTAATAGCGATTCTAGGTATTAATATAAGTAAGAACAAAATGTTGATTCATATTATACGTATAATCCCGAAAGTTTGTCTGTTTATTTGTTCGCATTACGCGAAAACCAACCGACCGATTGTTTTCAAATTTGCCCGATATATACCTGTTATCCCAGGGAAGGTTTTAAGCCCTAGATCGAGGCCCTAGCCCCTTTGCGGGTGAAGTTATGAATCTGTACTTTAGTTACCGTAATATATCTACTATACCGAATCAGTTACTACTATTCTATTTTTTGTAATTTAGTTTCTTTTTCATGTTTCTATAAAACCTGAATGTTTTAATCGATATTTATTAGTATTATTCTCATAACCATGAGGGTAATGAACAATGCGGGGGTCCAAAGGGTGGAACCCCGTGGCTAGACGAAGTGGCGAACGAAGCGAGCTTTGCGGCCTTGGGTTCGGCTGGGCCGGTCTGGATCCCAAAGGTCCAGGGGGCCGAGCCTCTTGGCTAGACGATTAGGGTTTGCTTCTGCTAGTACTTACTTAATAAGGTTGAAGCTCATCACAAAAAATTAGAAGATTGAAAGTTTTGTAGATAATAATAAACCATATTGAATTAAAGGGGTTTATTTGTTAAAATTTGTATTCGAACATGCCACCCGAAGTATTAGAAAGCAACGGTCCACTAACGACTCAGTCCCTTCCTCTCATATGAAAATATAAATTATATTTAACAGTATATATTTTTACATTCACTTAATTTATAACATATCTGCTGTCTTCTTGAAATTAAAATTTGGAAAAAGTTTCAAGGTTCATTTGAAAAAAAGGATTGTAAATTTATGAAGAAAAAAGTCATACTAATATATAAATATTAAAAAAAAAACTGACAATGAATTTTGTAATTTATTCTTTTAAAAATTAATATTACAGAATGTTACAATATTTTCGTTTTACGAAACACTATTTTATAAATAAAAATATAATTGAATTGCACTTTACAAAAAATATTTTTCAGGCTGATATTTATTCAATAACAGTAATTTTTTTTAAATTTATTACCATAAATTTTAATTTAAAAATTAAAATTAAAAACTGGCAGTTTATATAAATTCGAATATAAATAGGTGAGAAAGTATGAATTGTTTTACACGACAGGTGGAAGATGAATAATAAATGGTAAAACGTATGGCCCAACCAGATAAAGTTTGAGCATAACTACGACCAAATGTAGACCTGATTGAAAAGATAAGATTTCATTATAAAGAAATTTTATTAACAAAATTAAATTTATTAAAGGTTTGCAAATATGATATATCCTTTCATAAATGTATGTAGATATGAAATAATGGAATTATTACAATTGAAAGTTAACTTTTATTTGTAAAAACTTCATTAATTTTTTTTTTTAATATGTGTATTAATATGAATACCGGTATCCACAATTTAGTACTCAAATCCATATTAAAGAAACTGCCTTTACAAGGACTGGAACCTTAGAACTCTTGACTTCGAAAATAAGTTGATTTTCGAAACACTAAACTAATCCGGCGGATATATATATAGTGATTATAATTTTACAATGAGTCTTTTAAGAGAAATTATTAAAATAAATTAACTAAATGAGGTTAACCGAAAATTCCAGGCAATTAAAAATACTTGTGTGCGGTTTTATTACCACATATCAAATTGAAAAGATAATAATACTGCAATGAAAATTACATCAAAGAGTAATAAAAAAAAACCGTTATGTTACTCCAGATTTATATCTTTGTCCACATAAATATATAGTAGCTTTGTAATTTGTTTTATAATAAAAAAAAAAAAATATATATTTGATTTTATTACCATATCACTTATCAAAAAAAAATGCACAATTTTAGAAAATTATGTTCTAAATAACTGAAAAACCAATAGGAAAATAACCGGATTTTATTTTTTTAAAAACACATTTGACTATTGAAAAAAATCACCTCATAAAAAAATACCATTCTTCAAAAACATCCAAACCGATTTAGTACAATAAGAAAAAAATTATTATTTAAGGAGGTATAATAATTTTTCGTGTAAAAGGGCGTAAAAATTTGGAAGATTAAAAAGTAATAAAAATATCTGATGTGGACACCACATAACTTCCTTGTACACCTATTAAATTACATATCTTTTTTTAAAATGAAAAGTACATAAAATTTTATTTCATTAATAACTTCAGATATTTTTTCATATTTTTTTTTTTTACTGTTATTATTGAATTATTATTTATTGTAAAAAATGTATTACAACCTTAGGTTAATAATTATTAATAAATCAATCAATATATTAAAATTTAAAAAAAAAGTTAAAAAAGGAGATGAAGTCGGATTTGAACTGATGTCCCTTCCCCATGTAAGATCCAAATAATTCATTAGTTAAAATTTTATTTGGCTAAAACTCTGGAACTAATGAAAATAAGTACAATTTATTACCGTTGAAAAGCTCTCAGTGCGGGCTTTACTGCAGTTAAGAAAAAGTTCAAAATCCAAATTGTTTTTGGACTTTGGGATTTTTGGACACTTTTGATTCAGTCGATTACAGTCACAAGGGGAGGTGCACAACAACTAGATGTTACAACAATCCTAAATCCAAAATTTCAACATCCTACGACTAATCGGTTTTTAGTTATGGGAGATACATACGTACGTACAGAAGTCAAGCCGGAACTAGTCAAAATGAATTCAGGGATCGTCAAAATGGATATTTCCGTTGAAATCTGAAAACCGAAAGTTTTCGCGATCACAATACTTCCTTTACTTCGTACAAGGAAGTAAAAAGACAATCTTTTATTAAATTTTGATGAAAAGTATCAGTACTGAAATTAAATTGTGTACGTTTGATTGTAAAAGTGGGGGTTACTTTAAGACCCACTCGATTCTTCACACTCATTATAAAGCTAGCAAACTTATCGACAAAGCTATAACAAATGATTAAATATATATAAAATTATATTAAATCAACTAAAAACATAAACTAGCTAATAACTTTATAAACACGCTAATAATAGTAATACATCTGACAAACTTAATTTAATTATTTAGTTTTATTTTTATAACCTCGAATATGCTTTTATATACATACGTTTACATAATAGATAAAGAAGAACTAAATTATAAAAAATTAATCCGTAACTGAATCAAAGAGAAGTTGATTAAGAAACCATGCTGGTCACGCTTACCATATTAAATGACAGGCGATACCTACCTCTTGATAACAAGTATATATGTTCTGAATAGAACAATACTGAGATACAAACCCAAAATTTTAAAATAAAAATTCTTTAAAGTTTTTTAAATATTTTTGTTTTAAAAATTCAAATTTTTTTGGGAATATATTTTACCAAAATAATGACGCGAAAAGTAGGAAATTGTTTAGTAACATAGTATACATATTTTAACTCATATATTTAGAAATATACCAGGCTGTGGTTGCGGTGGTAACTCGTCGTCTCAAATCCTTGTTTAACTGCTGATTTTCGAAGTCGATGGTTCTGAGGTTCAAATCCTATTAAAATTGAATTGCTTTTATACGAATTGGAATACTAGACAGTGGATACCGGTGTACTTTAGTATTTGGGGTTCAACTAACCGCACATCTCAGATCGGCCTGAGTCTGTACGACAGTATACCTCATTTACATGTCATACACATCATTCGCATCTTATTGGGCCGTGGAAGGGGGGTTGCTTATTGTTCACTGGTTAAACAGATTGCAACGTAACATTAAGAATATCATATATTTAGAAGATAAATGAAAGTAACATATCTTTCAAATAAAATCAATTTTACCACGTGATATGAACAATCATATGGAGTTAATTCTCTCCTACTGGGCAGGGAAGGCTTGTGCACTGGTTGTAACTGCGTTAATGTAATTTACTCATTATTATTTTGTTTAGTACTTGTTTTAAATTTATATTCCCAGTTTATTTTTAAAGAATAAAATCCAATAAAAATGATTTGTAGAGAACAAATGTTGTTTTCAAAAAAGGAACCATACTTTTCTCAAAATAGTATCATAATACCGTAATAAATTAAAGGCTTACTCAAATGAGTGTAATAAAATTATAAAAGACTAAAATATCTCTTTAAAAGCATATATAAAGATAAGTAAAAGGAAAATATTAATAAATGGAGAACGATATTCATGAAACATCATACGTTTAACTAATAAGTATATTTTTACTTCAGTTCATTAAAGAGATTTTAGTTAAAAGAGTCTTCAACGTTACGAGTCAAGAGTCCGTGTATAATAAACTACGCATGTTTTCCAAACATAAAATAAAAAAAGGACATAAAAAGATTTTTTATCTTAGAGATGGGTGTGTCGCTAAAAAGCGACTATAGCGCGACTCGCGGGAGTCTGGATAACTTGACAGATCAATATACGTAGCACGTGATGCTACGCACAGCGTGTGCACATGGCTACAGAGAAGAACACCCCATAGTTTTAGCCGAGCCGTCGGGGTCACAGGCCCTACTGGACCTCGCCGAGAAAGTCCCTAACATTACTGCTACATATAAATACCTAACCCTAAAAAGGGTGCGCATCTGTACGGTATTCTATGCTATGTGATGTGTGACTCCTCTTTATCGCCGCATTTAACACAATGGGACTGTTTGTTTCATTCGTTTATTCGGCACAATCGCATATGGACAAATAAATTCGGGTTAATTTAATAAAAGTTTCTATTCCCTCGGTAGTATATGTGTAGCAGCAGTTCACAAACGCAGAAATACAATTAAAAGATCGTATCAATTTACGAAAAACAAAAAATTAAAAAAATCTCTAACTAAATAAAATAAAAAATAGCTCAGAAGTATGGACGTGCGAACGCGTGGGAAATCCGCGTATGTTCGTGAAAAAAAAAATCAATCGTGGAATAAATTTCTTATTACCTCTATAATTAAGTTTGCTATCTTTGAATAACTGCGTTTCTTACAACCTGATGGATCTGCAACTGGAATATATTAGAGCATCCTAGAAATTGAAAGGTGTGAAGAACAGAACAAATGCCGATGCCCACGTTCAATGAACCGGTCGCATGAATTATCAAAGTTAGGAAACGAACGCTAGGTGCAGTTCATTGAACATTGTTTGAATTTGTTAATGGCTAGTGACCATATCGATCGTGTTTTTGAGAGTTGCATGTGAAAAAAACTGTTAAAGCCAACTACTTTATAATAATTATTAACCATATTTAAATATTAAAAGAAAGACAAATCTGTCAACATGATTTTACGTTTTTAAACTTTGAAGCACTAATTCAACGTTTCTTTAATATGAAAATATATTGTGATACTAAAAAGTTAGTTCTCTTTTTTTTTAATTACAATATTAAAGTGTGTCTATAATCTTCATAACGTTCATCTGTATTGGTAAAAAAAGTTAAGTTAAATTTACCCGGAAAAGAAACTAGAACGTAGTACTGGTGTACGTATCTTAACTAGCCATAAAAGCTTCTTCAGTATAGTAGTTGATTTGAAAAACGTAATTTACAAAAAAAATAATATTTAAATCTTTAATGAAATGGTTACATCTCACTATCCATTTCCGATTTCTGTTATCTGACTTGGTTATTTAACCTCAGTTACCAGTTTGAATTCCTATATTTTAAGAAGATGAAACAAATAAAATAACAAACAATTTTAGTTAAAAGTTTCTGCTTTCGCAGCATTCGCATTGAGAGGAAGAGCGTAATTATATTAATATAACAATAACAAAGTTGGAAACAAATTACCTATAAACTTACTTTTCATTATTTATAACAAAAATTATTTTAAATAATAATTTAATATATTAATCATAAGAAAAATTTACCGACTACGCCGGTCAAATCATAATTACAAAAAAACAAAAAACATTTAAGCATCAAAATGATGAAATTTCGAATAAAATTTTTTTGATTTTAGGGACTTCCTTATTATGCAGAGAAGATTTAGGAAAAATTTATGTATAAAGAAGTAATCCCTAACAAAAAAAAGTTATTAAAAATATTGAAAAAGTAAAGTATAACTTTTATGAAAATGATGAAAAATTGCTTCTCATTTAGGTTGCGGAATATAATGTACGATGCAAAAGCTACTTTAATCTTGATAGTCCTTTAAATTATGAAGAAAATTACAATTTTTCTTTTTTTTTTAATATTAAAAATTAAAAAGTTAGAATCAAAAAAGAAAAGAAAAAATATAAATTTTTATAGTTTGGGAACAAAAGAAAGATGTTTTAAAAATATTCACATAAAGGTTAAGCTGAACAAATTTGCTTAAGTAAAATTTTTTTCTAAATTCTTCACCCCCTTCAATAAAGACTAATTTTTTTTTTTTATTATAACGACAGAAACTTTACAATCTGTTCAGCAAGATAATTGTACAATAAGTAAATAAGATCAATTTGAACATTAAATAGTCACAGACCCAGCGCCTGGTGACATAACGATAACAACAAAATGAGAGAAATGAAATAGTAGAGCACTCCGTACAAGCCAGACAATAAAGTCTCACCTAATTGAAACGGTACGGTAAACGAAGAATATTATTCCTTAGCAATCTTGCAAATTCACTGATCGTGTTATCCAATAAATTGACAGCCAAATAATTCGGGTGCCGATCCAAACGATTTTGATAACGTAGGCTGGTCAGAGAAATTTCCTGCCGAACGGTTCGCTAGTTAAGATCATACATGATGTACCAAAGTATGTTTAACATTTTTCGTAGTGTTTTTGTCTAGTAGCGTTCAAGTATTTCAATACTGGAATTGTACGCCGTACCCCACAATTCAAGCCCGTAAGTCCAAACAGGCTTCAAAACTTATTTGTAAATCAATAATTTACTTTCTACTGAAAGCCGAAATCCATATCCTACCAGCCAGTACATGTTCTTAAATTTGAGATCCAACTGTTTCCGCTTAGATTTGATATGTTTCCACCAAGTAAGTCGTCGGTCGAGATGAAAACCCAAATATTTACAGTCCTGATATCTCGAAATCGGAACAATGAAGATAGAAACAGGAGGACAGTGTTCCCTAAGAAGGGTGAACGTGATGTGCTTTGATTTTGTTTCGTTTATTTTTATTTTCCAACATATAAGCCACGATTTGAGGAGGCTATATAACCTTGAATAAAACGAGAAGCAGTAGCCGGATCTTCGAGGATAGCAAGAATTGCAGTATCGTCAGCAAAAGTTGCAACTGTGGTATCTGCCGTAATTGGCAAGGCTAAAATAAATAAAGAATTTTTTTTAACTTTTTTGCATTTTAAGTCCGGGGTCTATAATTTTAATTTTTTTTAGACATTTTTTAATAGCTCCATACGTAAGATATAAACTTTCAAAAATTTTTTTTAGAAATATTTAAACTGAAGAAAGGGTAAAAGAACAAAAATCATATATTTCAATTTTAACAGGTGGGAATTGATTTAAGGCCAAAAGCAGTACGACACGTACGTAAAGGTTTTTTTTTTGTCTAGATGAATTTGTTGAAATCTAAATCGTAAAGATTTTTAAAGAGCCCGATACCCAATTTTTAACATGATCACCATACTTTCTCCTTTAATACAGATGTTACAGCTATATTCGCCAGAAACGTAAATTTTTTTAAATATTTTAAAATACCAGATAACAGTAGTTTTTTTTAAATATTAGAGAAATAAAATAATTACCTAAAATTCAATCTTGAGCTAACGTTAACGACCTATATTTTAATGTATAACACCAATAGTACTTAAAAACCTATCAAATGATAAGTTAAAAAATGTTCCATTTCCTTTTAAATAAAAGCTCAATTTAATATGAAAAAAAAGTGTCAACAAAGTTGTCATACATTCCTGGCGTTACTTATTTATTATTATATAGTGGAAAAATAATGGTACATGAAAAATGTTTTAAAAAATTCATGTTTTCAAAGTTTTATCAGCTACCTCACTCCCAATATTGGCCTCAATTATTTTTCTTAGGTCACTTGCACTATTACTATGCGTAGGTAGACACAAAAAAAATTCGGTAAAAGATATACAATAAATAAAAATATATATTTTCGATTTTGGGTGAAGGAGGAATTTTGAGGCAAATTTTGTTTTTAAATAGTAAGATAAGCATGCACGCATGTACTGAGTTAAAAAAGTGGGGTTATGTTTGCAAAATTTTGAGAACATTGACCCCAAAGAAACTACCTTCCTCACCCCTTTGAGATACTGTCACCAAACTTTTACCAACAAATTGCCCGATATACACGACTCTGAAGAAAATTTGATCCAAATGGGGTAATCCAGTCAAAGTTATAAAGCTTTAAACACGCCAACACACGTACATACCTTCGTGCGTAAGAACATTATCCCCCACTTTTTTTTTTGTTTTTTGGAGTCCCTGGGTCAAGAAAGTATAATTTAAGAGCTACGATGCCAGGAAAGTAAAAATGCAAATCAGTAGGTTAAAAAAGAAAAAAGTTAACCATTTGATACAAAATCTATTTCTAAGTGGCAAGGATTAAACGTACCTCATTTAGCTAAAAAAATATATTCAATTAAACAAGTTTATGAATTATCAAATATTTTTGAAAACACCTCATAGGGTGTGTATTACCCTTAAAACTTTAGATAAAAATCTGATGTAGACACCACATGACTTCCTTGTACGCCTATTAAATTACATATACACATTTTTAAAAGGACATAAAATTTTATTTCATTAATAACTTCTCATATTTTTCCATTTTTTTTATTGTTATTAATGAATTATTATTTATCGTAAAACGTTTTTTACCATCAGAGGTTAATAATTAATAATAAATCAACATATTTAAATTAAAAAAAAAAAAAAAAAAAAAAAAAACAGTTAAAAAAAAGAATATGAAGTCTGATTCGAACCGATGTCCTTCCCCTTCTATGATCCAAATATTTCATTAATTAAACTTTTATTTGGTTATAACTCTGGAACCAATGAAAATAAGTACCACATATGATATATCGTTGAAAGGCTCTATGAGGGCTTATTACTGCAGTTAAGAAAAATCCAAATTTTTTGGATTTCGGTCTTTTTTGGACACTTTTGGTCCAGTCCATTGCAATCAAAAGGGGCGGTGCACAAGTTCATGTTACAACAGTCCTAAATCCAAAATTTCAACATCCTACACTCATTCGTTTTTGAGTTATACGAGATACATACACACGTATGTATCCGTCACGCCGAAACTAGTCAAAATGGATTCAGTGATGGCCAAAACGGATATTTCCGTTGAAATTTGAAAACCAAAACTTTTCGCGATCACAATACTTCCTGTACTTCGTACAAGGAAGTAAAAATGGACTACCTTTAAGTTTTTTTTTACAGACTTTTCGAAGAAAACTACGATGTTATATTCAGCCGCACGGTGGGATTGGGAGGTAAAATTGGATTTTGTTTACGTTTTGAGATATGAGGAGTACGAAAATACCATTCACTTAAATTGTAAGGAAAATTTACACATAGGCATGTATTTGAGGCAAAATTTTGTGGCTCGAAAATCTTCAAAACTACAAGATCAATTTCATTGAAATTTAGATTTCTAACCTCAATTTGAGGTTACATTAACTTTATAATGGTGCATTTGTCATACGCGCTTATGCAGTAAGTCACAGTGGTGAGTTAGTTTAAATTTGATGCATAAGTGTAGGATCTGCTCGTTATTTTTAATTATTTCATCAAATTACGGTTTTAATAATTTAATTTTCTTATAAACAGAAAATATAAGTACAGCCAATATAATATTTATATACATATCACCCCTCCCGAATAGTTTAATTTTCTTCTAAACAGAAAAAATATATTTTAATATTAAATAATGAAAAAATTATCCATCAAATTTTTCTCATTTAATTAATTTTTTGTATATTTCTTGCCCAAAAAATTATACAAAATTACGAAAAATCGGTCTCCATGCTCAGTTCTGCGAAAGAATTTTTTTTTAGCGTTACTTTACTAAATTTAATAATAATTAGTTAAACGTTTTTTGAGGTATAAAGCTCAAATGTACAAAGGCCAACGTACATCACATATACAGAATTTTGTGACCAAGATTTTAAAATGTTCATTTCAAACGTATAGTGGAGAAGATCCGATAGCAATACTTTCTTTTTTTATGTTCTCTGATAACCGGGAAATAAAAATTACCAGATGATAATATAAATCGTAACAAGCGATTATTGTTATTATCATTAAAAACACAAATTTGCTTAATTCTGTAATTCAATTACTTATAATCTCAATTTTGGTTACATGGAATGTTTTTTTTTTTTTTACGGAAAAACGTTAGGAATGTAATTCTCAGATACATAAAATTATTTATATTTTATGAGATTTTATATATATATATATATATATATATATACTTTTTAAAAGCTGTATATTTCTAATTAAAACAGCTTAACTGATGAAGACAGATGCATGTATATGTCTTCTTTTATAGCACTGCAGTCCACGATGAGCCATGACTCCACTATTAGACCTCTCCATGGCTTTCTCTTCTCTGTAACTCACTTTCATCTATCCATTCCCGCAAATTTTTTTCAAATCTAATGCCATCTGAACCACACATCCATCCACTCCTCGGTCTAATCTTTTTTCTCCTTTTCGAAACTTTTCTCCAAGGACCATTTCCGGCAACCTGCATTAATCCAACCTATATTATCCTAAATCATTTTCATTTATTTTCGACTTTTTTCATATCATCTATTCTCTCCAACTGGCAAAAAACAAGATATTGTCCTTTTGTTGGGATGGTACAAATGCCATTAGACATTCCACGTAAATAATCTTATTAGGCTATGGATTTACTGTTATGAAAATATAAGCGTATCAAAACTATATCAGAATTATATGATGTAAAACATACCTTCTCCATGATAATTTAAAAATTACTAATTTCATCAGAATCTAAAATAAATTTTCTATAAGAAAACAAAGGTCTAATTAGATTATGATTATATCTTATCGTATATAACTGCCAGTAGATGAAGATCCACAATTTTAATAATGAAGTCTTTTTAAAAGAATATTTAAGAGAAATTATACCAGGGTTCATTATTTGTAGTTTTTTTTTTTATTCCATATTAACTGATACAAAGTCAGATGAGAATCATGTTACATCCTTTAAAAGACAAATTAAAAACTAATTCAATTATTTCATTTCTGATTAAAATTTTCTTTTCTCTGGATTAGTAATTTCAACAAATCTTTTATTATCTTTTAAGAAAATCTTAAACCTTTAATCATTCTTTTTATTCATTTTCTTTTAGAAGCGAGTGTAGAATTCAACATTTTAAGATAGGAAAAACGTAAAAAAAGGAAATGAAGAATGAATAATCTCTTTCAATAGAATAAACGGGTAACAGCAAGTTTACTCATTGAACATAATTTGCCGTAAAAGAAAGAAAAAAAGATTCTTAAAAACATTAAGAGATAAGAAAGTTATAAGAACTTTACAAGAAAAAAAAACATTTTAAGGAACTTTACAAGAAAGAGATAAATTAACTTCAGCAGACATTTTTTAATCAGAAATGTACAAAATAATAATGATTAGTAATTACTACGTTAAGAAAAATAATTATATTAAAATGGGAATTACCGATCGAATTTTATGAAGAAAAATTCAAATTATATTTCCATTTTACAAAATAATACGATGATTATAATACTTTTAACGTTCATTACTTTTATTTATTATAATGTTTTAAATAGAATAACAATATATTATATTGACAGGTTATCTATCTACCCCTGGCGATGAGTTAAAATTTCATAACTTTGCTTTATAATAACGGTAAAAAAAATCAGAATGGTCTTATCTAATCCGCAAGGAAGTTTCTATTAACTTATGTAATTCCATTTCATAACTGAAATTCGCCTTCGAAACAATTAAGAAAAATTAAAACGTACACTTTTTAATTATTTTTTACCGTAACAAACTTTTATGCTCGCGAAAAAAAAACGGAAAAAACTCCTAAAAATATAACTAACTACATAAAATAAAATTAGGTAGATGAAATCAGAAAATATTAGTTATGTAGGCAAGCACGTACGAGTATTTCAAAAAATTATTTTGCTTGCTTCATGCGACTGATAAGTTCGTGTTAAGGTAAAAAAGTCAAACAAGGGTATTTTAGCCTTTTATTTCAGTTACTTTAATAACACATCCAAGTAATAAAGTTAAACAATGAGTTAAATATTTAAAATTAGAAAACACGACTGCCAAAAAAACATTGTTCTTTAATATAGGATAATTACAGTGTTGGGTGACAATTCGATATATAGTATAATTTGTTTAAATCTATCATATATTTATATATATATTTATCATATATTTAACATATATATATATATATATATATATATATATATAGAGAGAGAGAGAGAGAGAGAGAGAGAGTGAGAGAGAGAAAGAAAGAGAGAGAGAGAGCCTGTGACACACCCGCTAACGTAAGGATTACAACGCGCGGTCATACATCTAAATCCGTTCAGCTGTTGAGCTGATACTCTGGAACTAGCATACATACATACACCTTAAATACATTACACTACTTTTTGAACAGTCACGTAATAAGAACTAGCATGCGACACGATCGAAGATCATTTAAATCGGTTTAATATAATTATTATTATAATTTTCTGAATTACGTCTTTTTTGTCGTCAACAAATCTAAGGACATTGCTTTATCTAAGCATATGCTCTCATATTAATTTCTAGTAACAGATGCAGCATTGTAAACAGTACATTCGTATGCTATGCAGTGTTAAATAAGGTCCATTTCTGAGTACATCAGTTAATTTTTGTTCTGGTTTGGTTCCATCGTGATTTTGTATTATACTAGTAAATACCCCGTTTGAATTTAGAAAATCTGACAATTGATTGGAGATATTAGAAGAGCACCCCATTGCACCTCCGAAAACAGCGCCCCAGGGGCATCCCGTTTTTGCTACCGGTTGATGATTGGTCTATCCTCGCACGAGGTGCTCGCATCACCTCACCATTCTAGCCTCGCACGCAGTCCCCACGGGAAGCCCATTATTATAATACGGATTTTTTTTAAAGTTTATTTAATGTTATTTTATTTAACGTAATTTTAGTTCTATTATTTTTGTAATATTATTCATTAGATTGTTACGAATCATTCAGTTCAAACCTAACTCACGCATGATAAGAGTCTCACAGTTCACAATTCATTAAAGTTTGTGTTTTAACCGGTAAATCTCCATTATTTTTTACACACACACACACACACACACACACACACACACACACACACACACACACACACACACACACACACACACACACATATATTTATATATATATACGTAGCCTATGGCACACATGTATAGGACTTCAACGCGGGGTCATATACATCTAAATCGGTTCAGCCGTTGAGCTGCTACGGTGGAACAAACATAAACCCTAAATACACATACATTACAATCCTTTTTGGGCAGTCGTGTAAAAAAATATTTAAGATTGTTTTATTGGGATCATAAAAATAAGAAAGTATTTTGAAATATTAATTTCTTTAAACTTACATTATTTCGTGTTTCAGAAGGTTGAAATTCCTTTTATAGTACTATTTTACTCTTCCTTTCTCTAAAATCAAATGAGTTTATGTTGAAAAAAAGAATGTACAAAAATTTGGAAAATAGATTTTTCATAATAATAAAAAATGAATGTTCAATCTAAAAAAAACTGTTTTTTCGTTTTGAAAAAAAACTCTGCAACACAGAATCTTACTAAGTTTTTATGTTTATTTATTTTTATTTTTTTATTGTATTACGGAGAATTTTTAAAAATAATTCAATAACTCCGGTTTTTATTCAGGTGGAAGTAAGTATTGCTTAAAAATAATATTACGTTTCACCAAAATTAAACAAAGAAGAAAAGTAAGGAGATTTAAAATAATCATTTTTTTACGTACATAAATTTTTATAATTTTTTTTCTTTATTGGGAAATTTTCTTGTAATTTCCCGGCTGATTTTTAAAAGTTAGTAATTTACCAAAAAAAACTTTTCAAACGTTTTAGAACGTAAACGCATAATTCTTTTTTCAAATAAAATAGAAAATTTCACAATTTAAAGTTAACAACAGGTAAAATAATTGTAAATTAAGGAATTAACGAAAGAAATGAATCCGGAAATGTATATACGTATATAAAAGTAGACTAAAATATTCATCAAGAAACAGTTAAAAATTGTTGGATAACATTAAAGCTCTTCGCCTCATATGTCATCGGTTTTTTTTTTTTTAAACAAAGAGTATACACAACGTTCCCTTTTCATAAACAAAACCGTCTCTATCTTTGTACTATATTAGACAAATAAGTTAGTCCAACGAGGGAGTGTCGATGTAATAAGATTTGAAATGATTTATTAATTCTGTCTGCATTTCTTTCATTCATCAGTATTTTATTTAAAACCAAGAAGTTTTATAAATATATTGTTTTTAATTATATTTATAATTATAATCTAACATACTATATTTATATTTTAACTTGTTATTAAATTACGAATAACTTACTTAATTACAGATATTACGAAAATATAAAATAAAATATCAAAAAAGTTACAACAAATATAAATAAATAACATAATCTAAAAATTAACTTTAATTTTATACATTTTAATACTAAATACTGTTTTATGTAAAATCAGTAACCCTGCAACTATTATCGAACTACGAGGTCATTGATATTTAAAATTAATTAAAAAGAAAACAACATGTATATTTTTCAATTAACCTCATTTTAATTCTTTTTTTTTTTTTTGTTTAACCTAAGGACCACCGTTAGATATTGCTTCTGAGGAAGAGATGAATGATACGTAGCGTGTGTGAAAAAGCCATGCCTGACCGGAATTCAAACCCGGGACCTCCGGATGAAAGGCCGAGACGCTACACTCGCTAAACATCTTTTTAATTAGACATACATAACCCAACAACGACCAAGGAACTATTGTTGTAGAATTATTTGTCCAACTCTTTAAAATAAACATTCTAGAATCTTTTTCATTGTCATTAGAATATTTAATTCCTAAAAGTCATCTCTTTAGGTTTAGGAACGTACAGAAATCACAGGAAATTTGATCTGGAAAGTAGAATTGATACGATAGCAGTTTGAACCTCAATTCGATGAATTCTACCAACACAACTTCTAAATTACGAACCGACTCAATTTTTTAATGAAATACTATTTCTTTTTCGTGGGAAATTTCGATCTTAGTTTCAATGATATTACAATAAATCTGAGTAATATTTGCTGTTAATTATTATTTTTCCTTTTATAAAATAATCGAATAATATTGTACCTATCCAAAAAAAAAGGGCTATAACTTTTCCAGCAAAGGCACTGACTTTGAATTCTTCGGCATCGGTTTGCTTCTAGTAACTATTCTTCTGACTGTTTTCTTTGTTTGAAGTGAGTAGTGATGAGCCCATGTTTCATCGACAATTAAGAATCGGTCCAAAAATTAATTTGTGTTTGACTTAAAAAGCTCTACACTCTAAGATAAAATACCTAATATTGCAGGATTTGTTGCTGGTCGAATGTGAAGCAAATGCGAGATCGTCTTCGCAAAGGTTTTTTTATTTCCAAATGTTCGTGTAAAAAGTTGTGAACACATGGTGATAGGTTATAATCTCGGCTATTTTTCTCCCTTTCAATTTACGATTTATCAGTACAGTTATACCGATTTTTGGGATCATTTCTTTCGCTGAGACTTCATTTGTGCAACTACAGCGGTTGTCATCATCATAGCTCGTCTGATTACGTTTAAACGCATGGTAAAACATTTTGCGAACAGTTAATGGTGGGACTCATCACAAACTATATGCCTTACTTGCTTTATACAAATGTGGTTTCTTTTTCAAAAAAAAAAAAAAAAAAACTGATGACATAAAAAACTATGAATGTACAACCACCATTCCATTTTATAATAATCACTATAATTGTCTTTATAGCACTTTCATCCTACGCTTCAATTTAACTTCAATTATGTCGTACCTAACTGTTCTCTTACTAATCTGTAATTTAATAACGTAGATTATAATTGTTTTTATAGAATTAAGACTAATAATAATATTCATATTTTCATAAATAAAAACTACCAAACGTTTTGTTCTCCATTTGATATAAAGAGAGCAGCAAAATTGATTACGCGATTTAAAATTGGTGCCATAAACATATTCCGGTAGATAGCTCAGTGTTTGAATGGTTGGTTTGTACAGTAATCCAAAGCCTTTAGTTGCCATGGAGCGTTGATGAATGCTCATTGTGTGCTCGCTGTTGAGTGTTTTAAATGGTGATTCAGCTACTGTAACGCAAGTGAGTTTAGGCATCGTTTTAATATAGAAATAAATGGAAGAATCCCAACGCGCCAAACGATTTTAAACTGGGTAGGAAACTTTCGATTGATTGCTTCTGCATTCCCTAAGAAGAATTCTGGCCGCCCACGAACAGTTCGCACCCCAGAAAATGTGGAGCGTGAGAGCAGCTCTACAGCAGAGTCCACGACGTTCTGCTAGACTACATGCTGTAGCATTACGTATGTCAGACAGGAGTGTTAGTAGGATGTTACACATGGATTTGCATTTTCATTTATTTAAAATTCAAGTGGTTCAAGAATTACTGTCTCGAGATTTAAATCAACGATGGAATTTTGCACAAAGCTCTTAGAAATGATTGAAGCATAACCAAAGTTTTTATCCAATTTAATCATGTCAGATAAGGCTCATTTCCATCTTAGTGAACACGTTAATAAGCAAAATTTCAGATACTGGGTACAGGAAACCTCACGTTTACTGCATCAATCTCCTTTGCAGAGCGAGAAGGTGACTGACAGTTTGGTGTGAAGTGAGTTGATTTGGGATTTTTTCGGACCGTACTATTTCCAAGACAACGAAGGAGCAATAGTAACGGTAACATCTGGGCGTTATGTAACCATGCTGGACGATTTTCTCTTACCATTACTAAGGCAACACAATGCTGATTTACGCTTACTATGGTTTCAACAAGATGGTGCGACATCTAACTGCATCTTAATGCATACTGTTCGACGATTGTTTCCAAGAAAAGTCATTTCTCGTAATGGTGACGTAACTTAGCCTTCCGATCCCCTGATTTATGAGCATGCGACTACTTCTTATGGAGATATTTAAAACATAAAGTCTATGAGAATCGACCTCACAGCGTAGACGATTTAAAAGAATCAATCACGACTGCAAATCAATGGATTCCATTGCAAATTCTGAGGAAGAGAATGGATTCTCTCTCTCAAGCGACGTGCAAAGATTTGTATGTTGAACAATGGCGCCCAATTTAGTGATGTTATTTTTAAAACATAAGGCTTACGTAAAATGCTTTTCTACGAACTTTCTAATTACAAAATATTATTATGTAAATCTAACAATAAATTACTTAATTTACATTTTAAAATTGTCTAATCAATTTTGCCGCACCCGGTACCTACACATAAAACGAAAAACAAGATTTTGATGAAGGGGTAATCAATGAAAATATTTTTAAAGGAAAGAAACATAGTGTATTTTAAAATCATCTTCAAATATACAAATAAACGTTTTTTTTTTCAATTCATCTTTCTATGACAAATATGCGTTTTTGTCATAAAGAAAAAACATCCAAAATTAAAAAAAAAATGTGATAACTTATACGTCGGATTTTTGCCTTTGTAATCCCTAACTATTATAAACCGAAAAATTTCGGTTCACAGATTTCAACGGAAATATTCATTTTAACCATTCTTGAATTCATTTTGACTAGTTTAGGCGTGACGTCTGTATATACGTACATATGTATCTCGCATACCTCAAAAACGATTAACCGTAGAATGTTGAAATTTTGGATTTAGGACTGTTGTAACATCTAGTTGTGCACCTCTACTTTTGACTGCAATTAACTGGACCGAAAGTGTCCAAAAAAGCCCAAAATAAAAAAAAATGGGGTTTGAACTTTTTCTTAAAGCCCTCATTGAGAGGAGATTTTCAACAATATATCATAAGTGGTAGTTAGTTTCATTGGTTCCAGAGTTATAGCTAAATAAAATTTTAATTAATGAAATATTTGGATCTTTCAAGGAGAAGGCACATCGGTTTGAATCCGATTTCATTTCCGTTTTTTTTTTTACTTTTTTTTTAAATTTAAATATATTGATTTATTAATAATTATTAACCTGTAATTGTAAAAAAAATAACAATATATAAGAATTCAATAATAACAATAAAAATAAGAATATGAAAAAAATCATAAATTACTAGTGAAATAAAACTTTATGTACTTTTAAAAATGTGTATATGTAATGTAATAGGGATACAAGGAAGTCATGTTAGTGTACACTTCAGATTTTTTAGAAAAATGTTAACACTCAGAAATTCAGTATATTCAATAACAAAAGTTTAAAATTATTCTTTTCGCGTTCGAAAACACTTAGGCAAAACCGTTTTCTTCAATTATATAACAAAAAAAAAAAACAAAAAAAATTATAATGGAGGAAAAAATATAAGATATCAACATTTTTTAAATATTTGGATATATTTTTAATCAAATTTAATTTTGATATCACGGGTATAATATCTAGATATTAGAGAAGTCAAACAAATCTCTTATCTTAATCTCCACAACCCAAGGAATTGGTGAATAGGTTTTAAGGCTTCTTAAGTGCTTAAATAGTTTTAATTGGGTCAATTCTCACTCCATACGGGACAATATGATGCAAAAATAAAACATCAATATATTTTTAAATTTTAGCAGGAAGTTTTGATAATATTACGATGTTATGATTGTAATACCTAAATATTATGGAAGTTAAATTAAAACTAATAAATAAAGCAAAATTGTTATTTTATTTATAGATATTTTTATCATAAACAAATAATTTTTATATATACTTGAAAATATAATCTAAGTGGTTTTATAATTTTACAGACGTCAACGATAAAAAAGAAGAAAAAAGCAACGGAATGTTTGATAAGAGACAGAAGAGACAAAAGAGAGAGAGAGAGATAGTCAGAAGTAGAAAGTTAATAATAGTAATAATAAAAGAAGTTATAAAAATCGATAAGTTTCAATGTAGTTTTCTATTACATGAAACTGCATTTAAATTTTTTCTTTTAGGTGTACATAAGTACAAATAATTGCAGAAATTAAATTCTTGAAAATCAAATATAAGTAGCCTATTATGAAAGCAGAGTAAATAAGAATAAAAAGAAGAAAAAATATTGTTTAGTACTAGAATACTATAATCGTACATAAAAGCAGAAAAGGTTTAATCGTAAAGTAATACACGCTTAATTATTTTGTTTGAAAAAATAACAATAAAATAAATAATTTTTATTTTATCACAAATAAAATAAAATAACCGTACTTTATTTTATTAGAATATATCGTTGGCTTTTATGAGACTATAATGTTTTATATCAACCACACATTTATAAAAAAAAATTACATAAGCTTTAATGTAGATATCTAGTTTTATGCACGAACTTAAATGAAAAGTAGTTCTAAATTAAGATTACGTATACAATGCTATTTAAGCTAATTTTAGTACATAGAATATTTCAAAAATATGCTTCCGTACTCTAAAAAAATAATTGTTATGAAACTGAGTAAAATTAATCAAAATGAAATTTTTTTTTTATTTAGTAAGAATAGTTAAGAGAACATCGTTTAACAATTTTTTATACTTTTCATGTATGCATAAAATTGAATACGGTTTAAAAGTAGTTAAAAATGTTTTTATTTTTTAAAGTTTTTGTTGTATTTGGGGAAAACGTAAGATTAAATTCATGTTTTCATTATCATTATGAAGCGAGTTAGAAAACTTCCGTTAATTAAAAACGATATAACACGACTAATTTAAGTTGAAATTCAATAAAAAAAATTATAAATTGTATAAAAAAAAAACAAATAGCAACCGAAAAATTACTTTAAATTGATAGATTAGTACTTCCCAGCGAATATAGCTAGAATAGCTATATTAAATGGAAAAGTATGGCAATCATGTCAAAAATAGGGTACCGGATTTTTTAAAAATATTTAATTTTTAAGGTCCTACTACTTCATCTAGAATATAGATGAATATATCTAGATTATAGTCTATAAAAACATATGTATATTTCTACGTGATTATGTACGTACGTCAGTTACCTTTTAGTTTTGTATCTCAGCATTGACCGATTTTCTTCAAATTTGGCTCAAATATTTTAATATTAAAAATATTTAATCTCAAATACTTGATCTTTTTTTTAAATTTTCTTTCCTTATTTTGGCCTTTATTGAAGGAGATGTTAGATTTAGAAACAACTTTATTTAAACAAATTTGTTAAAGTTAACCTATGTAAAAATATTTTTAGAAAACGTTTTTCTTAAATTTTTTCCCCACCATTAAAAATTATATATTCTGTTTTTTGTTTTGTTTTTTTGGCTCTAACTCTCTCTTTTAATCTTTATTTTTAATAACTAGAAAAGTCATACAATGCTTTGACTGACAGCTTTTTTCAAAACTACTTTTGATGTTAAGTTAAAATAACATAGAATAAATAATTGTGTAACAGGAAGACAATACTATTTCAGAAATGCTGAAATTTAGTAATTAATAACACAACTGATTATAAATTAAATTTTATTCTACACGTTAAACCAAAATTTGTAAATAACTTCAAAACATTTACAAAATACAAGGTATTCTTCAAAGAAGAGAATACAAAAATCTAAATTATACAAATAATACAGCAACCTAAAGGATTAAACTGAAATAATAATATTATGTTTTAGATATCGGTCGAAACAACACTCACATTAACAAAGAAAGCATGATCAGTATTTATCAATTAAAACGAGGAACACCATTCAAAATTGGATCAATTCATGCATAATTTATAATACATACTCGTATATATACACATTACAAAAGCAAATCGAATAAATACTCGTAAAATAGATGTAAATAATCACACAAAATAAATACGCCGAGCATAATAGTAATTAATATTCATAAATTTATCTGTTTAAGTTTAAATGACAAGAAGAAAACTCTATCATTTAAAATAATGGACAGATCTACAGACCTGAAATAAAGCGATGGACTATCAAATGACAGAGTACATACACATTCGTACATTGGAGAGTACTCAATAAGTACCATTCATGTCAGATTTAAAATTGAATGAGAATCATTCAGACCAATTTAATTGTTTTGAATGATGACAACGATAACTAGTGAGAGAGAAATAAATCGTTGGGTTTTTTAAACAGAAAAATGAATAAATTATGAAGTTTCAATAATTTAAAAAAAAATTATTAAAGTAATATTTTATTAGTAATAAGTATGCAAATGGACAAGTTAAAATTCTCGTAAAGTAAAACTGTACAAAAATCTTTTAGTCAGATAAATATAAATCTGAAAAATATATAAACTGGATACATACATTTAAGTTTTACATAATTTTTAGCTTAACGTTTGGTATTTATTTTTTAATTATAGCAAACAAACAGGTACTTTATGCATTAAAAGAAAATAGAAAATTTAAGATGTGAAAATATATTAAGTAAATGAAATTTAATTTAATCCAAAATGTCCAAAAGTTCCTAACGTCACGTTTTATAAACTATTTTAGATATTGTAGCAATATATATATATCGTCGTTACCAGTAGCAGATTAAATGTAAACTCTGTTGTACGTTGGACACAATTAAACCACATCCAGCTACGATTATTTAACAAGAGATGGTTTCAAATAAATGAAATTGGTTCTCATTAGTTCTAACACACACACACACACACACACACACACACACACACACACACACACACACACACACACACACACACACACACACACACACATACACACACACACACACACACACACACACACACACACACACACACACACACACACACACACACACACAATACAAATAACAATCCGTGTTCTTAAGAACATTTAATGTTCTTGATATCTGGAGAATGTAACCTTTATTAAAAACACTTTCACCACTTCCAAACTTATTCCAAATTTATTTTTTAACTTTTTAAGTCGAAATGAACAAGATAATGTACGTTATATTATGCTGTGAATGCTGTATGGATTAAGAATGAAAAATTATTTAAGCTACTGAAAAAGGACACCACAATTTATCTGTATTTGATTAGAACATAGTAATCTGAGGTATTAATAGATAACAATAGAAAACCCGCTGAACAATCATGACAGTAACTTAGAGTAAATGTTCGCCGCCTGATACAGTTATCAGGCGGCGAACATTTATTTTTCCAACAACCTTTATATTTCCTCCGTTAAATTATTTGTTAAAATTAATATCCTGAATGTGTAAATCATAAAAAAATATGAAAAAAGTCTGATTAAAGGAAGAAGGGTTAACTTAAAAAAAATAAAAATCTACAAAGGTAGTTAAAAATGTTATTCCCTTTAATTCTTCTCCCTACACCCTTTTGCAAGAATGCACTTTCAGCGTGTAAATTAGAAAAACGTTTCCACCCCAGGTGAAAACTTCAATAGACCGTCAAGCTTAAATGTTTGTAAACTCATCACAAAACATGAACACTACTTAACGAAGAGAAAAGAGCAGAAATAAATATTACAACATCCTCTGACGATTCAGCCTATGTGATAAATATAGACCGTAGCTTACGATGGTATTAAAAATTATAAAACAGACTTTTTTTTATTGTAAAATAATTTCTTTTTGAATAAAGAAACGAAAACCTTGATTAGTGGAAATCTTTTTCAATTATCGTACAAGTTTAGGATTAAATTTTGAGAGAAAATTAGTGTGAATTTCGATAAAATAATAAAAGGTTCCACACAGGCTATCGAAATATTTTACAGACCTTTCAAAGAAAAGTAAGGTATTACTTTCGCATGGTGGATTGGGAGGTGAAAATGAATTCTCTTTACGTTTTGAGGTATTAGGAGTACGAAAATACCAATCACTTAAATTCATATTTCCTTATATATATAGATATACAGAACTACGTATAAATTTGTGTCTCAAAAATATCCAAAACTACTGAATCAATTTCACCGAAATTTAGTTATGCTGTAGCAATGCATCTAAAGTTGTGCGTGTGAATATCTGATAAAAATTGGTCGAGTCGTTCTTGAGTTACGCTCAATTTAAGGTCGGCAACAGACAACAAAACCTCAATATTTGAGGTTTGTACTCTGAAAATCAATGCATTTCTGACTGCGAAATAGTTAGGACACCGAAAACGAAAAGTCGGTCTTCTTGCGCAGAATTGCGCAAGATTTTTTTCTGCGCAAGTAGCCTTCTGCATTTATAGTCGTTCCACATGGCATGAAATCAATTAGCAGTATGCCAAACCGATCCCAAAAGACTATGGCCATCACTTTGCGTCCAAATGACTGTGGCTTCACCTTTGCTGGTCTGGTTGGTGATTGAGGATGATTCACTTGACTGCCATTTTCTCTCTGGCGTGTAACACGAAATCCATGTTTCATCGCCGGTAATAATTGAATAAGAAACTTTTTTTTTGTAGCGCATCAAAAATTCCAAAATAGATCCCATTCGGATTTTTTTGTTGCCTTCTTTTGAGACGTGCTGTACCCAACGTGCACAAATCTTTCTCAAGCTTAAATGGTCATGAACAGTGCGACCAATAACAACTCTTGAAGCATCAGGAAAACGAAGAGCCAGGTCGGAAGTCGTTGAGCGACGATCTTTTCTGATTTCATCAGAACGCGTTTCAACAAGTCCTTGGAGATTATCGAGGGCCCTCCGAACGTTCTTCATCATGCACATTAATTCTGTTACTTTTAAACCTTTCACTCCATTTTCGGACGTTTCTTTCATTCATTACATTATTACCGTACACGGCAACCAACTGCTTATGAATTTCAGCCGTCTTAACGTTTTGATGGTTTAAAAAACGTATGATTCCACGTATTTTACAGTCGGCGGCAGCATAGATTTTCCTATCCATTTTATAACGTAATAACTCACAAGTAATCAAAGATACTACAACGGTACAACTGAGAGAAAATGCAGTGTGTATATTACCAGCGTGGCCATGAACGACACAGGTTCGCCAACCTTAAGGAGAGAAATTTCCCAGCGGTCTTTACTTTAGAGATATCTCTCATATTAGACAATTATCTATCAAAAATTAATCGCATTATGAATTTAAATTGTAGTAATTTGTAAATCACGATAATACATACTCTTACATCGTCCTTACGTAGTTTCTTTATTATTGAAACATTAGTTTTGCGTGACATACTAGATAAAATATGGCATATCCGCCGATCTCTGTGGTTTGGTTCCGGATATGAATCCCGGTCAGTCATGGCGTTTTTCATACGCTAGAAAATATTTTTTCATATTCCTACGGCACATGCACCGAACTTATGTGGTAAATTAATCGTAAAAAAATCATATCAATATAAAATGAATAAATTTGATTCTTTCTGAATTATATACTAACCGATTAATAAATTGTAAAAAAAGAAATTGATTGATTGGGTTAAAGATCAGATTGATTTTGAATTAAAATTCTAACATAAAATAAATTATATTTTTTACAAAATTGTAGATTATAAATATTTTTAAAAAAACTGAAAACTTAAAAATTCGATAAGATATAAAATATTAATGTTTTATAGGCATTTCCCGAAAAAGGACAAAAATAGACTGGCAAAGAAAAATTCGAATAAAACTGGCTCTCAGACGTCAGAAAGTACGTGAAATAAATACAGAATAGGGAAGCGAAAATCCAACTCAGGAAAAGTATTAAGGAAGAAATCCAAAACTCGAAAGGTTTCAAGTCAAAATCAAAAATCAAGGTCCTGTGGTCGGAAGAAAGGAAAAGGGACAGTGAAATAAATGATAAAGGAATATTGGAAAAAGACTAACAGAATAAAGAGAAATAAGAGTTGTAACGCAGTCCACAGCGACGAAATCGGAAAAAAGTTACAATTCATTAAATTATAAAATTAATTGTAATAATGTTACATACATAAACACACACGCGCGTGCGCATATGTATATAATAAATATTTTAGAAAACCCGACAATTTTTCAAATAAATTTTTTTTAATAAAAAAAAACTTTATTTTTTCTTTTCTTTTTTAGTTAATTTTTACGGGCATCTTTCACGAGTGGAGAGAAATAGTAGACCAATGAAGAAAATATTCCAATTCTTAAACAAATTTAACAAATGTATAGTATAACACTATTTTCTTTAAATTTTACTTAAAATTATATTTTTTGTTCGGTTTAAGAATGGGATATAATTATTTAAGCACAAAATGTAATAAAATAACTTAAAAAGATCGTGTTCCTATCACTAATAACTGACTCAACTTTTCGGGGCCAAAATGGTATGTAATAAAGCAATGTTATATGATAATTAAATTAATAGCATCTATAAATATTTTTTATATTAACATTTAAAAAATAAAAGTTAATGCAACTCTTTAAAAAGAACATATAACCCTTCCCATATATCCATTTCCTTCACCAGTTCTCCTAACGTATCTTTTTTAACACATAAACAACGCCGTATTTCTTTCATTTTGTAAAACCTTTAAAAGAAATATTACACCCAAGAGAAAATGAAGCCTTACTTTTCTCACCAAACCCTCTTTTCCTATACATTAAAAAGGAGTTTAAACCTGGTAACAATATATTTATTCCTAAATCTTTCATTTTCAAAACTTAACTAATAGCTTACTTACAAAGAAATTCACGTTTACGTACAATGAAAGTGTTTTCTATTATAACCAAATATCTTATTTAATGTGGCAAAGTTTAATAAATGTTTGCATATTACATTATTACTATTATTATTTATTATATTAATTTTACTTTTTTTACCAGGCTAAATTTTTATTTTATTTTCAAACTTTAAATCGTATAATTTTTTTATATATTTATTTTAAAAAAATATAAAAACAACAAACATATTTAAAAATTATGAAATAAGATTTTTAATACTCCCGTACAAACTTCTAATTTAGCGTCTGAGATGAAAATAAAATGAAAATAAGTTGTAGGAAACAGATAAAATTAATAATTTTTTCCTCCACCGAAATGAATCTGTTAGAATAATTCTCAAGTATCAAGAAATAATAAAAAAAATTTATGAACACTTTTCAAATTTCAGAAAATTATCATCGGGAAAAACACAAAAACATAGGTACGACGCCAAATCGCTACAAGAATTTATTTTGTTGCATTAAACAAAAGTTCTCTCATGTATGGTAGTCTAGAACTACTCCTCTTAAGTTTACAACTTATGTAAATATTTGTTTATTAGAAGGATACGATCTTAAGTAATTGAAAATGATTTAGAATGGTAGATATCAATATTTTTATTTATATGTGCTTAAACTGTTTATTTATAATCAGTTATTTTCCTTATAACTGATGACCGGAGACAAATAATACATATAGAAGTTTGTCAGCCACGGTAGGAATGGTTTATAATCCCGACAAACGGATAGATATATATGGATAGGGAACGATTTGTTTACATCGGTTACAAGCATAAATGATTATAAGTAAATTTATAAAATGTTTTATAAATTATACATTTAAAAATTTTTATGATTATAAAACATTTATTACCATAAAGTTAAGTAAAATAATACCATTGAAATATGTTAAATGTATGAATAAATTAAATAATATATAAAATTATAATTATAATAAATAATTTTCATAAAAAACATTCTGCATTTTCTTAATTTAAATTGCTGGAGAGCTGTAATTCTCACATTGACATACGTTGCCAAGAGTGAATTTAAAAGTGATACCTTTACTTTTTTCTTCGTCCTTGAGCGTTACAACACTAGAATTTGATCGAAAACGGTTTACCAGTTGAACCTTTCTTTCTTTTTCCGTTTAGCCTCCGGAACCACCGTAAGGTATTACTTCAGAGTATGAATGAGGATAATATGTATGAATATAAATGGAGTTGTAGTCTGTACAGTCTCAGGTCGACCGTTCCTGAGATGTGTGGTTAATTGAAACCAAACCACCAAAAAACCCGAACCGGGAGGGGGGGGGAGCCAGAAATAGTGTACCCCGCTGGAGTGAGCAAAAATACTAAGAAGAGATCCAACCGGCGACCCTCGTTTGAGTTTCTAGGACATGCCACTGCGCTGAACCATGCTTAACTGTTGATCCAGTGCAGGGGTATATGGAGAAAAAAGAAAAAAAGGAAATAAAAAAACACCAAAGAACACCGGTATACACGATCTAGTATTCAAATCCGTTAAACCTTAGAACTCTCGACTTCAAAATCAGCTGATTTGCGATGACAAGTTTACCACTAGACTAACCCGGTGGGTCAATTGCACCTAGAAAGCGGTTAATGCACTTTTAAGTAATAATTTGTTCAATCTGAATTAAGATATTGTGTGCCTAGTATTTTTCTATATCTCATGTAATATTAGTCACGTTTCATAGGATATTAAATAACGTGCAATAACAGTTAATTGCTATAAGATATTTTGGTTTCTGCAAAAATTGTTTCGATAAAATGAAAAATTAAACATTGCAAATGGTTACTGAGGCTATAATTATTATTTGTGTACTGCGTCAAGAGCACTTCGATTAGACCGATAGAGCATAAAAATGAAGTGACGCAAAAGAAGTGCTCAATTCTAACATTTTTTTTATTTTTAAATTGTTTTTTTTTAAATAAGTTTCTAATTTTATTTTTTATATTAAAATAAATAAAAACAAGAGCATTTAAATACAATGAATTTTACATTCATTCGTTAAAATTTCAGTTCAGGTGGACCATTTTTAAATGAGTCATTCTGTATAATTAATTAAATTTTGGCAGCACAAATAACATTAATTAACTTTAATTCAGAGATGGATTAAAATGTATAAATTAAATAGTTTTATCCGTTGAAAAATTAATTTGTAGAATGAAAAATTAAAAAAAAAGCGTAAAAAAATAAAGCCACTTATAAAGTACATAACGGAATTTTAACTTGGATATAAAATGTAATGAAAACGTAACTTATAAATGTAACTATAAAATGTAAAATGCAACTAAAACTTTAAGTCACTAAAAGAAAAATCTGATTTGGACAACACATGAATTCCTTGTACATCTATTAAATTACATTTACACATTATTTTTTTTAAAGAAAAGTACATAAATTTTATTTCATTAAAAACTTCTAATATTTTTATTTATTTTTTTTAAATTTATTTATTTATTTTTTGTGTTATTACTGAAGAATTAGTATTCATCGTAAACATTTTTTTTTACAATGAAAGGTTAATAATTATTAATAAATCAATTATTTAAATTTAAAAAAAAAAGTTAAAAAAAGGAGATAAAGTCTGATTCGAATCGACGTGTCTTTCCCTAAGATCCAAATATTTCATTAATTAAAATTTTACTCGGTTATAACTCTGGTGGAACTAATGAAAATAAGTACCATTTATGATACATCGTTGAAAAGCTCTCAATGAGAGCTTATTACTACAGTTATGAAAAAGTCGAAAATTCAGTTTTTTTCTGATTTTTGGGCTTTTTTGGGTACTTTTGGTTGTCGATTGCAATCAAAAGGGAAGGTGCACAACTAGATGTTACAATACTCCTAAATCTAAAATTTCAACATCCTACGGCTAATCATTTTTGAGTTATGCGAAATACGTACGTACAGTCGTAAAGCTGAAACTTGTCAAAATGGATATTTCCGTTGAAATTCCTTTACTTTGTACAAGGAAGTAAAAATTTAGTTAGATTTTAAAAAGAATTGTTAGAAATGAATTTTTATTATTTAATAAACCTAATGTAATAATTTACTTTTTAAAAGGCACACTAATAACTGTGGCAGATATTTATTTCGTTTATATGTAAATAGCCTGAATTACGACGAGATGTTTACAGATATTTTGCCCGGACGTAAGAGGGGGGAAGCACGGAAATTTTTATCAGCTCAAGGAATGCAAATATAATTAATTTTATGGAAAAAGATTTCACCAAGATTTATTTCAATAACGATAAATCATAAAGAGAAAATTTATTTAAAAAAAATGTTTATAATGAATCTGTCTCTATTCTTTTTTATATGAATTCACTTTCGTACTAAATTAACTCAAAGTTGTGATACAGATATTTAACAAAAAAAAAAATATTTTAATTATTGTGTCCCTACTGATACTATTCGAGGTTGTAGAATTAAACTGATAAATTATATAAATTTTTAAGCATTCGAACTCGCCAACGAATTTTACAATGATCTTTACTTATCTTCCAGAATATCGGAGCACAAATTCATTTGATACTCGTGTAACTTGTTAATTCAGTTAAGTAGACTCTATCTTAGCTTTACCATCCCTAATAACGAATGAATGAGTCACCCATCCAAAATTAAATTTAGTATAGGTTTTTTCATCGTACCTTTTAAACTAGAAAAATCATTAAACAGAAGAACATGCTTAATTCAATTTATTCACCCTCGTTTTTGTGTACATGCTTTCTTCTTTTTTTATTAAAAAGAAATCAATAAAGAAAACCTGTGTAAACAGATGATAACGAAAACTGAACGAAGATGGAAGTATATATAAGTTAATATACCTTAAATTATATAGATTACAAAAAGCAATAACAATTTGTTCTGGGAACTTCGATTACTTACTTGTATTCATCTTACTTGTATTTCTAATCAGATGGTGTTACGTGTCAGATTACAATTACCGTAATAGAATTTCAAGATTTCGCGAATGAAAAATCATCATAATTCTTATCCAGAACAAAATATTTGCTTAAAGAATAAATGAATAAAGTTATACTAATCGAAAATAAAAATAATTAACTAAGTCAATTCTATCCTGAAAAAGACGTCAAGACTTAATGTTAGAATTAAACGATACTTATCCAAATCGAATGACCTGAAAAGAATACTTTAGATGGCGTAAAAACAACGTGAAAGCACAAGAAAATCGGAAAACCTAAGATTTGAGTTCATTAAATCAAATAATAAATTTTTAATTAAATTATAATTTAAATAAAATTTTCAAGTTATTTTCAAAATTTTTTAATTGTGAAATAATTTACAGTTTGATTCGAGGATTGGATTAATACTGATAAAATTAAATCTCTTTAAATAAAATTTATTGTTTCAATAATTAAAAAAAATAAATAAAATAGTAAAAATGACTACTAAGGTAAAATAATTAAATAGAAAGCTGAAGTTCAGGTGACAATGACTGTTTTCTATAAAATTTATAAAATAAAATATTTTGTCAAAAGGAAATCAAATGCCATACCATGTAATTTAAACATTACAATTTTTTTTAATTTCGCTGCAAATACAGCTGTATTAAAGAGTAAACCTACGGAAAGTAAGGAAGGGGACAATCAAAAATGAAGTATCGGTTTTTTTGCAAATATTTACGTTTTTAGGGACCAACTAGTATCATTTAGACCAAAACATCTTATATGTATGCGTAGTTATGTACGTACATGTATGTCGCACGGCTTTTGGCCTTATATATCAGGACTGATCAAACCAATTTTCTTCATATTTGGCTCAAATATTTTTACATATGAAGCACTGATCATATTAATTTTTTTTCGAGTTTGTCAAGGAAGTGTGGGGGAATATCAAGATAAAAATAGTTTCGATTTTGTTCAGAGGCATTTTAGAGAACACTTTATTAAAGTTAATTTTCATGTATAAACAATCTACTAACTTTTTTCAAAAAATCTACCCCTTCTAATAAAAAATGCAATATACGAGTATGTATTTTGTTCGTCTGCTCTATCAGCATCAGGAGCAATCAGGAGCATCAGGAGGAATTGTTTAAACCTCTCTTTTGAAAGAGTGTACTTCATATATAGAGCTATCACAAAATATATGCATTTTTTAAATTATAGACCCCAGCAGAAAAGTTTTAGAAATGTAGAAAAGTTTTTTTTTTATTTTCTTTTACTTTTCCTAGCCTTTAATGAAGTGGGATTTACAGAAAATTTTATTTAAGCAAATTTGTTAAGCTTACTCTATATATAAATATTTTTAGAAAAATTTCATAAAATTTATTTCCAAGCTAAAAAATATATATTTGTTTTTTTTTTTTTGGGTGTACTCTTTTAATTCTTATTAATAGCCGGGAAAGACATTCAATACTTTACCGGCTTTTATTTGAGGTATGATATAAGAAAAATATACATTTTACAGTCTATATCTAATGAAGTAGCAACCACTACTTTAGCAGTAATGCTAGTTACATTAACTGTAACTAATAACTCATTTTGTCTGAAAAAGGTTTTTGAAAATCATTTTCACGCTTTAGTCATTGAATAAAGGAAATATTTCACCATTTATTTCTTGATGAACTCATCTCATCGGCTTCAAGAATAATTAAATAAAACGTGGTAATTTAATATTTTACCTTTAAGTAATATTATAAGAAAAAAAACCTAAGCCTTCTGGATTATTAAACAAAGTATGAAGAATAAAAGAGAAATAAAACAGAATATTTTTATTAAACAAAGTCTCGTTGACCGAGCAAATTATGTCCTTTTTATTCCTTGTACGAAGTAAAGGAATTATTGTGATCTCGAAAAATTTCGGTTTCCATTTCATAGGAAATATCCATTTTGACCATCCCTGAATCCATTTTGACTAGTTTCGGCGTGACGTCTGTACTACGTATGTACGTATTTCGTATAACTCAAAAACGATTAGCCGAAGGATGTTGAAATTTTGGATTTAGGACTGTTATAACAACAAGTTGTATACCTCCCTTTTTGATTACAATCGACTGAACCTAAAGTGTTCAAAAAAGCCCAAAATCCCAAAAAAAAAAAACAGAATTTTGGACTTTTTCTTAATTGCAGTAATCCCTCACGGACAGCTTTTTAACGATATTTCAAGCGGTACTTGTTTTCATTGGTTCCAGAGTTATAGCCAAATGAAATTTTAATTAATGAAATATTTGGATCTTACAAGGGATATCGGTTCGAATCAAACTTCATCTCCTTTTTTCTTTTTTTAACTTTTTTTAAATTTAAAAATATTGATTTATTAATAATTATTAACCTCTGATTATAAAAAAAATTACAATAAATAATAATTCAACAATAACAATAAAAAAATGAAATATCAGAAGTTATTAACGAAATAAAATTGTATGTACTTTACATTTTTTAAAAATGTGTATATGTAATTTAATAGTCATGTGGTGTCCACATCAGATTTTTTTTAAGGCGACCCTCCAACATTTCCGGTTTCGTCTGTTTGAAACGCAGTCACTATCAGACGCGTTTTCCAATTTTATGGAATATTTTAGTAGAGGTCTTTGGTATTACTGGAACGACGTTGTACATAACGATTTTTCATAAACTTTTCCGCTTCAAAATAACTCGAATTCATCACTTGTCTATCTTACTTAGACAATGGGATCGAGAGGTGGAGAGGAAGTTTCCGTCACTAAATCGCTGTAGAGCGAGTTTACAAATGTTTCTCCACCACTTCTTATGATGCGATCTTGGCCGCTGCACACCCTTCTATGAACGGTTTGGATAGAGTTCAGTGCTCTTACCGCAACTAACTAGAGGGTTTCTAATTTCAACTTAGATTGCTGCGATCTAAGTAGGGCTAACATAATATTGGCTAAACTTTCCACAATAAGTTATGTTCGACAATACTGTTTTATATGTTATCTTAATATTCACTAAACTAATTAAATTAATAGAGTAGTAGAGCAGATTAGTAACAGTAGAGATTATTAACTTGTTAAATTTAGTAATACTAACATTATATGTTACCATTACAAGATTGGTGACTAAATAAATTAAGAAGTAAATCTTTTTCTGCTTAAGCTCCGGTTTCGGAGCTTAGAACTAACATATCTATTTTCAGGCGTCTACTAATCATTTTAAACGCTACTGATTTTAAGTAAATCAGAAACTAAAGATATTAATACTTTAAAATAATCACTAACATGTACATGCCTATAAAAAGCAAAAGTAAACAAGACATAAAAGGAGATTTTTATAAATATATTTTTTAAATTTAATAAATTTTACCTATAGTTTTTATTATTTTAACAGATTTTATTTCATTCGGTCTGGTACATACAAACCAAAGTGCTTTACAGACCAGACCTATAAAGAATCCATTTTCTCCACCTATAAAACCCATAAAGAACCTATAAAGCAACCATTTTCTCATACATTTTTCACATTCATATGATATAATTTTAATTACAATTTCTGATTTATGATTTTTTTAAACACAAAATCTGCTTTTCAAAAAATATTAAACAGTTTTTTTTTTAATATTATCGAATTATTTCTGGTAGGCCTAGTTACAGCAAAGAAGTATATTTACAGGATTCACTGTCATCATACATTTTAAATTTTCGGTAATAAAATTTGTGTGTAGGTGGTTAACGTTACAATGTAGTAATTTTAAACTTCGGCTAAGTTTCATCGGAATAATTAATTATACACCAATTTTTCCTTTTTTTTTTTTTTGAAGAACGACAATGAACCCATTCATTTGCGGGACCTACTCATTCGGGAGTAAGCTAGTAATTATATAAATTTTCTGTAGATGCTTAATAAGTATTATAAGTAAGTATATTATAAAGTAATATATACTTATACCTACACTCTATGGTTATAATATACTTATAGTTTTATAAATGTAACCAAATGCTAGGAGACTTTACACATTACTCTAAGACAAAGCAGTTGGCAAACCTCTTTTGTTTCTTAGCAACAGATTTTGTAATAGTTAACTCATTACTGAGGTCCAAAAGCCCTCGAGCACGAGCCGAACAGCTTCACTTCGACCGAACAGACATTCTCTCACCGAAGAGCATTAGAGTGGAATAATATATTATAAAGTATACTTTATAAATACACATTTTCTTTACACATGTAAAGAAATGTGATTACTGTATGAAATTATGTTTTTAAAAGTTACTAATTTCTAAAATATCGGTGAATTTCGTAACCACAAGGATCCGGTTTTATAAATAATTATAAATCAATTATAAATAAAGGAATAACAAAATATATATTAAATTAAATAATAAACAGAAAAAAAAACTGATAAAATTTAACCAAACTAACTTCCCGCAAAATAAAAATAATTTTTTGCGTTAGTTAATACAAGCACAGGATATAATTAAGATAAACAATACTCTTAAAAGAAGGGTAGCATAAGAGAAAATGTACAAACATAACAACAACAAAAGAATAATGAAAATCTATAAAAGATTCAGTTTTACAAGGTTGTAACGCCTGCAGCAAACGGTTCCAAATGGAACACAAAACACGCATCTTGCTTCCGTCCCACGAGCATCCGTCTTCTTTAGCCGTACTAGTATCACCTGCTAGCACCTGGCCCAGGGACACGGATTAGATAGATCTTCCTTTTTATTTCGTTTATTATTATTTTTTTTTTTTTTTATTTTACACCGCACCTGCTCGTGTCTTGATTAGCGAAACATCTTGAAATAAAGAACATAATAAAAGATTTTGAATAAGATTAAAAAAGTGTTAAAAATAACGTTACTTTTCTCTACTTAAATTTTGGATTTTTTTTACAATTTCTATTTTTAACTAAGAATATTAAAAATTAATGAAATAAATATAAAATGGTTATAATGAAAATTTTTAACTTAACTGATTATTTGATAAAACGTAAAAAAAATTGTAAATTTCAGAGAAAAGGTTAAATTACGAGATATTACGAAACAAATTATCCGTTTACCAGAGTATTTACATCGGGAAAAAAATTTTTACAAACAGATGTACGATAAAACTTTTTTTAACGAAATTCAATAATTAAATTAAAACAACCTCCAATTTAAGAAGTTAGAGGAGAATTTATTCTTATCTTTTTTACGTCTTTGTACGAAGTAAAGGAAGTATTGTGATCGCAAAAAATTTCGGTTTTCAGATTTCAACGGAAATATTCATTTTGACCATCCCTGAATCCATTTTAACTAGTTTTGGCGTGACGTCTGTATGTACGTATAATCAAAAACGATTAGCCGTGGGATGTTGAAATTTTGGATTTAGGAGTGCTGTAACATCTAGTTGTGGACCTCCCCCCTTTTGATTACAATCGACAACTAAATGTCCAAAAACGCCCAAAATCCAAAACAAATTTGGATTCTGGACTTTTTCTTAACTGCAGTAATAAGCCCTCATTGAGAGCTTTTCAACGATACATCATAAGTAGTACTTATTTTCATTGATTCCAGAGTTATAGTAAAATAACATTTTAATTAATGAAATATTTGTATCTTATACACATATTTTTTCAAATTTTTTTTTTTTAAATATATTGATTTATTAATAATTTTTAAAACCTGATTGTAAAAAAAATGTTTACAATAAATAATAATTCAATAATAAGAATAAAAAAAGAATATGAAAAAAAATCAGAATTTATTAGTTAAATAACATTTTATGACTTTTCATTTAAAAAAAAAAATGTGTTCATGTAATTTAATAGGCGTACAAGGAAGTCATGTGGTGACCACGTCAGACGGTTTGGTCTCAACTTGTAGAACGGTAAAAGATGCAGTAAAGGAAATATTTAAAAGAATAATAAAACTTAGGAGGAAAATAGAAATGTTAAGATTTCCTATTGATAATAATTCTCTTTAACAGGGTTTAAAAGAAGGTAAAAGTATTAAATAATATAGATTCATTATATTAGGAAAGAAATTTAGTAAGAAAACTGAAAAAAAAAAAAAATAAAAATCACAAGAATGAGTGTCGTAAAGAAAATATGAAACTTAGATTAGCTTTTTTTTTTACAAGGAGAGTTATTATGAAGAAATGAAGTCTGCTATTATTATCTAATACAAATGTGGGAATTTGTATGAAATTTGTCATTTATTTCATTTGTATAAGTTTTATCACTTTTGCATACTGGAGAGGTAGAAAAATATAAATATAAAAGTTTTAGAGATAAAGTGTACAGATAATTGTGAAAAATTATATTAATTGATATGGGCTGGCTTTATAAGGACACGCGATGTTAGTTAATCTGGTAACAGACGGTCCTGTAAATAAAATTTTGAAAGACAAGATACAATTAATAAAACACAAAATTTACAATGTAAAAATAGATATTTAAATATGTTGATATTAAACAACTAACCCAGAATTGAAATAAATGAAGAAAAACATAACAAAAGAAAAGCATATAACGAATAAACATACAACGAAATTAACTTTAAATTAAAGTCTTTTATGGACGATATCTATAAAAAATATTATCTGACAAACAATATTCATAAAAATTGGACATAAAACTATGAATAACCTATTTAAAAACAACAGTAGAACTTTATTTGAAGGTTCCATGGAGCTTCTCACAGCAATTTTAGTCATTTTTTTGTTTAATTAGCACATAAACAAAAGAAAAAGGTAAGGATAACCCGAGAGTAGCCGGAAGAAAAATACGAAAAGGTTTCTATGCATAAAATAGCAGACTTGGTTTTTAAATTCTGCGATAGTTATTAGAAAAGTTTCTTACTTTTTCAATTCCTGTACATCAGGTATTTATTTGATTTTATGAAATTAAAATGTATATGTTTGTAGGATTTGAAACTTCTTTATAAATCGTTTTAAAAAATTTTTTTATTTTTAAATTACCAATTTTTTAATTACTACTTACCACTAAACACCCCTTTTTTCTTTATTTATTTATTTATTTTTTGTATTTAATTTTGGTAAAAGTTCGTGTTTTTTTTTTTTAATTCATTCACTAATTTTCATTCACGTTAAGGGATACACTAAATCAATTTTGTTCAAAAGCTATGTATCTACCAAACATAAACTGTATAAGGTCACAGAATACCCTTTTGTATAGACAGAATATACGTAAAAAATAATAATTTATTTAAAAATTATTAAAATGATTTGTTACGTATTACTAATGTCTGAATTAATCAAAATCCTCATTCTTCGAGATCAGTTTTTAATAAATTTTCATGTCAATACATAGCTTTAACGCACTGTCTAAACAGCATAGATGATCCTCGTAATAAGCTGTTTCTTGTTAAATAGAAGATAAATTGAAAACACAATTTATGTGTGCGAATAATACAATTCTAATTCTTTTGATCAGCACGATGAACGTGATGAAAAAGCTTTTTAAGATCATTAAGAATTATTAAAAATCGATTACAAATTATATTTTATTCCAAAAGATCTTTAAAAGCAAATTAACTTCGGCTTCAATGGAGTAGCTTATGATTGCTGTTAATACAGTCCTCTTAAAGTTGTTAAAGAAATCTATAGTATATGTAACCAATTTTACGGTTTGATATGTTATGTTTTTTTTTTTTAATTGATTTTGTAAATTTCATATTCAATTCTGTCAACATTTCGGTTTTTATGTACTTTTCGTAAAAGTTTCTTGTTATGGCTAATATACACGTGTCATGGCTGTAAAAGTGATCTGTAAAAGCTTATAATAATTTTATGTGCAGTACTTGTACTTTTATCTGTATCGATGAATGAAATGTCCGACTGGTCTGCCCAACGATAAACCCACCGGATTGGTCTAGTGGTGAACGCGTCTCCCCAAATCACTGATTTGGAAGTCGAGAGTTCCAGCGTTCAAGTCCTAATAAAGTCAATTATTTTTACACGGATTTTAATACCAAATCGTGGATACCGGTCTTCTTTGGTGGTTGGGTTTCAATTAACCACACATCTCACAATGGTCGAACTGAGACTGTACAAGACTACACTTCATTTACACTAATAGATATAATACTCTGAAGTATTATCTGAAAGGTAATTACCGGAGGCTAAACAGGAAAAAGAAAAAGAAAAGGTCTAGCCAATGATAGAATTTATTTCAGTCATAGCTGTTTAATTTGTAAAAAGGATGTATTTATCATGATATGGTTTGTTCGTTTTTAGATGAACTTGTATATTTGCTAAGTAGTTTTTTTAAAGTGACATAGTAGTAAACTTATTTCCTGAAGATGATGTTAATTTAGCACTTGATAATAGGATGATGAATGTTAGTGTTATGTATTTTCTGTCTCAAGGTGCGTTTTAGACAGTTTCCACTTAACTTAAAGCGAGTAGTTAAACAGTTCTACTTTAATTTATTTATAAACAACTATACAATTTTAGAAATGTTTTTTTAATCAACCTGACAATTCAACCCTTTTGTCAATATAATTATTTATATGTATTTTTCAGCATAATTTTAATTAATTAACAGATACTCATGTAGACTAATAATAATCAGACAAAATATTAAACTAATACATAAATTATTTCTGGGGAATTCGTATTAAACAACCGATCATTTGTATTTACAAAAAGGGAGGGAAAAACCACCAACAAATAAACGTAAAAGAATTTTTATAAGCTTTGAAATCTTTAAGAAAAATGTAGGATTACAAAATGATAAATATTATTCAAAGATAACAATGGTACATAAATTTTTTATTTTTTTTATTTTAAAATAAATAAACAAAAGGAACTAAAAGTTATCATCTATAAACATCATTAATCATACACCAGAATTAACATAGATAAATCTTTAAGTAATAGAATTAATATACAAATGAAATATACTATGGCTTCTCTAATATAAATATATATTCTGAAAAAAATAAATAAATAAAATCCAATAAAATACAATGTATATTTTGTCCATTGTTTTAAACGAACACCCAGTAAGCTTACTAAGTAGTTACTCTATTGAATCGTAATGAGTGCTTAATATACATTTATAAAAGAAACTTACGCGTTTAACACATTCATATGACAAAAACGTACAACAGTAGCTAGTGAAAGTAAGTGATAAGCATGTAAAATAAAAATAGTACCGCAGAAGAACCTAAAAAGTAAATAATATGGAAAAAGATTAAACAAATTTTTTGTTGTACTAAAAAAATTCTATTGCTCCTAAATAATTAGAAATAATTATAAACTACAACCTTTTGATTAAATTTTATTACTTAATTTTAATAATATTCTTATTTAATAAACGATCTCTAGTGGGATCTTGCTGAACGATTTATGTTTCAGTTGGATACATCCTCATAAACAACATAACAATACAAGAAATGGATGAAGTTTTTCCTTCAGGAACACTGAACATGTTCTACGGTAGCCCATTAATTACTTGCAGAAAATCAATTTTTGTTCCGTATATTTAAGACGGTTAGCATAAAATTGTTAGTAATATGCTGCTCCCATCTAGGTAAAAATGTCCCGATCTCCCGTGAAATTGTAAGCGAGACAGTCGCTGCCTGAAGGGACCTTGAGATATTCTTTAGATGGGGTTATTCGGCACATTTGCAATTCTTCCAAAGGTAGATCGTCGTTACAGATTACATATTTTCGTAACTTTGAACTCTTCTTTCTCATTATCGGTACTGTGAGTGTAGGAATGACTCAAGTAGGTCCTTCATGCTGCATTCTTTACGTTATTTGGTGGTTATCCAGAAAACTGATCTCTTGTTCCCTAGTAAATATACAAAAAAATAAATAAACACGTACCAAAATCGTAATTATTTAAGAAAACTGTATCATGATCGATAATTTGTTAAACGAAGAACACTGCCTTTAACTCTTCAATTAAAAAGATATCAAGAGAATATTTATTTGTATTTTATTTATAAGCATGTATTGCCTTACATTATCACAGAACCTGGAACATTATCCCGTAATAATTTTAATGTATGTAAACCATCTGAGATACACATTACTAGACACAAATTTTTTTTTCTAAGATTTGAGATAATCATCAATATCTCTTGAAATATTAGTATGTAATAATATTCTCGCGTGTTAGCTGTTCGAGAAGAATATTGAGAGACAATTACAAGTAAACAATTCTTACAAGTAAAATTTATTTAGTCCAAAATAACTTTTTATGAAAAAATAGTGAATTATAAATATAGTGAATACAACTCTGATTCTATTATGACGATTATAGTAGGTCAGTTAAAAATTAACAATTCACTTTATACAAGAATTATTACTTCTACTAAAGGAAATAGCTTAAACTTTATAAATGAATACTTGTCATCTTGTTCCCTGTTGAAAACGAACTCGCCAAACAGCTTCTCGGACTTAACCACGGACCAAAAATGGAATACTCGTGACGCACTCTTTGCTAGTTTATTACCGCACACTTACTCCAAATGCTCTCAGGACGGAATTCAAGGACGTCGGGGATGTTTTATTCCCCTATTAATTGCAGAGCCTTAACATAAGTTCCTTGCTGATGGATCTTTTAATTTATCTGGCAAGTATTTAATTTTTTAATGCTGGTATTGATTTTCTTAATTTTTTTCGTTAAAAAATATATATCTTTTTGCTTCTCTTTTTTGTGAAAAATATTTTATTGGGGTTATTCCTCGGGAGATTAGCAAAATATCTTCGTTCTCCCGATGCGATTTCCCGTCAGATCATCTAGTGAAGGTCTTTTGGTCTAGCAGGAATGCGCATAATGGGCCCCAGTTATATGGAGGGTCCAGTGCACTCCTTTCGCGGAAGGAGTCACATATGGTGGCTGTAGGCGGTTGCCTGACTAATTATTTTAAGATGAAGGAAAGATAGGGAATCTGGGTTGTACTAAATGCTCTTGCGCATTGACCTCGCAATTATAGCAAACAATACCGATGTACGGAATGGAACGAAACGCAAAGGTAGCGGTGGGAGTTTATTATCTTCCTTCTAATCGCAGAACTTGGACAAATATCCCTTGCTGTTGTGTCTTTGTTTTATCGGTCGGGTTATTATTTATTTAGTGGCGGTTATAGATTTTTATATATTTCTTATTGACGGAGTTGGTTTTTGCGTTCCGGTCCTTTAGACCAATGCGAATTAATTAACCGAGGCTAATCGTGGGCAACTAGGCGCATACGAGCCTCGTACTCCCGGCATAATTCCCCTTCAGTCCGTCCATTGAAGTTCTTTTTAGTGCTACCGCATTTCGAACTAACAAGAATAGTGTTTGAAGGAAGCAACGCGCTCCCTTCTCCGAAGGGAGTCACATGTGCTGACTGAAGTAAAATTGTAATTAGGAAAAGAAGGTGGGTAACTGGTAAAATGAAATTAGGGGACTTCACTCTGGCTGTCATTCGTGCTGCATCTCGGCTGGACTCGGTCGGCCGGGTTCCAGTCCGTGGTGGTGAATCGCTTTGTGATTCTTCGTTCTTCTTTTTTTTCTTCTGTGGTCTTCGCCGATTTTCGTATGTCCTAGGTAGTAATTATACCTCCGAGCTTGAACTGTATTAACAGCAGCCGACCAACTCTTTTGTTCCTTCAACCGTAATGATTTCTATTGTACAAACCGTCTACGCTATAATATACTCTCTTAAAAGAATTTCTTTGATGTTGTTTCTGGATTTTTCTTTTTTAACATTGTTTGTTGATTTACTTTCTTCATTTTCTCTCTATTTCTTATTCTAGCACTTCGTATTAATAGAATCTTCTCTATCCGTTAAAATATTGTCGGTTCAGTGAAAAAAGAAACGAAAAACGACTTCAGTTTTCATAGTTTTTACCACGTGCCTACGATATTGTTAACTTATTGCTCTTCAGAATAACTAATTCACCTTTTGGAAATATGACTTATGTCTATGTCAAACAGTCAACACCGGATATGGCAGTAGCAAAGAAAAGTATTAATGAACCCGCATAAAGACCACTTTTTGTGTTGCTTACTACCAAAATTATAACTAACTCTTTATTAAGTTAAACGGTCAACGAAAACTTAAAAAAAACTTTATTTACTTTATTCATTCAACAGAATGTGAGTTTTAATATGATCATAAAATACCGATATTATTATGAACCTTAAACCCTATCTATTAGAAGTTTTGATAGTCGAAGTACTGTCAAAGTACTGCAACATTGATAGTACTACTACCAAAGTAATGTTTGACTGCAATATTTAATTATTTTCTATACTCTGTTAAAAATAAATTATTTAAATAAACATACGTTTAACCAAAAGAAGAAGATTTATTATAAGTCTTAAAATTAGGAAGAGATATTAAAAAAGATTCATTCATTGGGAAAAAAAATCCAGCTGTAGATACGAACCGCCCGGCTAAAACACTTTTTATACGAGCAGAAAATCGGAAAATTAGATTAAATTATGCAAGGTTACGTTTGACTGATAATTTAGGTAGTGAATATAATACTATATTTGAATTATTAGGCATAGAACTCAGTAAGAATATGAAAAATAGTTTGAAATAAGGATATATGGAGAAAGAAAAGTTTAAAAACATCAATACTCTGAATAATAGAAAAAATAAATAATTAAAAAGCAAATGAAGAGAGGAAAACAAAAAATCAAATTATATGGCAGGTACGTTTTAATAAAACATTTTTTCCAGGTGAATTTAGTGTTAAAATATATTTTATTAAATAAATGTTAATGATTTACGAAAAATATGTTGGTTAAGTTAATACAATTATTTAACGTATACTTTTTCAAAATCTACTATTTGTATGAATGGAATTTTTACTTCCTTGTACGAAGTAAAGGAAGTATTGGGATAGCAAAAAATTTCGGATTTTAGATTTCAACGGAAATATCCATTTTGACCATCCGTGAATCCATTTTGACTAGTTTCAGCATGACGTCTGTACATGCGTATGTACGTATCTCACATAACTCAAAAACGATTAACCGTAGGCTGTTGAAATTTTGGATTTAGGACTGTTGTAACATTTAGTTGTGCACCTTCCCTTTTGATTGCAATTGACCGGACCAAAAGTGCCCAAAAAGGTCCAAAATTCAAAAAAATTGTATTTGGCTTTGCGAAGATATATCAGAAGTGGTACTTATTTTTATTGGTTCCAGAGTTATAGGCAAATGAAAATGTAATTAATGAAATATTTTGATCTTACAAGGGGAAGGCACATCGCTTCGAATCCGACTTCATTTCCTTTTCTTTTTTAACTTTTTTTTAATTTACATATATTGATTTATTAATAATTATTAACCTCTAATTGTAGAAAAAAAACTTCTACAATAAATAATAATTCAATAACAACAATAAAAAAAAGAATATGAAAAAATCAGAAGTTATTAGTGAAATAAAATTTTATGTACTTTTCATTTTTAAAAAAAATATGTATATGTAAATTAATAGGTGTACAAGGAAGACATGTAGTGTCCACATTAGATTTTTTTTTTATATTAGTATTTACCATTATTTTTTTAAACTTAATTCATGTTCAGTAATAGTAAATTAAAAAAAAAAACCTTTTGTAGAAAATAATAACGAAAATCTCCAAGCTATATCGTTAGAGATCGTAGTACGACTGAAAACAAATAACATTGATAACAAATTCGTTCGAAGTACGAACGATAATAACAAATTTGAGATTTCTAGGAAAATAATATTTCTCCCTCCACAATTCTGTAATTAAAAAGGTGTTTATTAAATAAAAAAGAAATGTTTTCTGAGAGTTGAATATCCTACTTTACATAAGTTTGTCAAGTCAATCAAAATACAATTCAAATGAAATTCATCTTTAACTGACACCTTCACTCTATTCACCGCAAAAAACGGCTGTATTGAAAGCATCACTACTTTCAAAAGAAAGTAACTAAACCGGAATCAGAAATATACGAATCGAACGATTTAAATGATATTTCAAAAACACGTGTAATAATTATATCCAGTAATAAACTTAAAAAAATGGTAAAATATCTTTTACATTAAAATAATAAATGAACGAAATGAAACAGAAAAGAGAAAAGAATATATAAAATTATTAAAATTAAAAAAATGAAATAATGGAAATAGTAATAAAAATTTAATTCGTTTGAATAAATACGGAAGTGAGAGGTTTCATCTCTCCGCTGACGTAAGTAATTTGTGGTCTCTGCCACCAGTTCAACAATTCATAACTAAACAAATTAAATTAAATATAATTTATTTAATAAAAACAATAAATTTAATAAATGAACTTCAACTTATTTTAACCTGAAAAATTCATCTCATCTCAAATCATATAAATAAATCTAATATGTAATTGCTTTAAAAAAGAAACTTTACTAATAATAAATAACGAATTATGAATAACCAGCTATAATAATTATTTATAAAATAAAGATATAATTTTATAACTTTATTTTGTATTTTACACAATTAAATTAATTAAAGATTAAAAAATAATCTTAAATTAGCAAAGGAAAGAAACTTTACAATAAAATTTAAATAAAACCTATTCTTTACTTGCTGAAAATTCAGTAAAATATACAATCTTCCAATTATTTGATAGAATTAATGAGCCATTCATCATTTTTTATGAATGGCTCTAATTTTTTAATATCAAAAATTATTATTTTTTTAATATACTGCATACGGCAACCGCTTTGTTAAACTTTCCTGCAAATATTTTTTCCACTGTAAAAGCAAACTTTAATGGAAGTAATGCCTAACAAATATAAGAAAACCTCAATTTAATTATAATTTACACAAAAAAATTATATACATGAATATTTTAATTAATAATTTCATATAATCCCTGATGATGGAGAAGTGACTCCGAAAGCGCTCGGGTACATTAAAAATTATTGGTAAGTGAAATATTATTTTATATAAAATATATGAAATACTGAACTTATTATATAAGTAGTGTTAAAAAAGTTGGAATAAGAACATAAAATCTGGTCACTTTATTAAAAATCGTTATCTTTAAATTTGGTTGTAGTTTTGAAAAAAAATCCATAAATAAAATTTCATTATTTTAAAATACCTTAAAACTTATATGAATTAAGACTTTTCATTAAGTCTAGTTCCAGCATTGCTATCATTTTCTTATCAATTCGAGACCCTATTCCAAAATTTAATATCAATTCCTCGTATAAAAAATTATCATGTCAAATTTGAAAATTTTTAGTCCAGCCAACCCACAATAATTATTAATAAAAATAGACGCCAATGTACGAAGTTTTTAAAGAATTTAAACAATTCAACTTTTCACAATTCAACAATTCAAAAAGTCAATTTTTGTTAAAATTTAACAGAACTTAAACTTCCCTCTTTCTTCACGTTGCATGATTTACCAAATTGACCTACTTGTATACACTTCGATGTTGCAAGAAAATAAAATAAAATTACATTCTATAATTTAACTGATTAGAAGGAGACTGAAAATGAACTTTCTTCCTTAGAAAATAATTAAAGAAACATATTAATTAAAATACGTCCACACCAGTTTAGTTTACAACTTTTCCTACAGCAAATATCTTCTAGTGCTGTAATACAGGGGTTCCCAACCGTGTGTCGCGAAATTTTAGAATTTAAAAATTAATTTCTTCTACGCCTATATTACAACGTTTGAATTATGCGGCTGGAATCTGTATCATAATGAGGGTCTCTATGAAACAGATTTTCATTATGATACAGGTGTTAACCAATACAGCCTACTCTTTTCAACCACTTACTAAACAAACCAAAGCAGGTATTGTTTAATTTATCAGCATTTTTTAACTTTGGTTTTAATCCGATTTGGTAGTTAGGAAGCAGAGACTAATTTGGAAGTAAACCGATAGGCAACTAAGTTTCTGTATCATACTGTTTAGCCTTTTGTTAATTACGTCGGATGTGGAGGAAGAGATGTCTTTAACACCTATCAATATTAAAGAAAATGTACAACTTATGGCCAATAACCTTGTGCCACAGAAATTTATTACTTTATGCACCAGTCTATTCCTCTGTTTAGATTTTACTGTTTTCATATTAGTAAATGCTGATTTTCACAAGTATGACGTTAATAACGACAGCAAAACCTTTATGACCCTCTTTGCCATTGTGGGATACTGACATCGCGCATAAATCCAAAACGATCTACTGAAGTGTTTAGAATTTAGAAATCTTGTTTTCATTGTAGAATCGCATTACAAGTTTAACAATTCATTTTTTTTTCATTGACAATTACGTTAGTAGTATCTTGTTTGTTGATCTCAGCAGATGTACTAAAAGGAAAAATTACCTATTCGAACTTTGAAATGGAGAAAATAGGGATGTATTTTGTTACTGAAATTTGTAACGCATTTAGGTGTTCTTTTATTAACTTCTTCAGACATTCTTTCTTATTTTGTTTAAGCTGATTTTCACAAATTTCCCTCGACTTGAAAAATCCCTAATCTGAGGGATAAATCCCTCAATCTAAGAAAAACGATCACTCTATTTATTAGTCAGCATTGTTGTATGTTTTGACTGGTACAAAAAGTGACAAAATAAATTTTACTGAAGATGATTTATACGTTGGCCTGTCAACCGTAAGGCCACGGATTGGCAAATTCTGTGGAACACACGGATGCAGACTTCACATAAATATTAGAGGCGAGTTTTAAAACAAGAAAATTTTTTTTTTAATCGGACTTCTCTGGTATAGATAGTTTGATATTCCAGGCACTTACCCTTGTCTTTCTCTGATGCCGATCGATATACTGCTTAAATTTAAAAGAATTCGCCCGCTTAAATAGAATTAATTATTAATACAATTAAATATTATATTACCGGTATCATCATTATTATTAGTAATCATAAACAAATAAGTGTGTCGCGATATGGTGGGCGATATGAAAGTGTATCGTCGGTCAAAAAAGATTGGAACCACTGTTGTAACAGATTACATTATCATTATTATTATTATTAAAATATAATTAAAGTGAAAAAACTGCATTTAGGGCCTCTAGTTTGTGTAATCTTCCAGCTTCTTAAAATCTTACATCACCAGGCACGGATGATAGCAGGAAAATATATAAAATTGTGGTCAGACTGAGATATGTGTGGCTAAGATCAATCCTAATATGGGTGGAATAGTAGAATATGAGAAAAGATAAAATAAAAGATAAATATGGCTTTTGGACACAAAATTATAGAAATATACATTTTTATAGAGCGAAGGAGTAAGAAGTAGTATTTTCGGAACAAGATTTGTAAGTCTGAAATGGGGAAAAGAAATATAGGAAGTTAAAAGGAAGGTAGCTGAATTAGACGGACTGGAAAAATACGTAAACCCAGGATAAAGAGCATTAAAGATGAGAACACTGATTCCATTTAACAAGGAATCAGGGAAATAAAAAGAAGATGAATAACAGACGTAAAGTAGGTAAGAGTTAATAAAAATATAATATTTGTATTGCAGTGTACAATTTATAATCTTAAATAGATCAAGTAACTAAGAATACTTGCACTGGCATTCACTCGAAAAACTAACTTCCGAAATAGATAGTAATATTAATTTCAGTAATTTTAATTTTAATTTCAATGTACAATCTAAAACACAAATAATCTGTAATGTTATCAACAAAATAGCTAACTATATACACCCCTATAATAAAAATTATAGTTATTCATTTTATTTAGTTGTAAAAAATACGCTTCTCAAAAACCGGACGTGTCAGTCATTCTGTCGTAAACTCGTTTTATATCCGACCGACCACGCGTGGCAAAAACACTAATTGAATTCCTTCTACCCTAACAAACAACTAAATCTTCAAACCCTTAACAAAAGGCTTTAGTAAAAGGGCAATAAATGCCCACAACATTAGAGGGAGCGAATTTCTATTTTCTCTTTATGCGAAACCAACCAACCCCCGAAGTAAATTACCGAATCTTATTTATTTTTAAATCTATCTCTTAACTAAATAATTAATGTTCAAATCATTATAGAGTTTTAAAAAACGTTTTAACGAATAAACTCTATTATTTAAGTCATAAATTATAGTATCATGTTTAAAACCATGTCATGATCAAATGTTCTTGTAATTCAATTAAATTATTCAACATTAGTTTGATATTCTTTAACTAACAATATAAATATTTTAAATGATCTGATAGAAAATGGGAGCAATTAATGACTGAAAAATTTAGCTGGAGATAAAAGAGAATAAAGATTGATATAAAGCAAGAAACCTGCCTCAGGACAGATAATCTTATGATGAATGAACTATTAAAAGTGCTACATCTAAAAGAAAGTACTAAAAAAAAAAAAAAATAGTTTAGCTTCAATAGCTGAAAATGAATGATATTCAAAATTTTTCCCCTTTTAGATTGCAGAGCTGATTAGTCCAGCCTTAGACCAATACTTTGAATAGAGTGCCATTAATTATACCAAGATGAAGAACATACATACATAATTAAAAACGAATAATAATAATAAATAAGATCTATACCTTTAATCGATTTTCACAGAATTAACTATTATTATCTGTCAAAAATACCAACGGTAATATTTCCGTTTTTTTCTATTCCAAACTATAAACGTGTGTATTAACTCTCACACAACCAGATATTTTTTTTGGCAAACCATTATTAATAAAAGTAATAGTAACAATTAGAATAACAATTCCATAAATAAAATTTTAAAAATTAAAAAATTCGGGCATTTCAAAGATTACAAATACAAAGTTAAATTATAAATTTTCAAATAAGACACTAGAATTTGTCAACTTCTACTCTAAAACTACAAATTTACAAAATTGTAAAATTATAAATGTTGTTGCGATCTACCACCAATAGTTGTAATTTTAATTAGTAATTAATAATTATTAATTGTAATTTTTACCAGTTTTTTCATAAAATTATCAAATATTATTTTTTTCATAGTACATGGTCAAGAAATAAAAATATTTTTTATTTTACTTACAAAGAGTAAAAGGAAATTTTCAGTATGATTTTTCTGCTCTTTGGTTGAATTCAAAAGATACCTTTGTTATTTTTAAATAATCATGCCACCATACAATTACAAAATAAGTTTTAGCGTTAGGCATTATCGTTTCGGAATAGCTCAGATTGTAACCGTTAGCCGTACAGGAGGAGGGTCATTATTCGAGCTCCAGCAGAATCAGTTATACATTTAAGACTAACTGCTTCTGTTATCGGGTTCTGATTAAGAACATACCCTGAGCTGACAAACCGCGAATATAACAAGCTTCAACTACATAATTGTATGAACGTAGATGATGCGCTGCCGATAGACTTCGTATTAAGAAAACTGGATATCTGAAGATTTACCTCATATCATACGATTTAAATATTACGCACTAGTCTGTACTGACATTTTTTTAGAATAACAATTTTATATAACCGATGAAGTCTTCCTAAGAAAAAAATAAATTATTCATACGCAGAATTAATAAATTTCTACTCCATTATTAATAAAATTTCTATCCCAAGCTTTCCTCAGACATTGTGGGGAGGATTGTCAGGAATATAAAAAGGTGAAATCGTAAAGGAATTGATTTTTATATTTACCTATTTTCGTCTAGGATTTTTTTTGTCATCATAGAGTATCTTACGTATGACAAACAAGTTCGTCAGTATAGTTATCATCCGTGTACAACGGAGCATTAATTATTGTTTGAGAACTTAAGGCTAAGAATCTAATAAGCGAGCAATAATGTTTTACAAGCAGAACAATAAGTTTGGCAACAGTATGACCACAAAGTGATTTTAGATAATAAATGTATGCCAGCCTCTGTGGTGCGAGTGGTATCGTCTCGGCCTTTCATCCGGGAGTCCCGGGTTCGGATCCCGGTCAGGCATGGCATTTTCACACGCTACAAAAATTGTGATTCATCTACTCCTTTGAGGTACTATCTAACGGTGGTCTCGGAGGTTAAAAAAAAAAATTATTAGCAAATAAGAATATCGACGTTTAAGATCATAGAAATACTGTATTAATTACACCAATAAATAAATAACAAACTGTGGTCTTTCTAACACATATCTAAATTTTCATACCTTAGAAACATATATACGTAACTATGAATATTTTGAAATACACGAAACACAATTTTTTTTTTAATAGTAAGATTTAGAACACGTTACGTGACTCCATTTCTGAAAGGTAAGTATATATTCAAATTTCATCACAAGTTTTAAATTAAGTTATATAATTTTAAAAGTTTTAAAGATTAATTGTAAAAAAAGCCATTTTTTGAAAACATTTTAATAACAAAATGTGATATAAATAAAAAGTTGTTACTGAATTAACAAATTACGATATTAAAAAATGTTTGACAGCCATGGCCATGAACTAGGATAAACGATGTCTCGAGTGAAAGGAAACGACCTTGCAATTTTTTTTCAGGTACATTGCAGGGAGAAATAAGTAGCACTACGGAAATAATATAAATCGATGTTTTAGACTGTGTTTCCTATAACTGTCAATTTGAAAAGTGTGTTAGCAAGGTTATATCAATAAAAATAAAAAAAATATATATATATATTTCATAATTTAATGCACGTTTACGGTATCGGTAATTTTATTTTATTTTAAAAGAAAGTATATAAAACAAATTTATTTTTAAAAAAAAGACAAGAAAATAATGCAATTACAATTATTTATCCTTAATTGTAGATCAATTTAATTGATGTTTACTACAATTCATTAATTAATAAATTGCACATTTTGCTTACAATTTAAAAAATGTTTCAATACCCGACATGTACTTCTTTCATTCCCCAACTCCAGTTACTTTGATAAATAACTCAAAATAATTGGATATTACGTAAAATTAGAATGAATATGTTTGGCACTTAAAAATGTTAAAATTCTAAGCGAAACATTATGTAACGCACTTCGTAAAATTAGAAGTATGCGTGTACGGTTTACGTATATACTTAGAAGTATAAGATTACCTTTAAAATAAAGGAAATTACTAATAATATTATCAGGCGTTTTATAAGTTGTACGTATAAGTTTTGTAAATAAATATTTTTGAAAGAATAAATTTTACATTTTTTTGTGACACATTCAGCACACACGTGTTTTTAATAATAAATAAATTTAAAAAAAATTACTTTAAAAAATATTGAAAGAAATTATATCTCGACGCTAATGTCAATTTTTTAATAATGATATCAAAATGCATATATGTAACCTTTGGTCATATATCCATCAATAAAGTGATTATACTATTTAAATTACACGTTCAACAGGTGAAATCATATTAATAAACTATTAATTTTTATGACTTATTAAATCAATTCATCCAAAATGGCTTAACATTTAATTAGTTGAAAATATAATAAAGATATAAAAACTGAAAATTCAATGAAAATAAAAATTATAAAAACAGAAACAGGTATTAAAATAATTTATATAAAAAAAATAAGTCATAATTATTTATAGATTAGATAAAACATTTTGACAGTGATAAACTTCATATTTAAATAATATCAAATGATATTTGAAACATCGATTACCTTATAAAGTAAACTTAATCAGGAAATCCTGAATTTACCGGTTAAACATGTAATTTAAATAAATTTGAATCGCTATATAGACAAACGTTTATAACTCGTTAAATAATTATTTAGCCCACCGGGCTGGTCTAGTGGTTAACTCGTCGTCGCAAATCAGTTGTTTAGTAGCTGATTTTCGAATTCGAAGGTTCTCAAGTTCGAATCCTAGTAAAAGTTAGTTGCTTTTATACGGATTTGAATACTATAGAGTGGATAACGGTACACTCTGGTAGTTGGCGTTCAATTAACCATACGTTCAATTAACCAAAATAAAATTAACAATTTTTCATATATATTAAAGTATTGATGACTTCGAAACCTAGTTATTTTAAATATTTTTAAAGTATTTTTTTTTAATTTGTTAAAAACATGTGTTTAAATTCCTATACGCGGGATATTTCTAAAGTAAAGACCGCTGGGAAATTTCTCTCCTTAACGTTGGCAAACCTGTGTCGTTCATCGTCACGCTAGTAATATACATACTGCCTTGTTGTCTGTAAGTTGACGCGTTGTAGTATCTTTGATTACGTGTGAGTTATTACGTTATAAAATCAATAAGAAAATCAATGTTGCCGCCGACTGTGAAATACGTGGAGTCATACATTTTTAAGCCATCAAAACTATAAGCCGACTGAAATTCATGGACAGTTGGTTACTGTGTTCGGTGAAAATGTAATGAATGAAAGAAATGTCTGAAAATGGTGTGAAAGGTTTAGAAATAACAGAATTGATGTGCATGATGGAAAACGTTCGGGGAGGCTCTCGATAATCACCGAGGACTTCTTGAAACGTGTCGATGATGAAATCAGAAAAGTACCGCTCAATGATTTCCGACCTGGCCCTTCTTTTTCCTGATGTTTCAAGAGCTGTTACTGGTCGCACTGTTCATGACCATTTAGGCTTGAGAAAGGTTTGTGCACGTTGGGTACAGCACGTCACAAAAAAATCCGAATGGCATCTACTTTGGAATTTTTGATGCGCTACGCAGAAAAAGGTGATAAGTTTCTTATTCAATTATTACCGGCGATGAAACGTGGATATCGTGTCACACGCCAGAGAAAAAACGGCAGTCAAGTGAATGGCGTCATCTTCAATCAACAACCAGACCAATAAAGTGCCATTTGGATGCAAACTGATGGCCATAGTCTTTTGGGATCGGTTTGGCATACTGTTAATTGATTTCATGCCATGTGGAACGACTATAAATGTAGAAGCCTACTGCGAAACTCTACGTAAGTTACGGCGCGCCATTCAAAATCGGCAACGTGGGCGGCTGACCGACGGCGTCGTCCTGCTGCACGATAATGCACGTCCACATGTTGCGGGTCCAACACGTAATTTACTGAGAACATTTGGATAGAAATTTACGATCGCTCACCATATAATCCGGACTTAGCTCCTTCTGACTACCATATGCTTGGGAAATTGAAAGAAGTTTTGAGTAGTAAGCAACTCGCGGGTGACGATGAACTTAAAAATGCTGTTAATCAGTGGCTAAATGGAGTGGCGGCAGAAAAATACAACGATAGTTTATTGAAGCTGGTGTATCGCTACAATAAATGTATAATTCATATGGCGATTATATAGAGAAGTAGTATAAGTATGTAGTTTAAAAAAAATAAAAAATATTTATAAAGTTTACAGAATAAATTTTTTTACAATGAAACGGTCTTTACTTTAGAGATAACCTCGCGTATTTTAGAGAAAATTCTTTTTTACATTTAATAATTAGTTAAAATAGCTTAGAATTAATTTGTGTGAGTATACGTATAAGCACAGCGCGTGCGAGCGCGCACGCGCACACACATACTCGCGCGCACTACAATTAAAAGTATTGTCAACAACCCCTTACTAATTTCAAATAAATTAAAAAGTTTAACTGTTCTTTTTTTCAATTACAAAATGTCACTAGGGGATGTGTTGTAGTTACCCCAATGATAATGTTAAAAAGGGAGGAACTACTGTATGGTTTTTTATTATAGAAAGTACGAAAATGTTTTTTTTTTTTCAGTTTTATATCTTAGATCTAGATTAATTCAATAGTTTATAAATAGATTTAAAAAAATATTAACATAAAACAATTACCACTCAAACAATCACGTTATACAACATATATTATAAGAATAATAAATGAGAATAAATTACATAAAAATTTATTTTGGTACTGATTATTAATAAATAAATTTAAATATAAAAAATACATAAAAATAAAATTATAATAGTATGTATTAACTTTTTAGAATTCAAAAGTAATGAAATAACTCGAAATTTTCAAATTTTTCACTATTATTGCAAAAAAAATTTGCAATTGTAATAACATAGAGTACAAATAAAAGCAAACAAAATATAACTAGTCAACTGATAAAAAAAAAAAAAAAAAAAAAAAAAATATATATATATATACATATATATAAGCCAGAAAATCTCTTTCTTTTAACTAAAGATTTACACACTATAATACACCCATTAAACCAGAATGCGTAGACGATGACAAACAATAAATCAAGACTAGAAAAAATAATTAAAAAATTGAAAAAAGATTTTAGGAACTAAATGTAAATATCTCACGATCAAATGAATTTTCCAGAAATTTAAATAAATAACGGACTTAACAAGAAAAAGTAATATTTGGCTCTTACGGGTACTTATAAAGAATGAAGGACAACAATTTATAAAATGAATCTTTAATTATATTTCTAGATTAAAAACTAAAAAATAGCTGGTTTCAAGAAATTGAAAACGATCTAAAGGAATTAAATATTAAAGAAGATTACATTTTAGACCGAAATACATTCAAAAATAAAATAAAAAATTTCAACAGTTTTCAGGCAAAACCAAGAGGAAAAGGATTTTCCCATAAAAGAGAAAGATAAAGTTAGACAAAAAATGAAAAAGTATTAGTAGAAAGAAAAACAAAATGCAAAGTAATTCTCTTTTCCAATGCGATCCGTATGTGATTCAAATATAATTAAAAAATGTATAAAATACAGATTGAAATAGAAATGTTAATTAAAATTAAAAAAAAAAACCATAAAAAAAAGTTGTACTTACTGTGGTATAAATGTCCAGCTCTTTGTATGGATTCACAGCCACCAGGATGGTCCCCGTGTAAGTCTGTGATAAACTAGTTAAGAAAAATAAAACATGTACGAGAAAGGAATATTATTGGTTATATATAAATATGTTAAAGTAAAATCAATCAAACTAACAATAATATATGAGAACAGGAAAAACTAATTCCTTATTATTTCAAACTTATGAAAATTATTTCCGTATTATTAAAAAAAAACCTGATAAATGTTTCACCGGTGATAAATGAAACACGTGATAAATCACGTGTGTCAATCTAAGATATTTTCATAGATAAAATGTTATCCTGGAGATATTTTTATAAATAACATAAATATAGCTGATGTGAATAATTTATTTACACATCTGAATTGCTCTATACTCATTAAGTACGAATTCATTTTAAAAACAAACGGTATTTTTTTTTTTAAGTATGTGTGATGGGTGACAAATTGGCTGCCCTTGATGTTATGCTTTCCGATACCACCAGCTGTGATTCCTGCAGCCATTTTCTCAACTCTTTTGAAATTTATACAACATATATCCGTATTTTTATACAAGTAATCAAACACCCAGTCATAATATTAAATTAAAAGTTAACAACTTTACCTTCGCCGTGATTATTTTTGTTTATCATTAACAAAAATACTGTAATTATTAATCACAATAAAATAATTTTTTGCCTTCGTAATTAATGTCTGTTCTCAAAAAAGAACAGCAATATAATAATATGTTCGGGTAATAAAAATTGGCTTTTATTGAATACTCTTACTCCTAGATTCAATTTTGGATCATGAATGAAAAACGAAACGGCGTCTTTATACGGTTAAATTGTAACACAAATCTTCAGCCAATTATTACGAGATTAACCGACCGGGTTGGTCTAGTCGTGAACGCGTCATCCCAAATCAGCTGATTTGGAAGTCGAAGTTCCAGCGATCAAGTCCTAGTAAAGGCATTTTAATACGGATTTGAATACTAGATCGTGGATACCGGGGTGTTCTTTGATGGTTGGGTTTCAATTAACCACACATCTCAGGAATGGTCGAGCTGGGATTGTACAAGACTACACTTCATTTACACTCAAAAATATCATCCTCTGAAGTAATACCTGAACGGTAATTCCCGGAGGCTAAACACGAAAAAAAAAGAAAAGAATTGTTATGAGATTAAATAATATTAATAACGCTGTCATCAAGAAAGTTTTACAACAAAATTAGTGAGATTAAATGACTGTTTAGTACGAAAGAGTAAATTTATTGTATGTAAATAAGATAGTAAGAATAAATGGGGAAGAGTAAGAGAGAAAGCTACAGCAGTAAATAATTAATAAGTGCGAGAAAGAGGGAATGACTAAATGATGATACAGAGGAAAACAAATGGGATCTACACTACACTATATGTTATGTATTAAATTCCAAGGAATTCATTACCAGACAACCCCTGAATAGTTCAAGATCTTTCATTAACTCTATACAAACAATTAATTAAATGTAAAGCTAGAGATACAAAACCTAAATACATCCTAAAAAGTACTAAAAACGAGCACAAACAAAGATTTTTTTTACAAATATGAGGTAAAAACATTTAATTAAAATGCTTTCATACTTCTTACACTATTAAAGTTTGTATGCATATTTGAAAAAAATTACCAAATAACCTTGATATGTAACTAACGCTTTTTCGTCTGCTTAAAATCACCCAGGAAACAGGCCTTAATGACTGAACCGATTTTAATGAAACTTCCAGAATAATTTTATTAAATCTGATTGAAAGCTTATTTTTAAAAGGAGCCTCTCCCCTTTTGATTCAAAAGAAAATTATTAAAAAGAAAGTGAAATTAAAAAATAAAGCTATAAAATCTTTCTTAGTAGCTACAGAAAAGTTTACACTGACTACTGACTGGACGGAGCGTCCACTCTGAAGAGGAAACAATTTTACGATTTATAAATTGGGAGTATATTTTTAAAAAAATTAAAGGGGAATAAATTTTAAACGACATATGTGAGAAATACATTTATATATATTTTTTTTAATTTTAAGGGTTTATTTACAAATGATTTATAGGTTCAAATATAAAACGAAACTTTACAGAATATTTGTTGAGATGTTAAATAGGAATTCAAACTAACACTTAATAATTTTTTTTTTATAATGCAAATGATCAAAATGTGTTTTAGTAAAAATGTTGTCAAGAATGAAGTAAAATATAATTTAGAAATCTTAGGTTTTTTTTTAACGAGCACATTTTGCACAGCGTGAAATCACGCTGTGCAAAATGGTCATACTTTTTTAGGAACTTTTTTTTAAGTTAAAACTAGCTGGGACGTAAAAATTTCAAGGGGCAAAATTTAAATAAATAAACATGTTAAAAACCTTTGTAGGAAATATTAACTGTAATTTTAATCGAGATTTCCTTTCAAGATTGGTAATCAGGAATAAACAAAATGTTGTAAATACATGTGAATACATCTCTATTATTTTTTAAAATAAAAAATTGTATATAATTTTATGATAATAAAATTTGTATAATTTTATACAATGTAATTAAACTTTTAAGAATTAGGTTATTTTTCTTGTAAAAATTTAGGTGATAAAGGATTTGGTAGAATTAATGAATGAAAAAAAATGCATTGTATCATATTATGTCTTCAATTCCAAAGATAGCTATTTTTCTTTAAATGAAATTTTAGAATTTTAATCTATTTTAAACAGTTTTGTCAAAACACATCTAAACAATATAAAGAATTAAAAGAGAAAAATCTAATCTTTAGGAATACAGCAATAAAATTTTAACATGCATTTATTAACAGTAACATCAAAATACAGTGTTTAAAAATGAATATCGGGGTTTTAAAGCTATCTAATATTTTTCAAGTTTCACATACATTGATTACATATATACCCAATAAAAGAGTATCTCAAATAGTTTTAGCTGTGCGCAAGCTCATAAACTATTTTCTGTACCTTCCGCTTGAAAGCGCTAGTAGCAAATATGGCGACCGCCCAACAAAATGCATTCTGTGTTTTGCAGTTTGCAAAGTGGAATCTGTAATTACTGTTCAACGTGCGTTCTGTTCAAAGTTCAATTGTAATCCCCCGGGTGACAACAACATTCGCAGATATTATAAACAATTTGATATCACTAGCTCCATTTGTAAAGGGAAGAATATAGGACAACCGAGAGTGTCCGAAGATAATGTTGAACGTGTAAGACAGTCTTCTGTGCGTAGTCCTAAGAAATCCGTCCTTAACTGCAGTACAAATCACAGAATTTCATTTGGCAACAAGATAGTGTGCCTCCTCACTGGTATAATGTTGTATACGATTGGTTGAATGAAATTCTTCCCGACCGCTGGATTGGTTACCTGGGGCCAGATGACACAGTTTGTCGTGGCCTTCACGTTCGCCCGATCTGACCCCGTGCGATTTTTTTCTTTGGGGATTTATAAAGGATCAAGTGTATGTGCCACCGTTACCAGCTGACTTACCCGACTTTAGAGAAATAATTGAAGAATGAAGCCGCTCTTGCATCAAATACTCCAGACTTGCTGATTAAAGTATGGGATGAACTTTCCTATCGGCTGTACCGTGTGACGAATGATGCACACATAGAACACTTATACGAAAACCTGTTTGAGTTGCTCTCTCATTTCTATTATAATTTATTAATGTTAGTCAAGCTTAATAAATATTACATAACTTTAAAACCCCGATATTCATATTGAAACTCACGGAACTATGTCAATGTATCAGGGATATTCTGATAAAATATTCGTAATAAAAAGGATTTCTTGAACTATGAGGTGCTCTCAATAAATTAAATCAAAGATAAAATCCGTCGGGATAGTCCAGTGGTCAAACTCGTTATCGCAAAATCAGTTGATTTTCGAAGTCGAAAGTTTACGGTTCGATTCCTTGTAAACGCAGTTGCTTTTATATGAATTTTAATAATAGTCGGTGGATATCGGTGTTCTTTGGCGGTTGGGTTTCAATTAACCACACGTCTCGGGAGTGGTCGACCTGAATCTGTTCCAGACTACATGTTTACCGGTACATTTGACTAGATGTGCTGCGCTACGTCAGGTCTGGCAAGCCACTAGCAGTAATTATATTTGCCTGAATACAAACATATCTAGACCCGGCAGTAGTTGGAAGAGACTGGTTAGAGAAATATACAAGTACGTAAAATAAATAGATAAAATCTTTTACAACTAACGAAATAAGAGGTATATACCAATACCTAGCATCGTGTTCTAACGGATATCTTAAAAACCATTAAAGAAGACAGATTAATTGATCTTTCTTTTCTTTTGACTAGTGATAGCAATTTGATTACATTCCATAAGCAATTAATTACATAATTCGAACAAAAATCATAATATGCTAATAAAAAAGATACAGTTGTGTTCTAGATTTTTGCCGGTCTTAAGTAATATTCTAAGTGAAAATGTTAATGTCGGATACGTAAAATAGAGTATTATATAGACAATAAATTGAAACAAAAAAAAAGGATAAAGATTCACAAGTTTTTATTTATTTCAAGTTAAAAAAATGATAAATGGGATGGATAGTTGTAAATATTGTTTTTATCTTTAAAAGAGATTATACCGGAAAAAAATAAAATGTATCAACTAAAAACTACTGTTAGCAGTTTTAGTAGTCTAAACGTTCAGGAGGTTTTGTGCAAGCAATCTACTTAATAGTCCGCTTCCATCCTCACATGATAAAAAGTGATAAAATATGCAAGGAATAGAAAACTTATTATTTATATCACTATATATATATATATATCTACTATATTTTTATTTCTACTTATTTTATCTTTCTCATAGATTTATTTAAAAATAAAATTAAAAATATCCAATAATCCATATAGTAAAATTTAAAACCGTACAAGAAATAAATTAGCTTTAAATAAATACACAGTGATTAAAATTTAAATACTATAAAAAACTGAAATTACGTCAATATGGTTTTTAACTGGGAAAACATTTTTTTTTTCAGATTAGATAATAGTAAATGAATAATAAAACTGAAAAATCACAGGAAATGAAATGTGGGCTGTTATATCTTTCTATATGTTTATCAAGGGAGATTATTCTTCTAAAGCGATGGATTTCGATCAGCACTATATAAAATGTGATTCATTAACAAAACCTACAAATAGATTCTAAATTCTGAAAATTACTTTTAACATATTATTTTACTTTAATTTCAATTCCCTTATTTTTTAATTTAAACCTAAATAATGATGAAATTGAAAAAATTCAATAAATATTAATGGATGATATACCTTAACGTCAGAAAATTTAGGTAAGCTGCTCCATAGATGAAATAAGAACTATCCCAGCTTTAATCTAAATGGGTAAAAGGAAATCTTGATCAGAGCAGCTTTACAAAATATACAATCTGATACAGTAAAAAATTTGGGCTGGAATTCTATTTCCAGTCTTTGTGGACTTTCCACTGGATGGAGCAAACTGATTTATTTTTAATCTGCTCAGAACGACCCACAGACATATCATATGATGACATGTCTGTGGCAAGCGTCATCGGACCCCAAGCTTGAATCTCCACTGAGAATTCCTCAAAAACAATCTTCATTTATTCCTTAATCAAGTAACATTCCGACGTTATTATATACAGTAACATCACTTTAAAGGTCTGTCGATGCTTGTCGACATATCTGCGGGCTATTCCAAGCAGAATAAAAAAATTATCAGCCCGATCCGTTCAATAGATCGTCTGGATGGACTGGAAATAGGTCTTTAGCACACATTTTATCTGTGGTAGCAAAGGAAGAGAAAACAAGAGGTGTTGAAAATGAAATAGGTTTTTAGTCGATGTTTTTAATTATCATTACGTTGTATTTATTAATAAAGCTGTAGAGGAGCACAGTCCACTAGGTTTTTAGCCGATTTTTCCAAATATATAATATTACTTTATAATAACGCTGCGGAATAGCATGGGACTACTAGTTAACTATAATACAAAACACAGTAATCGTTAATATCCTTATTAACAATTTAAAATATAAATACACGAAAAATATAAAGCAAGTTAAAATGCAAAATAAACAAAATAACTTTATTTTAGACTTTAACGAGAATTATTTGAGCAAATATTCATGGAAACGTTAAACAGAGATATAGAAACTAAAGGGTTATTTTTAATTAGTACCATATAATAATATTGTTTCTGTCAAAGAAAATATTTGAATATTATTTTAAATGAATTCTTTGGAGGAACTTTTAGCCAGTAATTTATTAAAAGTTGTAACGGAATCAGATAAGGTTCTTCTGTTATGCCGAAGTACTGTGTTGATTTCTGTTTGAAATCTTTGAGAAAAGTGGACTTTTTTTCACAATAAGCGAGTATTGTTTCTTTTGTTTTAACCAAAATTGCACGTTCAAAATTATAAGTACGTAGATAATATTTTTAATTTACTAAATATTGGTATACGTGAACAATAACAATAATTAGCAGTTAAAGCAGAGGTCGGCAACCTTTTGCTTTACTTTTATACAGTAATATCATACAATAATATTTAAACCACATTAAAAGAAATAGACTGTTTTTTAAAGTATTTTAAGTTTTTATTATTAGTGGGAGCCTTGCCCTTGCATGGTCATAGCTTATTGCCCAATATCGGCAACATACTCTGTTGTTTTACACAATTTTTTAAATGATCAGGTGTTAGGCAACTTCGTTGTGGACTTAACACTGCTTTCATGCGAGAGAAAATTTTCTCACAGGAATAAGTTGAACCACAAGCCGAAAGAAGAGCAAAAACAATTTTCTTCAAACAGATGAAAGATCTCGGGAAGGAAGTCCAACAGTTAAGAGTAGCAGCAGACTTTTCTAAATTTTCCTCTTCCAGAGACTTCCTTAGTTCAACAAATTTTGATGTCCATAATTCTGAAGACTTAAATTCAACCTGTTGCATTTCAAAATAATCAATATCCATCCAACTAAAATGTTCCAATTGGGTACTTGTCAAATCAAGTATGTCAGGCTTAATGAGGTATGAAAATAAAGGTCCATGAATATGGAAGTCTTAACTTCGTTTATTAGATTCTGCTTTGAGTGCTTTGATGTACGAGGTCTGTTCAAAAAATACATAGACTAAAGTCATAAAAGAAAATGTACTTTATTTAGAGGTTATTTGTCTGGATCCCCTTCGAAGTACTCTCCTCTCCGACGCACACACTTATCCCAACGGTGTTTCCACTTTTGGCAACAGTCCTGGAACGCTTCTTTTGTGATGTTCTTCAGTTCCTTCGTCGCATTTGCCTCAATTTCGTGAATAGTCTCAAATCTTCTTCCTTTCAAAGGTTTTTTGAGTTTGGGGAACAAGAAGAAGTCACAAGAGGCGAGGTCAGGAGGTGAGTAGGGTGGGTGGGAAAGAACAGTGATCGAGTGTTTGACCAAATCTCACGAGTTCTGAGGGCTGAATGAGCTGGAGCGTTGTCGTGATGAAAAACCCAGTGGTGTATCTTCAATTTTTCGGTCAAAATCTCGTAACATGATCCAACTGATATCCCACACTCTTCAGCAAGCTCTCTGATGGTAAGACGTCGATTTGCCCGAACCAGGGTGTTGATTTTGTCTAGCTATGAGTGTCAGTTGACGTGGAAGGACGGTTAGGACGCTCATCGTCTTCAATCTACTGCCGACCATCTTTAAAACGTCCATGCCACTTTAAACATGTCGCACGCTTCATAGCAAATTCGCCGTAAGCCATCTTGAGCATATCAAAAGTTTCACTCGCAGATTTTCCGAGTTGTAACACAAATTTTTCACAGCAACTCTTTGCTCGTTCAAATCACTCATTCTAAAATCCGCCAAACGAAAAAAAACACACTTCACAAACAACCGCGTAGCTAAACAATCAATAACGATATTTGCAATCAAAAAATTGCGTTGTAATCAGCTTATGTGTACGAACATGGCGACACCAAACGGATTTGACTGGAAACAACTGAACCCGAGAAATTCAAAACAGTCTACGTATTTCTTAAACGTCGTACTTCGTACTTCGTACGTCGTACTTCTGAAACACATCTAAGTTTAATTCAAATTTATTTAAATGATTCTTAACATTTGGGAAGTACTTGAATGTTTTGATGTTAATGTCACGTGAAAAAATGTCAAGTTTCATTATAAATGCTTTCCAGTAGCAGAGAAGATCAAGTACCGTTTGACCCTGACCTTGTAATTTAAAATTCAGGTCTTTTAAATATGTATTTACTCGTTTAAAGTCAGAAACATCAATTTTAACAACAGTTTTCATCTTTAAATTCAGGAAAATGCTGCTGTTTTTCGTCAAGAAACACCTAATAGCTTCAAGATAACAGACAAATCTATTTAAAACTTTCCCTCGACTCAGCCATCGAACATTGCAAGATAACAGACGATCTCCATATTCATACTCAATTTCTTGTAGAAGAGACTTGAATTGCCTGTGAACCAATGAAGAAAGAGAAATAAGAAAGTTGACTATCTTAGCAACAGTTGTCATCACAGACCAAATTCAGAGATGAGGACTTTGCACATAAGCTCTCCTCCTGGTGTACAATACAATGAAAATGTAAGTTTGTGGTTAATATAATTCCAAGAAGTTTTACAGATCCTTTCTTCTTACCAACCATTACAACAGCACCATCAGTTGTCACACAGAATAATTTGTTCAAGTCGATGTCATGTTAAACAAAATAACTGATAAATACAGTCAAAATGTCTTCTGTTTTTGGTTGCATCATGAAGGGATAATAAGCAACAAAACTCTTCATAAATGTGATTATTCTCATAATATCTTGCAACTATAGCTAGATGTGACAAATCGTTTAAAGCAGTGCTTTCATCAAGAGCGACATAAATATTTGGGATTGTTTTAATTCAATTGTTTGTTTAGTTGTTACATTTTCAGCCAAGTCAGTTTTGCGTCTCTCAATTGATCTTGCAGAAACTGGAATTTCTCTAATTTGTGGTATTATCTCCGTACCTGGTAAATCACCAAACAAAATTTCAGCACCGCTCAAATTTTCGAACGCACCGCTCAAAAACGTTTCTTTGGTACACCGAAGAAATGTTTTTGAGCAGTGAGAATACATTCTCCATCTATAAAAGGTTTACCTTTTAATAAGGCCACACATTGCGCTATTTTGTAACTACATTCAATAGCTTTATTCTTCGTTCCAACTTTTTAGCTCAAAATACCAGTTTGTTTTTTTGAAACCAGTAATAGCTTTTTTGATGGCTTCACGTTACTCTTCTGAGGTTTTAAACTTAAATTGGTGTTTAGTTTGGAACTGTCTTTGTACACTAGATGTGGGACACACAACACAACACGCGCTACAGAAAACACGAACAGCACGATCTTTTTCTTCTAATTCTTTTCTCCAATTTTTTTTAAATGGACGATGATCAAGTTTCCATTTCTTTTCTGCTATATTTAATACAAACGGTATTCTGAAAATATAAATAAATCCACAAACATCAATGCTGATATTTATATATAAAATTAAATTAAATTAAAATATAATAAAAAAATTTAAATCTGCCTAACATTGCTTAAGTAGAATTTATTGTTTTTACAATTCAAATATATTTATTTTCAAAACTCACCAACTTATAAAATCACTAATATCACTTATAAAAAAATAACCTAAAAAAAATGTAAACTTTTTGTGAAACCTATTTTCGCCCACACAGTGATGAGCAATCTTTAATTGTGATACGTATTATGGGATTTGAGTAAAGTTTTGAGTCGCCATACTCCCGAATATGTTTTTCAAACAATATCAACTTGGGTTAATAGATAGATACAAAGTAGAAAGAATCAAAGAAATTACACTTAGTTAAATTTTGAGAACTGACTCGTGATGGGGTTTTTTTTTTATAGTGCTGACTTTTGTGTCAATCATAACCAAATTATTGATATATAAAACTCAGAGCTTCTGCGTGCCATTAAAAATTACTTGGCATGCCGAGTGTGGCACGCGTGTCGTAGGTTGCCGACCCCTGAGATAACGAATTTTTTTTTCAATCAATCTGTTTTTTCGCATCAACCAGTATAAATAAGGTATCGATGACCAAAAAATAATCTAAAAAGATATAAATTCAGCATACAAAAATTTAGAAGGAAGTAACTCGTATTTTAGAATCCGTACGGTATAATTATAGTATTATATTTGGAATTATATTACCGTACAGAGAAAATATATAATACACGGTTTTTTAATCAGCATATTAAAAATTATGTTTACATAAAAACTGGAATATAGAAATAGGTCACACTATAGGGGCAGAATAAATAAAATGCCTGTAGGTGTAATTGCATATAATCGGTACGAAGGAACATCAGATGTTAAATGGACAGCTGCAAAGAGAAGGGATAAAAGAGGGTAAGAGAGAAGGGGTGGAAAGACAGCCAGAAGTAAAGGAGCAGATGGCCACGTGTGGCCCACTCATTAATATCCTGTCACGGACAGCGAACCGCTAGTTCACAATAAATCTACGCTACATTACAAAATATATAAAGAACAAAGAACGTATAAATACAGTAATTGTATGTGCATTATCAATGCATTGTTAAAAAAAAAAAATTCTCCATGCATATTTAAACAGCCAGTAAGTTAGACCGAAGGCTATTTGTTTTGGCTCTCACCAACGGAGCCGTCATACAAGTTGAAGGTTAGGAAACGCTGCTGTTGAGCAATAAGTGTAAGAGATGAGACGAGACGCCCAGATAGCCTACATCTAACTCAACAGAATTAGCAGAAGGGTAATATATATAATAATAGCTGATGCATTAGGGACTATCACTTTATACATCATCAATAAAACAATAGCGCAATCCGGCAACAATCGAACACTAACTAAAAAAGTACAATCATTGTCTTTCATAGTGAAAGCGTTGAGTTTAATTATCATATGCGCTAAGCATTACTCGCACGCATACCCTAGAAAAGTTTGTCCCATATTCCCCCCAGGAACAAGGTTTAATATTATAGGATAAACTTAAAAAAAGTAAATAAATACAGAATACCGATCCGTATTTTTCGATCAATCTTACTCGGAAAGTACCATAAGCGAATTGTGCCTATTTATGCCTGAATTCTTATCCCAAGTTCTTCTTTACTGACAATTCATGTACGGGTAGTCTTCTGATCCGCTTTTTCAAGTAATTCCCCTTCTCTAGTATTGGTTTTCGTCGATCGCTTTATTTCACACAACAGTGTAACCGTTGGAATTACACACAGGATCAGAATATACAGAAAGAGAGAGAAAGAAAATTGATGGGAGGAGTTACGTATAAAGTTTCCAGAAATCTATTACTATGGCCAACTGATATAGATAAACTAACAGAGCAGTTAAATCGGAGTTGGTGTAGATTTTTTTTTAATATACCACCACACTATTCAGAACTGTAGCGGAAGAAGGAAAGAAAGTTACCCGTACAAGCTGTTACTATAATGACAGGCATGGTAAAATTAAATGACTCAATGTAAAATTAAAAGATAAATGGGATGATTAAGTAAACTTATTGTTTGTATCTTTTTATACATATACCCTGACAATTATCGATATTTAACAACATTCCTAACCCAACTCCTTAGCAACTATAAGTATGGAATCGATAATGTCTGTTCTACTGTTTCGTACTAAAGAGTACATGAATAAACAGATTTAAAAAAAAAGTGCTAAATTAATCAAGGAAAGAATTCATTACAGTAAATTAGTCACAGACTTAAATCTAAAAAATCTAATCTTACTTGTTGATAACAGATTAAAAGTATATCAAAATTGATTGCAAAATGATTAACTTCCAGAGATTGCAAAAAGGGGATTTTCCTGATGTTTTCGGGAAATGTCAATCAACCCTTTAAAGGAAATCCTTAATAACCTAACAGTTTAATACTCCTGACCAAAATAACTTATTATTTGAAAAATAACTTGTAAACGGTATATCGTTTTTTACTTCAGTGTACGAAGTAAAGGAAGTATTGTGATCGCAAAAAATATCGGTTTTCAGGATTCGCATCACCTACTTCAAAAGAAAAAAAAATAAGGTCAAATAATCAGTATTCAATGAAAAAAGTTATACAGAAGTCAGTCGAAAGAAATCAACAAGAAAACTATCTGAAGTTGAAGTTAAAGGTGTTGGAAATTACAATTAGTTTCTGAAAATATTTTTTTTAATTTTTATTGTTTTTCTTGAAAACTAGAATAGATAGAAATACCATTATCTATAAATGTATTTTTAATATTTTATTTTGAGTATGTCAATATTTCTAAACATTTTGAAGAAAAGTTTAGGTAAAAAATTAATAAACATCTATTTTCAAATTAAGTAAGAATAATTATTGTTTAGGCCTGAAAAAAGACAATGTAATAAAACTTTACCGACTTTTAAATGGTTTCCTTACTTACTTTCTCAATTGTTAATTTATTTGTTGTTGAATTTTATTTCCTCGATGATATCGCCACATAAGCTTGAAGCTTGTGTTCTTAACTGTTCTAAATTAATTTTTAAATTAAAAATGCATAAAATTGACCTAACGATAAAAACTCAATCATTTTTAACATCACACGTAATTTAAGCCAATGACAATATTTTAGGATATTTCTATTACGACAAAATAAAGTTTAGAGAAATTAATATATGTTACCTAATCACCAAGGATTAAAAAAAAATAGCTGAACAATGCTCACTATATGAAAGATTTCATTTAGAAATAATGAAGTCTAAATTAACTCTATTCTGATTTAGAAATCGCAGAATCTGTTAGTTAACTTAAAACAACAAATGAAATGTACGTCAAAAACTTAAAATGAGTTGTACATAATGAATAAAGTGACGGAGAATCAAAAACAATTTCACGATTAAGGAGAATAAAGTCAAAATGTCAAAACAGAAAATTGAAATGAAAATTAGCTAGTTATACGTATGTGTCGATCAAAAAACAGATGGACCAGAGCTAGACAGAATGACCCCGTATGATAGAAAAAGAAACACAAGTCGCCAGAAATCAAGGTGAAAAAAATTTCTAAGAGAAAACTTTGTAACCAAAAGTATTTTTTCTAAAGATAGTATTGTTTCTAGGATCTTAAAACGTAGAGAAATACTTTTACTCAGTTACTACAACAGTAATGTAATAACGACGGGGAAGTAAAAAATACACGATTATACTTTATGAAAAAGACAGAGATATTTACAATGTGTAGCACAAGATTTGCTCAAGTAAACACTTAAAAAACGTTATATAAGCAATAAAATAAATATGTAAAATATGTTTCTTTTTTCTTTCAACATAAACAGGAACGACTGTAATCTTTCAAACATTAGGGAATTAAGAAATTCTAAATGAAAGAGTCTGATCCCTTTTGGTAATATGACCCCTCACAGTATTAAAGAAGTTAGAAACTAGATCCTTGAATTTAAAGATCGGTTTTGGTGGGAAATGGATTCAGCGTCTTAATGGGTAAAACAAGAAAAAGGAGGAGAAAAACTTAACTTTTCTAATTACCATAACTTTACTAAGACGCCTACTAAGTTTCTACAGACTTAAAACTTTAATCTTTGTGAAGTTATTAGGGTTGATAACGATAAATCATTAAAAACAACAATAATTAATAATTCAGTCACGATTAATATTTAAAAACATTAAGTTTTATTAAAAAGAAATATTTACTCTTAATTTTATACTTGAGTGTATATACCACTGATTGACAGCAAAAATATAATTATTAATAATGGAACAATAAAGTACATATACTCGGTATGAAATATTTCTTCGATTGTTATAATGAAGTTTTGCTAAATACGAATGAGGAAATAAAATGTAATAATAAATGTGCAGAAATGGAGAGGGAGAGAGTAGAATTGTACGGAATATAGAATTAGATGACGTACTGTTGGCATTTTAAGGGGAATATGAGGGCGTGAGCAATAGCTACCAACATTATAAAAGCGGTAGTCGTTCTTGCTGGGGGAGAAATGTCACTGTCGTACCCTATTCACTTTTAAAACAAAACCCCTACGCAGCCAAAAGTTATTATTTACAGTATCATGAGTTCACTAATCAAATTTACTGTCAGAATATCTACCTTTATAAAATGACTTTGACCTTATCTTACGGAATATAGGCTAATGTTTTGAAATTATGCGATGTAAATTGACAGTCAACAAGAAAATAAACAAACCTAATTTATGTACAATGCTTGCATAATTCAACGTTTAAAAACAAAGTATAATATCGAAATAGCTCAGTTATTTTTCGAAATCAAATAGAATATTGACTAAAAAAATATTACCAAAATATTTTATAAAACATTTTAAAGTTTACCTCATACAGTAGTATATTTCTAGAAACAATTCCGGAAATTCGTGCTTTCAGATGTGAATGGAATTGATCACCGCCTAATAAATCTAAACCGGCTACACTAACAAAAAACTTTCTTCACTATAAAAATATTAGTAGTAAAATTATAAATACCTAAAAATTTTAAACCAAAAAAAATTATACAAAATTTATTTTAATTTCTCGTTGTCACAGCGAAACATTAATATAGGTGTCCAAAAAGTAACGCAGGATTTAAATTCAAACCCCTTATTTATGCATGGACTGTGTCGTACTTTGAAAGAATAAACACTCCTATTAAATATGGAAAATAATATCTGGCAAATTTCCTCCACGTCTCAAGACACGCGCGCAATCTTTTGTCAAATTTTCAATCATATTTTCGCAGACTTATAGCTCAATTTTTACGATAACACGTCGGATTTCTTTTTTACGTTGAGGAATAGTTGGTATTCGTTTTCTGTAAACCTTGGACTTTACAAATCCCCAAAGATAAAAGTCACACGGTGTAAGATCGAATGACCTTGGTGGCCGATTGTGATTATAGTTGCGCGAAATCAGCCGTCCATGAAATTTCTAGAGTAACAACATAATGGTTTCACGTCCTACATGACATATGGCTCCATCTGCTGTAAGAACATCTCATCACGATCATCATCAAAGACAAAAAGTTCAAGGCTTTCAACTGAGGCTACAAAAATGCTGTTAACATCTTGTGATAACCTATTACCATTGACAGTTACTGCACTTCCGGACTCATGGCGACAAGGATTTCGGCCGAGCGTCCGCGAACGAGGACGGCCACTTTTTTTGTTGTCAATCACCAAACCTGTTTGTTCAACTTTTTGAATCACTCTTTTAAAATCCTTCTATTTGGCGTGGTTTTCCGCCCAAATATACCACGTAATTTGTGCACAGTTACAGCACAACACTCTCTGTATTACGTTTTTACACGACAGCTCAAAAAGGAGTGTAATGTATTTATCGTGTATGTATGTAAGTTTGTTCCGCTGTAGCAAATCAACAACTGAACCGATTTAGATGTATGACCCCGTGTAGGAATCGCTTCATTACCAGGAGGTTAAATATAATATATAGGTTAAATATAATTTTTATATATGTATGTATATATATGGTAACACACACACACACACACACACACACATATATATATATATATATATATATATATATATATATATATATATATGTCCCGATTTCTTCTTTCTAAGCAATGGAGAAATCAGGAAATGCCTTGCGGTCCTTATTTCGAGGAAGGGAAATTCCGTACCTTCACCTCTCTGCGGTTGTGAGGGGGCAACGATTACACACACTGGTTATGGCAGTATGTGTAAGCGGTTAACGAAGGCTAAGATCGAGCATTCTTCCAAGATAAGGAAATCCCCTTCCGCAAATGCCAATAACCTATATTAAGGTTGAAAGCCTATAGAAGGCACAGCAACCTCTTGCTCTTGGAATGGGAAGCCATTCCTAAACGCAGATGAAACCATAAGGTCAACGGCAAAGGATGCGGAAGGCAAGGGAAAACCACCGACCGCATTAAAGATCTTTGTGATACCCCTAGTTCCATTGGATTATGCTTTAAGTATGGGAATTCCTGAGAAAAAAATTATCCGGCGTAATATGCACACAATCCTATCTCCAGGTGGGCACTATAGAGAAATGAAGGATGACGCTCAGGACAGAGAGAAATGGACAGCATCAAATTGAAACCTGTCAGATCTACAAGTGAGAGAAAGAAAATGATGTAGTAGTGGAGATTTGTCGGTTGAAGAACAAATTTTAATGAACTGTGAGCCTCTGTGCGAGCTGCGTTTGAACTCTACGATTCGAATCAATCCAATGAATAATATTACAAAAATAATAGAATTAAATTTACATAAAATAAAATAATATTAAATAGATTAAAAAAATGGTTGTTAAATAACAAGCTTTTGTGAGGACTGCATGTGAGGCTAAAGTGGTGAGGTGATATGAGCGCCTCGTGCGAGGCTAAATCAATCATCTAAAACTGTCCGAAAGTTGATTGATCACCAATTATTTTACATAATTAAATATTGCATGACATGTTTAGACCTTATTACGGTGAATGTATGTATACTGTGTTCCACAGTAGCAGCTCAACGGCTGAACTGATTTAGATGTATGATCCTGCGGTGGAATCCTTACGTTACTGGCAGTGTCATAGTTCACATAAATATGTGTATGTGTATGTATGTATGTGTGTGTGTGTGTGTGTGTGTGTGTGTGTGTGTGTGTGTGTGTTTAAATACATTTAAAAGATTTGATAAAATTATACTGTAGACAAATACTACATAATATATTATTACCCGCACGCTCTTTAATTATCCTATATTAATTAAAAAGCAATGTTTTTTTTTTGGCAGTCGTGTTTTTTAATTTTTAATATTTATCTCTTGATACGATAGTTATTCGCTCCTAAATCGTGTATTTCTCCACCTCGACTAATTCACTACTAACCAAAATGGTATTATTACAACATATGTTTCAGAGTGTGTTGTCAACCCAACAGTAAAAAGGCGCGCAATTTAAATAATGCGTTAATTTCGAGTTAAAATTTATTATATTTTTAAAATAGTAGAAAGTTAGAAAGGGGAAGGGTTATTATAGATGAGGGACCGGTGTACGGGACACAGACTTCAGATCAAAGGAAGAAGGATCTTACAAATAGAGACACCGATGAATACATTGATTCTGTGGCTTGAAACTGTTTCTCCCCGTCAGTGTGCTTTAACACACAACCATATAATCTTCCACAAAAGAGAATGCAGGCGCGTTTATTTCATTTCATTCTACTGTAGTCCACTTTCAATAATATTTTTGTTATCTATTTAATTTTTTATACAATTATTTATTTTATCCTGTTATATCATTGTATAAATTTTTATAACTTTTCATAATTTCTTATTTAAAAAACGAACTATTAAATTACCAATAAATAATTTTTAATTATAATGACCATATATAATTAAAAAATAAAGTATTGTAAAATAGGTGAAATCTTTGCCTTAAATAACGGCACGGGGTTAAAACAAAGAATGAGAGTAAAAAATCGGGAATGGGAAACTGTAAAAGGAGAAATGTTGGGTGTCGAGGTCAGAGATGTCCCTATCAAGTACAACTCGGCCATCGCAAACGGATACAACCATACAATAGTGTCTCGTCTGACATCCCTAAACATATTACGATATACTTAATCAGCTCTTTTTATGAAAAATTCTTTTAGTTTACTGTTTTATTTTGTTTTTTTAATTTTTAATAAAAATTTTACTATCAGAAAATATTCCTGATAAAAATCAGTTTTTACAATGTTATCTTCAAAATATCTTTTCCCATATAAAACTAACTATAATAATTATACATCAATATACCGGGTGATTCAAAAGGACTTCACAACTTTAAAACCTATAATAAATTATTTAGATAACTAACAGATTCAATTTTAGCCTGATTTTATAGCAAAGCACATCAAGTTTTGACTCAAGGAGTTCATTACTACCGAATTCGGCCACCAGTGCTGTCACCAATGTTGTTAAAAATGGATGTATTTACTGGTGCAGAACGTGCTTGCTGGGTGTTTTAGTTTCTCAATTTGCAGTCAGTAATGCGGTTCAATGTAATTTTCTTTGTGAATATGGTAAGAAGCCTCCTAGTAGGTGTACAATTTAGTCTTGGTAAGTTCTGTTGAACTTAGAAAATCACCAGAACGCCCGCGCATCCCTGAAGCTGCTGAGGAACAACTCGGAAAAAGCTTTGCACGTAGTCCGAAGAAATCAACTCGACGTGCGTTACGTGACACTGGCATTCCACAAACGACTGTTTGGCTCGTATTACGTAAAATATTGAACTTCAAGTCATACGAAGTAACCAAAGTTCAACACGTTAGACATGACAATAAAGTTGTTCGCTCTGCAGTTTTCTGCGAAAATGATAGATAGAATTGTAGACGATACACTTCAGACGTAATGTAATTTTTTGTGATGAGTCAACGTTTCACATCAGTGGCAAAGTGAACATCCATAATTGCCAAATATGGAGTAACGAAAACCCTCATGAAGTTTTTCAGCGCATTCATGATAGCCCTAAGGTCAAAAAGACTGATCTTTTTTCTATAACAAAGGAAGTTTCTTTATCAGTCCCGTTGTAATTATATTTCAGAGAACCTAAAGAGATTTTTTTTAAACAAAAAATTATATTATCTACAAACATTAATAAAACATAAAAATTATCTTTTTCTTGTCTTCGTCATTGATTAGATTATTAAACAGCAATGATATGTAGCCTGATATCGTCGTAATATTTATAGTATTTTAGTAGAAAAAATAATTAAAATTGAGGGTAAATATAATCATGCTTTTTAATCATTTTTTTACAGGTATCTCTGAATTTCTTTTGTTATTATTGTTAAGACGCAGATTTTTCGCCTTTGTTTTTTGTGAACGGGTTTTCCATTTTCTTTTGGCCTAATCATATTTTTATGTAGAAAGAAAACTAAAATTAGTAAAATAAAATAATCTTAAGAAACGTAAAACTGAATTTTTAAACGAACTTAATAGAAAATAATATTTTTCTCTAAATTTCTAATCTTTGATGTCTGTAATAAATTAAGTAGTTGATAAATGTTTTAATAGGAAATTTATTTTAAAAAAGTCGAAATTAAAAAGTTACTATTATATAAAGTATTTTAAGCGGATTTATTTTTAATTTTTAAAAATAAATTGCATATCTAATTCTATCAAGCGTCTTAAAATTATACTTAACACGTAATTAACGACCGATTTATTATTTAATATCAGCTTTCACAATCATTACCTTATGATAATTGATATTAAAGTAACAGATATCAAAGCGGTTCTGAATTAACTGGTTTAATACATTAATACAGATATTAATTACTCCTTATGGTTTCAGTTTCATTTTTCTCTTAATTTTATTTGTTTTTTTATGAATACATCTCTTTGTCTTCAGTATACAAAATGTCAATGACTGGAGTAGCAAATAGTGATGGTTTTTTTTCTAAAAAGGTGTTAGAATAAGAAAGCACTGTTTACAACCGGTCAAACAGCTGATGTCACATTATAATAGATTTTATTAACTGACCACCAGCTGTTTCCTGTTAAGTTGTAGCATGACCAAAGGCCATTAATTTATAATTACAATGTCTGTATCTTTATATTAAATTATATATATTCTATACATAGAAACGCAATTAAAAATACAGTTTCTTCGAGTTAACTAATAAATCTAAGAAATAAAACTAATAAAAAGAAATCGATAAAAAATTTAAAAAAAGATTAATCACTTCTTTAAATAGGTGGTAAATAAAACTGTCACGCACAATCATATTTTTTATGTTAAACCTCGGAATCACCCTAAGGTATTACTTCACAGGATTAATGAGGATGAGGTTATGTATGAACTGAGGTTATGTTTAATGTAAATGAACTGTAGTCTTGTACAGTCTCAGGTCGACTACTCCTGAGATGTGTGGTTAATTCAAACACAACCACGAAAGAACACCAGTATCCACTATCTAATATTCAAATCCGTATAAAAGTAACTGCCTTTACTAAGATTTGAACCTCAGAACTCTCGACTTCGAAATTAGCTGATTGCGATGACGAGTTCATTATTAAACCAACCCGGTGGGTTGTCACGTACAATCAAGAATAGAATAAGTGCATAAATATTAAAAAATAGGACTGCCAAAAAAAGTATTGCTGACAAACATTGCTCTTTAATATAGGATAATTACTAATATAAGATAGTTAAAGAGCGTGTGGGTGACAATTTTGTAAATAGTATTTGTATATAGTATAAATTTTTCCAATTTTTTAAATTTATTTAAAGACTCACACACAGCCTATGACACTCCCGGTAACGTAAGGACTCCAACGCGGGATCATACATCTAAATCGGTTCAGCCGTTGACATGCTACGGTGAAACAAATACACATACATACATCCTAAACACAATACACTCTTTTTGGGCAGTCGTGTAAATATAGATACAAGAATGCAATTAAAAATTGAAATAAAATGTTGATTATCCCTGGTTAATTTACCCATGATTCAAATTAATCTTTATTCAAATTTATTATTATAATACTAAGAATAAAGCCTCTTGCACGAAAAAAATACAACGGGTTCTAGAAAACTGGCAATTTTTTTCAATACAATATAGAATGTGGAAGCGATTGCAAGATCTAATTAAAGATTTTTTCCTTTCCAATAGTTTCTTAGCATACGGTAAGAAACACTTAGCATAACGTACATTACACGGTTTAAAAATAATTCCTAAATTTTAAAATATTTCATTATGTACGATGGTTTTTTGTATTTCGTTTTTCGTAGCGAAAATAAAAAACCAATGTACGACTTCACTTCTGAGCTAGCACTGGTTTGGTTGGAATGTAAATTTCGGCTGATACATAAAGATTTCATTGATGTGCGAGAGAATAGATCTATACAATCTACGAGAACACTTAATTTTATAAACAGAAACAGAAATGCAACAACCATTACTATTCAAAAAAAAACTATTTAAATAAAATATGAAATAAATTTTACTGCGTTTGACATAATGTCTTTAGTTTTCGGGTATGGGAATCGATTAAAAAACCGTATTTTCAATTATTAAGGAGTTAGGAAAGTTTTTCCGGCAGGATATCTGTATGTTCTGTAGAAAAACAGCGATTTAAGGATTTTTGAAAAATATCTTAAGAAAAGGTCTCAACCAACCCAAGAATTGTTAAAACAGGGCCGATAGAACCTTAGATATAAGTATGCTTTTATAAAAATCTTAGCCTTTTTATGTAGTAGGATAAGATGGGTGAAAACATGCGTAAATTATTTAGGAATATACGATCACATGATAAAAAATGCTAAGTTATGGAAATAACTTTCAATGATGAGAAATAATTTATCATTTATCACACAGCTAAGAGCATTAAAAATGTTATAATAATTAAAAATGCATTCTTTAAAAGACGAATTAATAATTTTCAATCTTTTGAAGAAAACATGTGGTAAATAGGTTTAACGCCGAATTTATAGCATCTGATGAGATTAAAAAATATTCCAGGATTATCAGGATGTAAATGGATATTAATAAAATAGAAATCATTTATAAATTGAATTTCCTGGGGTATTCGACAGATACTAGGGCAGTTGTTTATTACTCTGTACAGAATTCTTCATAAATTAATAAAAAAATGTTTCAACTTTCATTTTTTTTGTACTTCTCATATCCCGTAATATTTTACTATAACTATCCAGCATGTAAGTACCAAAAAAAGAGAGAATGTGTTTTCAGACTCAGTGAGACGAAACTCTGTCTGGAATTTAAAAGATCATTCATGAGAAAGCTGTTTAAAACTCTATTTTCTTTTATTATTACCCTTATAAAGATTACTTCAAATACATTTTCAAAAGAAAAAATTCCTTTCGGCACGCCGGAAAGCGGAGGTAGATTTAACCGGTGCTCAGTAGGGGATAAAAGAATGCGTAACGGTGGATCCGGAGGTTAAAAAAAATGAAAAAAAGTAGGGGATAAAAAAGATTTCCACCTTAAAGTTAAGAAAAACTTCAAATTTACTAAATACGACAATGGTTGCATGAGAAAAAATGTTTCACACGTTTAGTATACAAGCCCCATCTTCTTACAATTCCAGCAACATTTTGGTTATCCGTTACCGTAAGGGTTGGTCATATCAAAAATTGTTTCAGACAAAAGTTCAGTCAAACGTTTTAAGCGTTTTAGTGTTTAGAGGACTAACGACCACTTTAAACCGATTCGATACTGTGCCAATTAAGGGCGGTATGATTTTTTTGTCTTCGAAACCCCATTTTTTCCATCTCCTGGGCCAACGGTTGGTGATATCAAAAAACTTTACAAAGATTAATTTTAGGCCCTTATCCAAAGAATCGTAGGAACTTTAAACAAATTCGATATTTTACTTAATAAGAAAGTTATAGCGATTTTTTTTTAAAAAAAGCCCCCATATCCACTACCATGGTAGAAATTTTGCCCATTAACGAACTCGATCGAGATTTATGTTCGATTTATTTTAAGAATCAATTTGAAATTGATTGGAGCTAAATTACGGCAGTTATCGTGTCCACAAGAAAGTGAAATATATATATAAACTTTTGAATTGACGGCGGTTTTTGTGGTCTACGGGACGTGAAACGCGAAGTAATGTCGAAATTTTCTGGAAGTCAAATCATGTTACCCATTACAATAGGTTTCTTCTTATGAAATCTACCTAAAAGATAAATAAATAAATAAAATAATAATAATAATAATAATAATAATAATAATGAAATTAATGTTATTTCGAGATGGGTGAACCTTTATACAAAATTTTGAATATTTTTCCCTGAGATATTTGTCTCAAACTTTATTTTTGACCACTGAAAATATTTGTTAAAATTTAGCGTCAGAATCCATTTTATTATAAAAAATTATCGGCTCCAATATAGGTCTTCACTTAAAAAAAATGTCCTACAAAAAGTATTTTAAACTTCTTTCTTTACAGTTTTATCGATAAAGATCTTATTTTAAAATACATTCTGAGAGCGTAAAACACAAAAACGTTACTGATAAAAGGTCAATCAAGTACATCAACTAAAAATTTAAAAAACCTCTTCTGGTAGTGATAATTTTAGGTTCTATTTTTGTACCTGTAAAATAATTGTTTTAATAAATAATTGAGACTTGCATCTAAACAAACCAATATAAAAAGATAATTTCTAAAGCTACGGTTTACACTTAAAACAAGATATCACTGACAGTTACCGCAACATTCTCTGGCATTTTTCTATAAAATTGATAGCTGCATTCTTTTACAACAATCAAAAACAAAGTATTTTTGTTTTGCGTGAAAAATATCATTAAAAAATGTATCCACGAGTAGATTACACAGAAATTTCTATTTTATACGCTCAATTTAATAATATATGACATAACTGTTGGAAAATAATTAAGATTAGAAGTCATTAAACAAGGTAAGGGAGCTCAGCGATTAAATTAAGAGCTAACTTTCCGTAAAATTAACAGATGACCGTAGTGAAATTGTAACGCAATCAGCTCTTCGGCCCTTCTTCCAGGTCACTAATTGCTGTTGCTGTTTCAAATTTAACGATACATCTTGGATTTGTAAACCGGAGTTTGGTCTTTAACACGGCTACATGCAACTAAACTCACTTTACAAACAAGTGTCGCAGATAACTTAAGGATTACGCGTAAATAAAGCTGCACCACGTCTGCGGGTGATTTCTGTATTATCATAGGATTCAAATAATGAATATCTAAGTAGGGATGGGATGTTTTTAAAAGAAATTAATGATCAAATTACAATATATTAAATAGTAAAGAAATTATAATGTAATATTCTATAAACCGGTTATGATAAATCGATTACAGTTTTGTTATTTCAAAAATGCATTAAAAAATTATTATTTTATTATAAAAATAATTTACTTTATGATATTTTAAAACTATTTTAATTTTAATTTACAAAAATGTAATTTTACTTTGCCGTAAATAAATATAATTCTCAGACAAATACATATCTTTATACGTGACTAATGTAATATTAAAAATAATTCCTAGAATGTCTTTTTTTTAAATATCTTGAAATTAATTCAATAAATTTTCAGTACCAATTATTGAAATTTACCATTCACTTAAAGTTTAAGGTTATCTTGTTTTAAGATACTGCTGTAAGATAGATAGTTGTACTTATACGAAATTAATTGTCGAAGGTGAATGAATACAGATAACTTCCCGCTAAGATATAAACACAGAAACTTCAACATTTACCTTTTAAATAAACATAAAAAAATTATAATTTTTTCATATATAAATATAAATCGAAATTCTTTGGAAAGATTACTATTTCTGAGATTAAAATTCTTTAATAGTTTTATCTGATCATCGTAAACATTAAAAAAAAATACAGTAAATGTTATTAGAAGTTCCACTTTTTGTTTAACCGTACAAATAAACAATAATATAAATTGTGACAAGATGAGAAAAATATACCTAAAATTATATTCTGCTTAATATTATTATTATTATTATTATTTATTCTCTTAGTTGTAAAAATACATTTACAAAAAAATGTTTATTTTGTACATTTACATTTAAGATTACACAAAGAAATTATAGTTAAATAAATAAAAAGAAGTCTTATCTATTTCTAGTCGAACGGATTGAACGTCACAACGTAAAGGCAGTAAACACTATTTGATCAAACCCCTTCAGGTTACACCTTCATCCTTTACACATCTTCTTACCTCTTGACTTCCTTTCAATCTAACCAACCTGGAGGGTGAAAATATTAGATCGAGCGCGAAGAAAATAAACTCAACTCAAGACATTCAGAAGCAAAGCTGTAGAAGAAATACGTTCAATAAGGGTACTGTAAGTTTATCAGCAAATAACTTCAACGATCAGATAACTGAGTTATCTGATTGTTGAAGCATAACTTACACAATTATTAATTTAAAATAAAAAACCAACCGATTAAATTTAGTAAATCTTAAAGCTATTTGCTGATTTTAACTTTTTTAGATGAATTTATGTAATATATTTTTATTTTATTTAACCATACGTAAATATAAATTTTTGTTAACGAGAATAGTACCAAATTGACATTAAAAGTATCATCATCCAGTCAATTCGCAAAGATTAAATAATTTAGTCTAAGTTATGTCATGAATAATTTTCTTATCAAGATTTATTTAAAAATTTAATTATTAAATTTTTTAATTATTTAAATATTTATTTTTTCGGTTATTGTTTCTCAGCTGTTATTTATTACTGCATTCTAATTACTACCAAATTCTGATTAGAAAAACCCAGACTATAACGCATCCTTTGCGAACAAGCGGCTACATGCAATATCGATTTAATTATTATTTTAAAAATAACCAGGAGTCTTCGGATCATTAAAAGAATTGTATCCCAACTTATAAATTTTATTTTTAAATAGACAAGGAAGATTTTTTTTTGGTAGGGAGAAAAACTGAAATTGTTAGAGGGGTTAGAGCCCATTTTCCATTTTAATATTGTAATTAACATTCTTCATCGACTGTTCCCTAATTAAATTGCTTCCTTAAAGGTTTAACGGTAAAACGCTGTAATAAACGTTTTGTTAAAATCACTTCAGGCGTTAAAAAATCATCACAGAAAAATATACATATATCACATCAAATCGAAATAGATATTTTTTATTATATTTTTTTAACGATGTTACCTGGAACGAAAATTTGTTGTCTACTATATAGAATAATATTTTGTGCAATTAATAATGATTAAGTTTCAACCCTAATGAATTTTTATAATATATTCCTTTTTTTTTAATACAAAATAACACTGCTCTACCGGAACACTAATAAAAGTTTCCTAACTCCTCTAATGTATACTTCTTATAAAAAGTTTCTATGTTTTATTTCCAAAATTCGAAGGAAGTGAAATATAAAAATTTTACCAGTTTAACCAATAAAATTGTTTCCAGCTTAGATTCATGATCAGAATTCTGATCATGAAACCCAATTCTTTTTTTTTTAAATAGTTTTAATTTTGTTTTCATGTTCAGAAACGAATATAAAGTTACTGCAAACAATTTTGGCCGAGAATACCTCTGTAGTGCTGCCTATGCTTTATCGCTTTGGATAGGCTAAGCCAATATTCCAGCCAAATGCTTACATATAAACACAGTAAAATTTTATACATTCATTTTCTATTTTAGCATACATAACTGTTTTAATGTTAAACCTAAAAATCTGTAAAGATTTCACTTCTCGTTATACTTAACTCATAGAAGCATGTACGAAGAATCCCCTATCTAAAGTCTTACTTTCCACCGGAATGGAAGGTATCACAGATAGTAATGATTTTGAAACCATGGATTATTATTAGCCTCTTACCGGTCACATCTAAATTATTTGAAAAGCTGTTTCTTTCGCAAGCTTAGGCCAGTTTTCGAGGGTAAGGAGATAATTTCAGACCACCAATTTGGGTTCAGGTACGGCCACTTCACCATCGATCAATCCCACACAGCGTCAAGGTCATCAGTGGATGTCTGGAGAAAAAGGAAATTCTGCTCGGCGGCATTCTTAGACATCCAACAAGCGTTTGATAAGGTATGGTTTCCTGGTTTGCTCTATAAATTAAAACTTCCTCAACCCTGCTACCTTATTTTACGGAATTATCTTGAGGGACGTTTCTCTCAGGTAAGATGTAATGATGAGTTGTCGAAATTTTTTGTTTGACATTAGGTCGGGTGTCCCTTGAGGCTCTGTACTAGGTCCTGTGTTGTATTCCATATTCACAGCGGACCTTCCAGCCCTGGAAGATTCCATCGTCGCCACATTTGTCGATGTCACTGCTATCCTTGCCGTTAACGAAGAGACCCTAGTCTAGCCTAAGTTGTGGGGAACAGCTAGTAGTAGTAACATAGATATCATATAACGCCTCCTAAACAAAGTAACGAGAGCAATTGCAGATGCACCATGGTTCACACGGAACGATGAAATTCACGAATAGCTTTCGACGGTTCGTGAGATTGTGAGACAGCGCAGTGTTAAGTACCAGCAAAGACTTGAAATTCACGTCAACCACTTAACAATCAATCTGCGTGATAACAGCAGGGACATCTGAAGGTTGAAAGGTCTCCATGTGCTTGACTTAGGGGCTACTGCATGACAGCTTGATAAATGACGTCGAATTTAGTGATATTATTTTTATTTTTTATTTATTAGTGTTTTGTTTTTGTGAACTATGAAGTGCTGGCAGAAATATTTTTTCTAATGGACAAGATTACTGATAACTATTATTATGATTTACTTATTATGGGAGTTCCTTAAGAACCCCTTATAATGTGCTTCTTGTCAAGCGACTTACGTATAGATCTACTTAAGAAGCTGATCGTAAATATAATGGTAGTTGAACAAAAAAAAAGAAGAATTTGTTTAACCTGATTCCAAATTTTTACTAACAGAAACTTTACCGATATATAAAAAAATATGGAAAAATATCTCCTTGTATGAAATTTAAAAATAACCTACGGAAAAAAATTATTAGTATTATTTTCTTTATGAATAGCTTTAATTAAATAACTTTAAAAAAGCGCAGTGTGCAAAATTAAATTCAAAAAAGAATTGCTGGAAATCGAGCTAACTTAATTTGCACTGATGAAGTTCCCGGTTCAACAGTCAAGTTTCATCTTTCTTTCATCACTATTATATACGAACAATACATTCTTTACAAAGCAAAGAATCTAGCCCAATAAAGATCGGCGGTAGTAAGTCGGATCCCTTAGCAATAACATAGCAGTTGAAGTGTTATTCCAACAATAGGGTAGATCTCATTTAATGATACAGCACTACACACTTCCAAACCTAAATTAAACAGAAAATTGTTTGAGGCTGGAAGGTATACACTAAATGAAATATTAGTTTTAACTTAAATTATTTCAGAGATGACTAATATAAGTTAGTAACGTAACCGATTCGTATAAATAATATGAACAACAAATATTAGTTTTAAAACAAATTAATTTTTATTCCAATTAATATTCCTGTTTTTTGATCTGAAACCTACAAAAAAAAATTTAAGATTAGTTGCTGTTACTAAGCTCTTTCTACCCCCAGTTATGTAAAAAATACGTAATTTACACAAACTTTTCCTTTTTTGTTTTGATAGATGATTTGAAAATTGATTTATATTAACCGATCCATTTTTTAAAAGATACGCGTTAAAGACTTCACTACTTGAACCAAATTATGATTATCTGATAGTGAATATTCCAAATTGATGAACATTTACCCCTTATGACCGCAAATAAAATTTATTGCGAGTGCTGCTAAAAAACAAATATGTAATGTATCTATGGGAGGGGGGGGCATTAAGTAACAAAGATCATAAATCTATTACTTATACTGAAAATTATTATTACTGAATTTTGAGATTACATCTTCTCAAATACCGTTATAAAAAAGAGAGAGTGTATATACTTCACAGTTTACAAAATAAAGGTAAAGCTGACCTTGAAATATTCCAAGATTTGCAGAAGCAAACTGTTTCTTTACCCCGCAGATGGCGTAAAGAGAAAAATTCACGTTATCACCAGCGGAAATGAATGAAGAGAGTACGTTCGCGTTTATTCTCATCAGGTCACCGTATCTTTTTCCAAGAACAAGCAAATTATTTGTTTTAATGTATTACTTATGTCCTGTAAAGCAAGAAAGAGAAAGATATATCTCTGAAAGTAGTGTAGTGAACTACATAAAAAATTTTCTAGGTGAATTAAAGATTTCATTAAAAGATTGAATGACATTTTTATTTAGTATAGCAATATGAGACATGTATAAACGACTTCCATATTATTTTAATTAGAAAAATGAAATGATAAGTGAGTAACTGTCACCCTTGCTTAGGAATGGAATCCCAGATCATCTGCCGACACGGAATACTACTGGTTTAGGGTACTAATGTGCGATGGTATATCAATTGAAGGATAAAGATAAGGGAAACCACTTCACTACTCTCATTCTATAATAAAGGATGCTAATACCTTTTATTACTGAGAACAGATATATGTCATTTTTATGAATGCTTTGCTATCTAGGTCAAGGTTTTGTTATCTAACATAAAGAATTCCTTACAAAGAACTGTAAGCTCTCAAACACAGCTCGGAAATATTGATACTAATTAATATCAGAAAACTATTTCTTTACTATAATGCTCTGTCAATTTATCTGTAATAATTTAAATATATCTTGAGGTATCCCAATCAAATTATTAAAAACAAAATTATCTCGTAAAACATAGATATTCGTATCATGATGTCTACAAACGGAATGGATGTAAACAACCCGTTTCATTGAGAAGTCGGTTTAGTGAAACCATTCCTAATATGGCCACAGATTTCTGCTTGTATCGTTCCCTAAGTTTATAAAATTTATAATTAAGCTTCAGCAACAATAGGAAAACAATTCAATAACGAGTTTAACATTGTTTTTTTATATTACGAGTGTAAAAAATGCCAGAATTATATGAATAGTTTAATAATACTGGGATACCGAGCTAAAAACTTTTAGTAAGTTCAAGGACACAGTAGATCAGTAAACAAATCGATCTGGATCTGTTTACACCAATCCCAAATATATACGGATTGGAGTTTATATACTCGTACGTAACTAAATTGAACTAGAATATATTATTAAATAGAAACGTTTTGACAGCTGATCAGACATCTCTTTATGAAGGTTTTATCACAAAAATAAATTAGCATATAAAAAAAAATTATTATCAGAAATCTCTTTATGAAGTTTTTATCAAAAAAAAATAAATTAGCATATAAAAAAAATTAAATGTAAATACGTGATGAGGTGGCTTCCCCTCACTGCAATATACCCTTAAAAACAACGGACCTTCTTCCTCCAAACTATAAATAGAAGAAACATAAAAAAAGATAACATATTAAAGACAACAAAAAGCATATGCGTGCGTAACGCATACACAAATACAAAAATTCGAATTAATTTTTAAGTCCTTAATGAATGGGAGCATATTACTTAAGAGATGAAAAAATTAGAAAATACTACTTATTGTAGTATTTAAAACTATATATCATCCACTAAGCGGGGATATTGTGACGTCAATCCTCAATACACAAATTACTTTATGCTTCACCGTTTACTACGGAATAATAATAGTAACGATAATGACTGCTGGTATTAATTAATAGATGAATTAACTGTTACATCAATATAGCCATAATCCATTATAATTGAATTAAATGGATCAATTAACTACATTCTAGTGTAGCAATACTGTGATAAAGCCAGTAGCAGTAGTAATAACATTAATAATAAGTAACAAAATAATAATTATGTTACAAGATTAATAATTTTAAGATTCATTCATAATCTATACCATAACATATTAATTAATACAAGTGTTATTTATCGGACGTAATCGTACATTGACCGTGTTTCATTTTATCTTTGTTGTATTAAATTTTACGAAATAAATAGACTGTGAGAATACTTTAGTTGTTTCTATTTTGTATTACTGATTCACCATCAATAAAACGTTAATATTTTAAATATATTACAAAAAAATAAAAAAACATTAAACACCCTGAACACTATATGGAATGTTCTTCATAAAATTAAAAAAAAACTCGTTTGTATATTTCTTTTTAATAAGATAGTTAATGGTGAAGTGAATTAAGAGAGAGTATTTTAACAAATCATTTTTAAGTAAATATTTACTTAAAAGAATCAACATTTATTTTCTTTAATAGAAAATTCACTTCTATTTAAATCTGACAAAAAATTGTTATACTTTCATCGTATTAGTTATTTATTCTTATATAGTACAAAAATAATGATACATTAAAAAAGTTTAAAAAATTCAAAAAACAATATTTTTTACTTTGATCGACTCCACCAACCCCGAATATTGCTCGCAAAATATTTTTTGAGACACTTGCACTACTACTACGCTAAGGAAGACAAAAAACAAATCGGTTAAAATATGCAATAAATAAATTGAGGAAGGGGAATATTGGGGCAATCTTTGTTTTAAATGGTAAAATAAGATGTACGCATGTACTGATCTTAATATAAAGTGGGGTTATCTTGCAAAATTTTGAGAAAATTAACCGCAAAGAAATATTTACTCCCTGGAAATATTGACCAAAAAATTTTATTAGCAAATTAAACCCTTATACACAAGTTTCCGTGCCAAATTTCATAAAAATAGGTTTATCCAGTAAAAAATTATTAAGTTTCAAAAACGTCAATACAAGTAGGCTACATATGTATGTACGTTACGAACGTTATCCCCTACATTTTCTTTTGTTTTTGGAGTCCCTAGGGCAAGAAACATTGATAAATGCAAAACAACCATACCCCATTTCTTGAATGATTACTTTCCTTCTTGCAGCATACCTCTAGAACTATGATGTCAGGAAAGTAATGCATTATAGCAGTTTGTTGTTACTTATGTTCTAACAGCTTTCAAATATATTTATTCATAAAGTTTCTGCTCAGAACATAATTTCATAAAAGAAAACAAAATTTTTTATTACGGTCCATAATTTGTAAACGATTCATATTTACAAAGAGAGAATAACCGTAGTTAACTAGTAGTTTGGTCGCAAACAGTTAAAATATTTAAATTAAATACATCTCGTCAGCTAAAAAATAATTGTCGGTATATTCCATGATTTCATTGGAAACCGTTGCATATAAGAAATAGAAAATCCAGGTTAACTCCATAAGTATTTAATCTCAGATTAACATTTTTATGCAGCTTAATACACACATAAGAAACAGCACACTTCGATTCATAATCATAACCGTCCTCATCAGACACGGATCAAATAACTTTACAAATCCCCACACATTTAGCACGGATTCAATAAACATTTATGCTAATAAATAGAGAACCTCAAGGTAAAACGGTAGATAGGGAATAATACACGATTCACCCACACAGGGATAGCATATGAAATTAAAACAAAACCCTCCTAAAGAATTGTTTCAATCTCAATGATATATATATATATATATAGACTTTCAGGAAATGTTCTACTGGTGAAAATATAAAAGAGTGTTCATATTAACATAGGTTTGAAAATGCTTCGTTAGCATTGTCGACTGGTGAAAATATAGCCCTTATTTTTGTAACTTCAGAAAAATTAAGCCAGTCTGTAATTCTTGAAATCAAATTAAGGGTAAATTAAATCATTTTATAAGAAATGTAACCTGAAAAACAGGAAAAATAGGTATTTTTAGTAATTTTCAAAAAAGTCTAGGGTAAAAGACAAAAGATTGGAGTCGAAAAACACTATTTTATGTTTGTCGTAAAATAACTTTATTAAGTGAGTAATAAACATATAAAAGTTTTAAACACAAACTAAATGTAAACGTAAGAATTTCGAAGTTTATTAAAAACAAAACATATCAATATGCGGCATAATTTAACCAGATATTAAACAAAACAAAATTTTTAATATTTCAAACAAAAAAATTAAATATTTTAGAAAAATAATAAAAATTTAAAAAAAAAGGATGAAAAGTAAAAAAAAAAAACAACACATTAATAAAACAATTTATTAGACATCTTTAAAGCTAATTAAAAATTAATTTTATCTAAATTTATTTGAAATAATTAAAACAATCAAAAACTACTAAAAATATAGTTCTGGGACCTATTTTATTCATTGTTTCAAGTCAGATTTCATATAAAATCACTAAATTTGGATTTATATATATATATATAAATCTTGTGTATATATATACACACAAATCTTCAAATAGGATTTGTAGTTTTTTTTTAATTTTTTCATTAAAAAAATGGTACCAATCAATTATGTCACGCTGTGGATAGCTATCCTCCTACTAGAATACTTTTATCCAGAATGGGAGCAGAGAATAATCAGCTGTTCGATAATTTTGCACGACCAGCTTAAACAAACGTTACAATAAATTTTTTCCTCCAAATATTAAACAGTCAACGAAAGTAGTCTCAGGATTCCCTAACAAAGACCCTCGTCAATTTCCAGTCTTGTTTGGGGAGGGTATGGGATTATTCAAATTAACTATTACCCTTTTAAGTTAAATCCCTGCTAAATGATTATTTAAACCTTTACGATCACACAATGTCCGTAGTAGTCTAATTATTTCAACAGTAATTAAATTTTAACCTAAACTATTCTACTTTGACATGAAATCAAATATCGGCTTATGCTATTTATCGTATTGATAGTAAAAACATTATCATTTTAAAATTTTTATAAAAAAAAATTACTTAATTTTTAATTAAAACGAATATATTATTTACAGAAAATTAAATGAAATCCTTAGTTCTAGATAAAACAAATAGTAAATTATATATAAATTTTATATTTTCCAGATTTTGAGAGAAAAAAACGTTTGGTAGATCTCCGTGACGGAGTGGTAGCGTCTCGACCTTTCATCCGGATATACCGAGTTCGAATCCCAGTTGAGAATGACGGTTTTCATATGTTAAAAATGTCTATTTGAGCTAATGTCTACAGCAGTCGATGCCCGTAATCTTCTAAAAAAATCCTCTCCATCGTTCAGTTTTCTACATTTTCAACCATAAAAATTAGAAAAAAGATCATGTACTTCTAACAGTAATAATAAAACAGGAATTTCCAGTTAGATAATGTAAAGAGATAATTTTTAAAAGGATAAATTTTTTCTATATACCATTAAATATTTTTATTAAGTGATCTCTCATTCTTATTGAATGTTTAATCTGTTGGAACAAAGAAAACTATCTATGTGAATACTTAAAAATTTTATATTCTTTATTTTGGAAGACATTTGAGATTCAAAATAATTTTTTAAAAATCATTCACAAAAACTATAAATTTTACACCAAACAACAGCAATTAGGTTTTTACATTTGAATAAGATCTTGATCCCTCATTGAAATGTACATATTATATCGAATTTAAATACGTTTATAATCCGTTACTTATATCAAGGCTCACAACAAACATTTTTTTGTCTCAAAATTTACAATCAGGTATACTATTTCAGAAACCGTAAAGAAACGTAAATACGACATATTAAATCACACAAGGGAAGGCTTCCATTGAAGATCCTCAAAAATTATATACTAATATTCATTCCAACAAGAATATTTAATTTAAGTACACACATAAAGTTAGGTTAGAGAACAGTTCAACAAAAAACAAAGATAGTTCAGAACAAAGTAAAAACAATCGTAAGACTTCATAAACAAGAGAAAAATTGAAAATAAAACTATAATTAATAATGAAAGAATAATAATTAAAATTGAACGAAGTAAAATATAGATATGGTAGGTAACATTAACTTCTTTTCGTAGTTGCTACATTATATTATGATCTTGCTGTGCTTTGTTTGTGACTGAGATGTCTTCTGTTTAATTTTGCTATCTCTGTTGCATATATGATTGAACTGACTGACATGTCCCTTTTGATGTATTATGCTGCTCATGTGGTCTGAGTTTTCTTTTTAGATTTGTTGAATATATGTGTACATGTTCTGTTTCGATTTTATTTTGTTTGATCATGATTTATATTGTCTATCGTTGGATGCGTTTTCTTGGCGTAATATTATTGTTATGTATTGTTTGGACGGTGATCTATTGCATTGTAGTGTATGAATGTGAGTGTGGGCGCATCACCCATTTTCCTGAAGTAATGCTTCTTTAAGCAATTCCAGAAAGGGCGGATAGCCAGGAGTATAGGCTTAGTCGGTAGTGCGCAGGTACACATACGCATTTTACAACATCTTGTGGAACCTATTAGGACCCCGAAACTGCCATATAGCGTCTGTAAAATGGATTCCCACCTCTAAAAAAAAAAGTGTAACATTAACTTGATGCAGTTCCACCTCAAAAATTACACAAAGTCATCAAGGTCCAACGCGTGGAGTCGTTTTAAGCGGTTTTGTCTTCATTATTGTCTAGAAGGTTAATAGCTAAATAGTTCACGTGGTTTAACCGCAATTTATATTTTATATCGAATCGTTGTATTTCTTCTCGTACATAAGGTAAACCCAGATATTGGTGGATTTCACTGTTTCTTACGAACCAAGGCGCTTCTGTGATGCTCCTAAGTAATTTGTTTTAAAATTGCTGTATAATCTCGAAGTTGTTGGTGCTTGCTGTTCCCCAATGTAGGTCCAGATAGGTTTGAGAATCGTCGTGTTCAATAATTGTTTGTTGGATAGGGAAACCTGTAATCTTTTGTTCATCAACCAGTACAAACTTAATATCCAGTTGTTTTCTCTTTTCTCTTACATGGACCGTGCACGTCAGAAGAAGGATCAAGATGAAGATCATGGTACCATACACTTTGAGCACGTGGTATGAGTACGCCATCGAGATGGACCCGTGGGCAGTCTCCTCAACTCACTGAGGATCTCACATGCCATTCGCAGTTATCTCTAATCTTCCATCTTGACAGCCAGCCGTTGATTTTGTCTAATTCACATTGTAATTTACTTGAAGCATCGACAGCCAGGATAGCCGGTAGTTGGCTATATCAGCCTGGTAGTTAATAATGCTTTATCACGTTTCTGATGAGCCCTGTAGTACCTCCGTCCGCTTTACCATCAGGATGATTAGTCATGTACACTGTATACCCACGAAGACGAAAATAAGTACGATTTGTGAAGTATGTCCAACAGGAAACAACATTTAATGGCTCAGCCATCATTAAAGTCTCTAGTTCCTGTCTTCGAACAGAGATACCGTTGATATTCCAGGTAGTAACCCTTCGAAATCTATACGTAACAAATTTTGCTGATCACACCTTAATAAGCAAGACGTTGTTACCTGTTTGTTTACTATACTAGAAATTCTATTGTTAGTTTTTGTACCTTGTCTTCGTTATAGACATGGATGTCGCTTTCAACAAGCCCGGCATAAGCTCGAGAACTAGTGTTCAGATGTGCGGTTAAATATCTAGTCGTTCGTTTACCTAATAAAGGAAAATTTGCATAGCCTAAGTCAAACGAAGCGTTCCGTTTGTTCCGAATTTCGACTGGAGTAGCATTTTTCATAGAGGATTGTACCCCTTTACCTCTATTTCCTGTCCGGGATTTCCTTACAAATCCTTTCTTTCTTTCTTTTTTTTATTTTTCCTGTTTAACCTCCGGTAACTATCGTTCAGATAATACTTCAGAGGATGAATGAGGATATGTAGTATGAGTGTAAATGAAGTGTAGTCTTGTACATTCTCAGTTCGACAATTCCTGAGATGTGTGGTTAATTGAAACCCAGCCACCAAAGAACACCGGTATCCACGATCTAGTATTCAAATCCGTGTAAAAATAACTGGCTTTACTAGGACTTGAACGCTGGAACTCTCGACTTCCAAATCAGCTGATTTGGGAAGACGCGTTCACCACTAGATCAGCCCGGTGGTACCCTTACAAATCCTACACCCTCTGTAATTAACGGGATGGTCCGACTGGCAGAGCCCACATGTAGCCGGAGTATTCCTGTCTTTAGGACAATCTGTAGTTTTATGGCCCGCCGCGCTGCAGTTAACACAACGGTAAGGCCGCATACATTTGTTCTTACTGTTACCGTACTGTTGGCATCGCATGCTCTGCACCCCTCCAGGAGGTTTTCTGGGGTTGGAAACGTAACCTTCATAGTTGTTATCTTTGGGCTCTAGGTTGAAGAATGTCGACAACGGTTCCTCTGTGACCTGTTGACGCGAATTGATTATGCTTCCGAGTAGTGCCCATGTGTTTCAATTTTTCCCTGATTATATCTATCGGAACTGAGAAGTGTTAATATATAAGAACAATGCGAAATATACAATTTTGAATAGTCACAGTAATCCATATCCTTGATAACATTTAAATGTTTAAAAACTTTCAAACACAAAATCAAGAGCAAGGATAAACATAATCTCGCACTATTTAATCATCTAGATGTTACTGAAAACATTTGTTTTCATTTAAACATTTTGTAAACGAAACTTATCTACTGAGTAATTCAAAAACAAAAAATAACAAAAATGGTATTGATAATCATTAGTATGCATGGACTGCTATAAAAACGATGTATTCGATAAATTTAAGGTACTGATATTTAGAACTTTTCTAAAAATCAATAATATGTGCAATTTTCTAAAGATCATACATTAAATTTGGCCCAAAAATTAGGATTAAGTTATACCTTTTTATCGCTACAAATGCATTAATAAATGAAATGGACAAATTAAATAAACAGGATCATTTATTTGTTCCATCAGATTATGCAAATGAAGAATATTTTCCCTCAGTTTAGCGTAAATGTGTGCGTCGCGCATGGGTGTGTTTAACTAGAAAAATAATGAACCGTTCATTTATATTTTTATATTATAACGATATCCTTTTATTGATCATGCATATAATACGCTTGTTGAATGAATAAAATATGGAAATACGTGGGGACTTACTCTCGTCAAAATTATGTCCGTGTAAATCTAATTTGCATTGCAGTATACGAGCAGACTTGTACAATAATAACGAAGCCAGAAATATGTCAAAAAAAAAATAATAAATGAAAAAAGGGTTTACCCGTAATTTATTACTGATATTAAAACAAATTTTTAACATGCATTCACATCACATGAATATTAGCGTGTTACACAAAATCAGAGACGCACAAAATCACATTAATATATTTCTCCTTATATATCAATATAATATTATTTATAAAATCAAAAATAATTTTTGAATGAAGTGTGTCACAATTTTGCTGTTCTTTCGGATTAACGTTTTACAAATCATCTTCTTAAAGTAAACACGGTAAACCTTTTATAACCAATGACAGTAATGTACCATAGACATCGATGTTTTCAGGGAGCGAATATTTTTTAAATCTTTCTCTTACGAGAATACTTCTGCTAGATAAGCATTCTAACGACAATATGTCAGTATCTATACATACAATAAGGTACACAACGCATCGGTAGCAGAACAATAAAAAATCTAGCATATAAAGCATTGAAAAATCTTAGTATTTTCCTGTTTGTTTTACTCTCCCGACAATTATAATTATTAAATAAATGATAAAAAAGTACTGCTACCAGTCAAAAAAATTATATCCCCTTGATTTGTTGTACTTCTCAATATTTTGAAGTCCTTGAGAACAAAAAAAAAAATTAAAATTTCTACAAACAAAATTTTAATTTTTGTTTTTAAAAATAAATGTGTTTATGTTGGAGGTCGTTCTGCTATACACGTCCCACGATTCTTTTAAAATACACTAATTAAATTTCGTATAGAATAGTGAGATGAAAAATAATCTGATACGAACTCCAACGCAGGGACTTCTGGATGAATAGGAAACGCACTACCACTCCATCACATGATCGGTGGAGGTTTACTGGCATTAATCTACAAAAATATAACAAATTTTGTTCTAATTTTTTAATTTAACCTCAGAAATATTTATTACTTATAATGATATTATACAATTTTCTAAGTAAGCAAGTTAAACCCAAAATATCTTAAACAAGAACTTTTCCGACATTTAACAATATTTTAGGAGCCGAAACAACAGAGTATATGTTTTTTACGTGGGGGTAATTTATCTGAAAACGTTTATTGTAAAACTAACATTATATGTTTAAATAATCCGAAAAAGTTTTAAATATTCGATATTTTTCCTTTCTCCCTCACCAAAATCACCTTCCAAGAAATTTATTTTTGATTTGTTTACGTTTACTATGTTAAATGGAAGAAAAAACTAAAAAAAAAAAACATTCTACTAAAAAATGTACAATCAATAAAAAGTTAGCCTAACTTTTTTTTTTTTTAGTGATGAGTTATGACTAAATTTTATTGTAATATTTTCACTAAAAGTTAAATATACCAAAAAAGTCTTGAAAAGTTAAAAAAAAAATCTATATTTTAAAGTTTGATCGGTTCTCCCACACCCAATATTGCCACCAAAGTATATTTTTAGGTCGCTTGCACTACTACTATGCCTAGGAAAACATTTAACAAAAAATCAATTAAAAAATATGCAATAAATAAAAAGATGTTTTGATTTTTGAGGAATGGGAGAATTTTGGGGCAAATTTAAAAAAATAAAACGGTAAAATAAATATGCACGTATGTACTAAACTTAATAAAGTGGGGTTACGTTTGCAAAAGTTTGAGAAAATTAACCCCCTAAATTCCCCCTGGAGATATTGACCCTAAAGTTTTACCAACAAATATTCCCATGCACAAGCGTTTCTGTACAAAATTTCATAAAAATCGGCCAATCCAGTCAAAATCTTTTAAGCTTCAGATATGCCAAAACACATACATACATGTTCGTTCGTACGTACGTATGAACATTACAACCAACCTTTTTTTTTGTTTCTTGGATCCCTGGATTATGAAACGTCGATAAATGCAATAAAAATCCATACTCAATTTTTTGAGTGATTACCATACGTTCCTTCTTCCAGCATAACTCTAAAGCTATGGCCAGGAAATTAAAATAAAATTACTATACTCTTATTTACTTATTCTATTACTATACTTACTTTTTGTATAATTATACTAAAATGAATAAATAAATATGCTCTTAAAAACAAATAAATAAGCGAAAGTTTTTTTGGAGTAATCCAGTATAATGTTTTAAGTAAACGAGTCCTAAATTTATTTAATTTTCAAAAACGTGTAAATATATTTTTTTCTTATTAAGATATGTAGTATTACATTTTCCATTAAACTTCATTTAATTAGAATCAGGGTGACTGCAATATATACTCAACAACGTCAGCGACTAAATATAATTTGATATTTTTTAAGGAAAATTTTAATAAAAAACTATCATGAATCTTCGTGCTACCAATGTCGGAACTTTGAATTAAAATTAGGTGGACTACTCTTTCAATCACCTTACGAAAAACATAAATATTCAGAGAATTTCTATTTTAGTTCACCAATATAGCTAATGTATTCTAATCGTAGCACGATTACAAACAGCAGATAAAAATTATTTGATATCACATGTACAAAAATGTGCGGTAATGTTACAAAAGTTATTTAACAATTTAGTTTATGTAGTGAAAAGGAGCGAGTATTTTTTCCAAGGGTTTAGCCCTAGCTTTACCCACCCAGATTGCTAAAAGCACTTCAGGGTTAAACCCTCTGCATCACAACCCCCTCTATACTTTTTTTACTACTACTACTACTACTACTACTACTACTACTATTATTATTATTATTATTATTATTATTATTACTATTACTAAGTTCGAAACATATGATAAAATACTTCAAAACCCAAGTTTTGTGAACAGCGTCAGGAAACAGAGTTATATAAACTTTCAAACATTCGTAGTTGTTAAATCCTTCGATCGTCAACTTTTGAAATAAACTGTTAATAAGTTTGAAAACAAATATCTTCACTTCCTGACTGTTTAAAATATTTAACATCGTATTTAAAATTTTATAAAACAATTTTTTAAAGAATTACCTAATAAATTAATAAAAAAAAAACTTTGCACAAGAATAAACAATTCAAAATTAATGAGTATTTATAAATAAATTACAATGGCTTTGCACAAATAATTGTACTTCATAAAACAAAAATTAACAAAGAATAAACCACATTTAATTTAAAAATAAAAATAATAGAATAATAAAATAAAATAACTATAATAAATAATAGAAATAAAAATATGAATCAAAAACCAATAATGAATCATATTAATTAGTAGCATAATTAAAAGGAAATAAAACCTGGATGTTAAAATTATTTATCATTAATTCTATGGAAAGTTATAAACCAAATTATTTTTATTTTTACGGTTTTTACACAAGATATAATAGGAAATGATTGTGATTGGTATCGATAAAAAATACCATCTGCATTTGTCGATTTTTTTTTTATAGGTCTCTAGTTAAAAAAATAACAAAAAATTTATAAAATATTGGTACACCTAACACAGGATTATAATCTATTAAAATTTCGATTTGATTTTCTTTTGTTACCTTATTTAAAAGATAATTAAAATACATTTTTGAAAAAAAAAATTAATAAAGCGCCACCTAAAAATTAGAGTTTTTCTAATTTTCAATTACAAAATTCTTTTTTATTACTTATTTTTGTATAATTAGGAAAAGGAATAGTTTTTTACTCAAATCATGTGGATAAAAAGAAAATTTTTAATTTATAATTTTTACGTATAAATAATTCAAATAATCGTTTTTTTTTTTTGAGGCCACACTGGCCACTTAGTCAATCGATTTCCATTGTTCCTCGAATAGCGCTCTGCCTTAACCTTCAGGTTCTGCCAGTGCTTTTAAACGCTGATCTTTGTTTCCGCATTTCATCGGTAACTTTCATTGTGCACCTTTGGGTCTTTCCTGTAGAAAATCTGTGTGCTTTGAGGGTATTGTTTGTTTTTGTCTTGCCGAAAGCGTCCTCGATCCTTCCTCAGGCCAATTTCTTCGAGATCGTCCTTTTTCTGACGTATTTTTACTAGTTTTCTTTACAAAATTCCTGAGAACCAGTTGTTTTAGAATTCGACGTTCTTAAGATGTGGAAAAATGTGAAATCCTTCTCTTCTTCATCAGCGCTGATAATCGGGTCGAATTCTTTGTATACGGTTTCGTTAGTGGGATTTCGCCTGCTCCCGTCCTTCTAGTAATTTCTGTTTAAACAGATTCTGATGATCCTGCGTTCTGTTTTAATTAGTCTATTGGTTTTAGCTTCATTTTTAATTTGAAAAATAGTTTCACAGGTGTACAGTGCCTTTGGGAGAACGACTGTTTTGTAGTGGCAAATTTTGGAGTGTATTGAAAGGGAATTTTTATTGTAGGTCTTTCAGGTAAAACCATTAGGCTTTTCTAATTTTGGAAATTATTTTTTGCCAAGAGGATCTGTCTTTTAATTTGCAGTCGATGATTTCCTCTAAATAATCTTAAATATATTTTTAACTACAGTACATTTTATGATATATGATAACACGAGTATTATTGAGAATTTACGGATTTTTTTCTAAATAAAAACTTTATAACAAGTCATATCTAGAACTTTATTTTACAATTTTTCTTTATATAAGAATTTATTTATTCTTATATATATAAAAATTAATAACAATCCATTTTATTATTCTTTTTTTTTTTTAGTACTTATGTGTGGGCTGTTGTTTTCAGTGTTACTGCTATTTACAACTTACAGGATAAAATAAATTAATTTGGATGAATAATAACTACGATGAGGGTGAAAATAATTATTAGTTATAATTACGAGTACTGTTTCTTTTCAACCTTCGATCGTTCATCTAATTAAGCAAGAGACAGGCGGAAGCCAGGTCTGCGCGTCGAGCGATTGCGCCCCCCCCCCCAAAACCTCTGCCATTGCCGGCTTCATTGCATCAGTCTGAGCAGAGCAACAGATAATTGAATATGGCCGCTACGATCGATGCTCCCGCCAAGTGTGAGTTGCGAAGTGTGATGCGTTTTCTGCAAGCAGAAGGATGTAGCGCTGCTGAAATCCATCGCAGAATGAGCCTAGTGTGTGGTGAAAACTTTATGAATTTTGGTGTGTTGGAATAGTGTAGGAAATTTAAAGAAGGGCGAATGGACGACCATGACAAAGGTGGGCAAGAACGCAAGTCTGTCGCTACTGTAAGCCTGGTTGAGCGTGTTCATTTTGTCCGCGACAAACGGAGGTTTACGATAGGTGAACTTTCTGCAGAAATCCCAGAAATTTCAAGTTCTTCTCTGTATACAATTGTGACTAAAGACCGGAAACTGTGTGCACATTGGGTCCCAAAAATGTTGAATGACGATCACAAAACGCGTTACGACAATGTGGGGGAAGAGTTTTTAAAGTCTATCGTTACTGGGGATGAGAATTGGATCCAGTATGACATTTCAGAAACCAAAGAATATTGTAAGCAGTGGATGCATTTTTCTTTTTCAAACAAGCCGAAAATGTTCAAACAGACACTGAGCAACAGGAAAACAATGGCAACAGTTTTTTGGGACCATGAAGGTATCTTGTTGGTAGATTTTGTGGAGCAGAGGACAACAATAAAAAAGGGAGTTTATTGTGAATCTTTATATTGCCTCCTCAAAGCGATGCAGAACAAACGGAGACGCATGCTTTCCTCCGGCATGGTTTTGGCCCACGACCGCACTGTGCCAACGTGAAGCAAGACCTCAAACAATTCAAGTGGAAAGTTTTCGACCATTCACCGTATAGTCTAGGACCTAGCGATTTTCACCGCTTTTGAGAATTGAAGGCATGGTTGGGCGGACAACACTTCGCCACCAACTAAGAACTTCAGGAGGCTGTCAAGATGTATCTTACCTCACTGGTGGCAAACTTCTTTGAAGAGGGCATTGGAAACCTGGTGTCAAGATACGACAAATGCCTCGATCGTTTTGGCGATTATGTAGAAAAATAAGTTATATACAACTCAACTTTTAGTAATAAAATCATTTTGATATGTGAACGTGTCTTTTTTTATAGCCCAACGGCGGTTAAAAAAAAACAGCCCTCGTATTAAGGATGCATAAAGGTTTTTCCCACATTACATGCAATTTCAACACCGTTATCAGCTTTTACGAAAATGAAGATCGTTATCCAGTGGTTATTTATTTTTACTTCCTTTACGAATTAAAGGAAGTAAAACTATATAACTTCAATAAAAAACTAAATATCGCGAAAAATTACGGTTTTCAGATTTCAACGGAAATATCCATTTTGACCATCCCTGAATCCATTTTGACTAGTTTCGGCGTGACGTCTGTACGTACGTATGTATCTCGCGTAACTCAAAAACGATTAGCCGTAGAATGTTGAAATTTTATATTTAGGCCTCTTGCAACATCTAGTTGTGGACCTCCCCTTTGATTGCAATCGACTCAACCAAAAGTGTCCATAAAAGCCCAAAATCAAAATATCTGTATTTTGGACTTTTTCTTAACTGCAGTAATAAGCCCTCATTGAGAGCTTTCAACGATATACACAAGTGGTTCTAATTTTCATTGCTTCCAGAGTTATAGCCAAATAGAATTTTAATTAATGCAATATTTGGATCTTACAAGGGGAAAGCACATCGGTTCGAATCAGGCTTCATCTCCTTTTTTTAACTTCTTTTTTAATTTAAACATATTGATTTATTAATAATAATTAACCTCCCGACTGTAAAAAAAATGTTTACGATAAATAATAATTCAATACCAGAAATTATTAATGAAATAAAATTTTATGTACTTTTCATTTAAAAAAAAAAAAAGTGTATATGTAATTTAACAGGCGTATAAGGAAGTCACGTGGTGTCCACAACAGATTTTTTGAATTGAAAAAATAAAACCAGATTTTCGATTAAAAGGATTTTTAGAATAAATATAACACAGCGAAGTTATAAATTCACTTCATTAAGCGAGTTGTTAAGAAAGGTAAGCCTAGTTATAATCCTATTACTTACAATCATTATCTACTTCTAACTGTAGATGAGCATTAAATTCAATTAACGGATTACTAACAACTTGACAAAAAGCGCAATTACGTTTACGTGAATTAAGTAAGCAGTAAACGTACTACAATTCAATTAAAAATTTTAAATTAGTCTTTTTATTCACTATTTAAAACGAACAAACTAATTAATTAAATATAATTAATATGACAACATTTATTTTATATAATTGTAGGTAAAAATGTAATTTTTCTTCATTAATAATGTGTCACTCCATCCGATTAAAGTTGATATACCGTACAGTTAGCACCATAACTCAATTTTAACTGATATATAAAAAACGAAGTACTTAATTCGAATCGTACGGATTGTTTTAATGTACATTGAAGACTTAAGTTTTACTAAAAAATAATAATTTCGATAACAATTTTCTATTTAATTTTGTACAAGTTCTTCTGACAGTTCTTTATTACAAAAATTAAAGCGAAAAATACTTTAAGCGAAAAATTACATTATCAATACAAATTTTTGAAGATAGCTTTTGCTTTACGTTATCAATTTTAGATTTTTATACTGTAATCACTACTATATAAAGAAGTAACGTCTTTTTTGTTTGTTCCCGATAATCGTAAAAACTGCTGAACCAATTATTACAGAATTTTAACTCTAAGTTCTCTTATGATCCTGCGGAATGATTACCACAATTCAAAACTCACCAATTCAAATTTCACTACTAAATAAATCATACATAAAATAAAAAAAATAAAAATAAATGATTTTGAACTTCTTTAAGTTAACTTAATGTCACTGTCTATAAATCGATAGTGACACTGTCTGTCTACAAAATAAAATTTGAATTATTATCGTAATCTATACAAAATTAAATTAATTTGTTAATAAAATTAAAAGGAAAAGACGACTACTTACATACTTAACAACTGAAAAGTTGTTGTTAGTATTATTTATATTACTAATATAATAATTACGTATACCTACAATTTTAATAATACTTACCACTTAAGATATTTAAAAATTTTAAGATAAAAATCCTTTAAAACTAATAACGGTGTGAGTCTAATAAACTCTACTTTTATAATTCTTATTTCGCTAATAAGCGAATCATGAAAAAATTCCTAAAATCGATTAAAAGAATGGCTGATGTCGGTAAAGAACGATTTAGAGACACAGGTGTTTCAACTTCCTAAACACATGAATCGGCAGAACCGATTCAAAACGTTTAGGACGAAGATTAAACTTTAAGTTTTCAGGGATAATAGAGGGAATGAGCGGGATTAATAGTCAGTAAATAAAATTTTAATCTGAAAAATACAAAACGTATGTTTTGTTATACTTCATTGAATAAGAAAAAAACTTTCTCTCTCATTCGTCACCGCTGGTACAAAAACATCAACGTTCTGAAAACATTACGATGATCAATGATAAAAACCTTTTAAACTATTTGTAACGGATGATGAAAGATCTTTAACTTGCAACTAGGCTTAACCTGAAAAAAAACGAATCTCACAAACTGAGATCGCAGTAATGGTAGTGAAAAGAATATTGAAAAAACGCATTTTTTTGACAACGAAAGTATCATTCATTAAAAATTTGTGCCGGTAAATCAGGCAAGTTTTACATTTCAAATATTTACATTTCAAATTTTATAAAAAAGTGACGTTTTTCTTTCTTTTTTTTTTTGAGCGAGAAAAGCTTTGGCGTTATCATCGCCCGGTCACGATATATTTCTTGTAATAAATAAAGAAAAATATAACACATTATATATCTAAATTAAAATAATAAATTACCATCTGCTTTACGGAAAATGGCTGTTAACAGTTCGAATTCATCGTTTAGGCCTGGATTTGCGAACAAAGTGGGCCCTAGTTTCTTCTAAATGAACAAGCACCAAAGAATTATTCTTCGAAAATTGTTTCCTCGCTTTTGGCAAAACAAGGAATCCACGAATCATTCCATCCATTCTAACGACAGATATAGTATCGGCCGACGTTTTTTATTTTCTAAGAAAAAAACATTGATGAACAAGACAAAATTTGAGGATTTCTAATCGATCCAGATTCTGTGACCGAGTGAACTGAGGGTAGTTCCAAAGGAATCATCTTCTCGAAGATTCGATTAGTTGTATGACCAATGTAAAAAATATATAGAACATGCAGGGAATTTAAATGAAAATAATAATAAATATTTTTGATCTGTTGTATTTATTTTTTAATGATTTCAGCCCCGGAACTTAATTGTCAGATTATATATATATATATATATATATATATATATAAATAAATTTCAGTGAAACACAAGTAACGTGTTAGTTCACTAACACGTAGGTGAACGATAAAGAATAAAATTATATAAAAACACTGAAATGATAAAAGAACGTTATCTCATCAATCTCGTAAAAAAAGGGTTTCCTACTGCGTCAAATGAAATATTCATCTGTTCCTGTTCTATGTTTTACAACAGGGTTTTGAATGGACAAAGGAAATGTAAGATAAATAACAAAATATAAAAATGAACATCAGTAGCCTTTGGTGTCTACTAAAATAGGAGTTATAATTCAAATAATATTCAAAGGATTATTTTCAAGCCTAGGAAATTTATGTTAAAATACAAAAAAAAAAAATACATGAAACTTGAAAGCAAGTACATCTTGAGTAAATTATTTCTAATTATATACATTACAATAACTTTGCTTAAACTATTCAATATAAAATCAGAACTATATGTTTAAATAGAAAAATACTGTAACTTGCAAAAGTATTTGAAATTTAATTAAAAGTTTTATAGATTAGATTACCAAGTTTTAAGTGTACTCTTAGAAAAAAGTAATTGAAAATGTTTAAACACGAAATAAGCGCAAAATCTAACATCTGAATTTAATTATGAAATGGTTAGCATGTTATATTCTTTTAAAAATGAGTTTAAAGAATTGTTATACCAACACATACGATTTCAAAAAAAATTTCTGGAAATTAAAAAAATGATGGTAATCTTCATTTAATATAATATCTTAATTTTTATATTCATATGACTTTCCCCATAATAAATAGCATAATATAGTAAAAAACAACTCAACGTAATTAAAATCAAACAAATAATAATCGAATGATGATACGTTTTTAAGATGTTAACTGTAATGATGTAATTTTTTTCTCAGATCAAATCAGGGTATTAAACTTTATCAAATCGATTAAATTTTGATTTTAATTTTTATTTTGTTCTTAAAATGAAGATAACTAATACCCCATAAAACCAAAAATATTCAGCACTAAACAGCTTGTAATAATATACGATAATATTAAACTTCAGCTAACAGAGTTACTTTACAATGCAGGACCAACTCAAGAGTTCTTGCCGCCCTATCGTATGTAAAACTAACACGACACACCCTAATCTCTAATATGTATTTTTACGTGATTCTTAAAGCAGTTAACTCGTATACACGCTAATTGGTTCCTTCTTCAAAGATACCAAATATATTATTTTAGTTTTACTTTTGTAATACATACCGATTCGTATGATCGAATCAAAAAAATGTTACACACAATCGGGAGTAAGGTGGTGATTAATTTGTCTGTTTCTTTCGACGCAAAACTATCAAATAAACAGGCATGAAAATTTAACACAAAAGGAAATAAAAAAGTTCTCGCTTAAAGTTATTAGGCGGAAGCTGAATGTACATAAGTAAATTAATTGACGTTTGCGCGCTACGCCTGTCACGTATCTTCCTAGTAACTCGTTCTCAGATCCATGTAATTTTTTCAGGCATAACTAAAATAATTTAAACGATATCCGTTGTAAGTTATATATTTAATAAAAATTTAGTATAATAATTACAACTGATTACTACAATTGTTACTTGAAAAAAAAAAAATGCTTTAACAAAAAATAATTAAAAGGCCTACAAAAAGAACTGCGATTGGGGACTAAACCTCCTCTTGATTAGTAATTTTAAATTATCCCGAAGAATTTTAATCGTGAACTTTTATGTAAAAAACCTCACATTTATTACACTAAGTTCAAGACGGAATTATGGTATGGAAAGTTGTAGCGTATGAAGAATCTGATCAGGATTCGAATTCGGAACCTCCAGATAAAAAGCAAAGATCCTATCAATTTGTCATGAATTGCCATTAAAATATTAAATTCATAAATAATAACTGTATGCCTTTATTACTTAATCTAAAAAAAAAAATAATAATTTTCCGAAATAATGATCAGAACCTAGGATATTCCTTTGTTCAATATAAGCTCTTGACGTAAAACGTAATCACCTTAGTTATAGTCATTAATTATCATTTACTCCGTATAATTAAAATTATAATTTACTCTATTGCGGAATCATATAAGTACAACATAGAAGAAGATAGGGTACGATTTAAAAAAAAAACGTAGGAAAGTAGGGTGACATAACAGTAATTCAAGAGAGAGCACATAATTAACACGTAATCAAAGCTACAAAAGAATAAAAATAAATGAGGACCATTACTTCGAAAAATTTGCAACTTTGCACGAATAATAGCATGTGTGATGGAAGTTCATATTATTTTACAAAGGAATTCTGACTGAATGGCAACGTAGAGCGAAATGGAAAATAGATATTTATTCTATCCAAGAAAAAAAGATATGTAGCTAATTAATGATATTCATGCAAACTGAAAAAAATTACACAGAATGTACCTATTATGCGTAAACAGATATAAAAAAAAGAACTTTACAAAAGGATAAAATAAATAAATAAAACATTACAGAAGTATGCTGTGCGTTTAGCAGTAACACCGATCATCTGAAATATGTATATAAGTAACTGGTTTTAATTCGGTTAAGGTATAATAATCTTACATTTAACTAAACTCATGTTAACCCGATGGGTTAACAACATAGTGATGAACTCGTCATCGCAAATCAGCTGATTTCGAAGTCGAAAGTTCTAAGGTTCAAATCCTAGTAAAGGCAGTTACTTTTATACGGATTTGAATACTAGATCTTGGATACCGGTGTTCTTTGGTGGTTGGGTTTCAATTAACCACACATCTCAGGAATGGTCAACCTGAGACTTGCAAGACTACACTTCATTTACATTCATACACATCATCTTCATTCATTCATTCTCTTATGGTGGTTCCGGAGGCTAAACGGAAAAAGAAAAAAATCTCATGATGTTACTAGTGTACTAAAATCAGTGAAATTCATCTTATGAAACGGTAAATTAAATAATAAATACGCTAATTATTGTATTATCTTAGATTTAGGAATCTACTTTGAGTAAAAATAATATGAAATTAATTATGGTAAATAAACAAATTTCAATGTTGTTACAACATAACAATGTATATTGTTCTCTAAGTCAAACTAACATTAAAAGCATGGGTTCTAATAATGTTTATTATATATCAGTAATGTCCCATTACTGTAGCAGGACAGGTTATTTCCTAAAATAGAACTATTCCCAAGGTAAAAAAATTTCCTTAAATAGCCTAGATTAACCTTAGGGAATAACCATTCTTAGGAAAAGTGAGTGAAGTAGTCTCAAAATATCTTTTTCAGAAAGCCGAATGTACTGTTACAGATTAACATTCCAAAACTCCAAAAATGCAACTGATATCAGCCCTACAAGTGATACTTTAAATTAGATTATCACAGGGAATACAAAATTAATCTCGGAGAAAGCAACTCTACTATACATGTGTTACATCCATGAGAAAGTTTTGGGGCTTCGGAATTCTTAAAAAAAAACAAATAAATAAATTCAACTTTAACTTTTTCTATCATTAAAAAAGTGGATTACATAAACTATCTCCAATCAGTAGGAATTCCGTAAAATGTTACAAAAACAAAACTAATTATGGGAATAATATAAATTTTTATCAAAATATTATATTAAAACAACCAGTTGCCAAAAATGAAATGTCTGAAAATCCAATTTGTTACAAAAATAAATATTTTAATAGTTGATTAATTAATATTACCATATTACCCGTGATAGAAAACCTAATTACTAAAATCAAAAGATTAATTTATGTTATTAACAATATGTACTTCACCAAATGTTCTCAAAATGATAACATGTATGTCTTTAAATTTATAATATGAAATAAAGTAAAAAATTTGCATGATAGAATAAAAATCTAAATTTTTCTCAATTAAAATAGTTTCCTTTATTTCAGGGAAAATTAATCAAGACGACTGTAAAGTTTTAAATTAGGAGAGTAAAACCTGCAATACTAATAAATATTTATTAAGTTATTTTTACATTGTTTAGTACGACTTATTTATAATGAATGACATAAAGATAAGTCCATCCAAATTAAAAAACAAGTTCAAAAATAGTTTATTATTAGTTATAAAAAACGTATGTTATATTGTGAGTTTATAATACTCGTACATTATTACAGTGATTATTCTGTAGCGCACGTAACAAAAAAGCAGTTAAAAGGATAGAGATGATCAGATCAGATAGTATGGGTTAACAATAAACCAGAATACAATAAGAGGGCAGTGGAGTACCAGAATACATCAGAAAGAGTAAGGCTTAACCGATAACTCGATGGACAATGCGCGTGGGTGCGTCAACAGTCTACAATAGGGGAAATGCGTGACTCACCCTGTGCTTCTGCTGCTACTGGTCGATATGTCTTACGCACCGCCCTACGCACACCACCCTTTAGTTAGTTGTTGGCCAAACCAACTTCCCCGTCTAAATACTGCTATGAATTTTTTTTCATCATTCTATCAATATACAGGACTCGTATCTATAAAAAGTACACTTCTAACTTTAACTTTCGACTATATTAGAACCCTTATCGATTTTTAATAACTATTTTCCTGGCCATTTCATTCCATTTCTATATCATTTTCTGAATAATTTAAAAAATACAATATACTTTTTAGTCCATTATCTCTTATCTTATAGTATATATATATATATATATATGTACAGAAATACTAGAAAGGAAAATATTTCTTCAGAAATAATGAAAAAAATCGTACCACATTGTTAAATTAAAATTTTAAATTTGTACCAACGAAAAATTTATTATTGACGCTTAAAACCTTCCCTAAAATCTCTCTTTCTTAATGAAATGTAAATTTTAATTGCAAACATATATCACAGGTATCTCTATTTATTAGTATTAAATAATTACCGAAAATGATAAAGCTTTATCTATCAACTATATAAGAAAAATAATTTTTTTTAGCTGGCTGAAGAATGATATAAAAACGAATTAATCGACGTAAATCATCCATCATTATCACACTTTTTTTAGGTATATTAAATGGCCCGTCTTTAATCGATGGCACTACCATCCATTAAGCTTACTCAGTAGCAATCAGATTCAGTTCACCTGATTCAGTATCATCCGCTATCTGGATAATACCAAGCATGCACCGGCTGTAATTAAGATCCTGGCATCCTTACTGCAGGAAATACAACAAGGACATAGAATCAATAGAATGAAATAAGGGATCACGAATAGAGAAGGCAGTGAAAATGAATGGCCTACCCAATCAGGATGGATCGGTTATTTTATCGTCTTCTGAAGCCAACTTCTATCAGCTTTTTTGCCAATAATTTTGACTCAATACAGTCCCAACAAGTAGACTACACGAAATAACATAATGATACTCGTATTGATGAATGTGGAATGATTCTCTTTATTGAAGTTCGAATAACGATTCCATTAAATTATGCCTAAGACACTACATTCTTTAAAGCCAAAGATATTCAAAGTTTCAATCTAATAAACAATAACTCATAAATATTATTTTCCAGTAATTTTAAACAATAAAAAATTCTCATACATATATGTAGAGTCAGGATGAAAGCGTTTACATTTATAGCAACTTACATAGATCAGAATATCTAGTAAGAATAGAAGCGACTTTCTGTATAAAAGGTTCCTGATTAAACCTGTTCTTTTTAACGCTATCTTCATTGTCATAATTTATTATTAGAATCGGTTCTAATTGATAGGATAATCTGAACTGCAAAATCTCAAAGGTTTACTACCAAAACGTACAAACGACAATTATATGAAAAGGAATTACCTTAAGTCCAGATCGTAAAAAACATATTACAAATTATGAAGTTTAAAGTTAAGAATGAAACAAATTTTAAGGAAATTTTTAATTAATATGTAATAACGTAAAAAAATGATTTTCAACTCAAGAAAATCAATGTATCAGTATTGGTAAATGAATTTTTGAGTAAATCCTAATATGAAATTTTAGAAATATTTTTCAGCTTTCCAATTCTCTACATACTTGTTCTTGAAAACTAATAGAAATGTTATAAATGTATAAAATTATTTAAAAGATAAAGATGTTAACCTGTTTTTGTGGAAATTTAAAAAATTCAACATCTCCGTTCATGTTGATATTCATCAATATTTAAGAGCAATGGCCAGAAACTCACTTCTGTAACGTTAAAGGATGATCTTTCTTCTTTCTTGTTTAGCCTCCGGAAATTACCGTTCAGGTATTACTTCAGAGGATGAACGAGGATGATATGTATGAGTAAATGAAGTGTAGTCTTGTACAGTCTCAGTTCGGCCATTCCTGAGATGTGTGGTTAATTGAAACCCAACCACCAAACAACACCGGGATCTACATTTAATATTCAAATCCGTATAAAAGTCTTTACTAGGACTTGAACGCTGGAACTCTCTGCTCCAAATAGCTGATTTGGGAAGACGCATTCACCACTAGACCAACCCGGTAGGTTATTTTCATATTTGCACGTACAAGCTTCTTTGTAAGCTTCTGTGGTCAATTAATTCAGGTAGCAAAAAAAAACACATATTAATAAAAATAAAATATGTATAATTCTGACACGAATATTGAAGCAAAATGATATATTTTTATTTTTACGGGTAATCGGATTTTATTTCATTAAATCTGATAGATAAAAATAATTTATAGATAAAACCAAAAATAGAAATTTAATTTTAAATTAATTCAGCTTATTAAGTCACTAAAATTATTTTGAATAGATAATGTAACGAAGAAAAAAATATGAATTACACAAAAAAGAAGGACATTTATGGAGATAAAAAATTTGCTTCATCTTACATATATTTAAAAATTAAATTGTTTATCAATATCCGTGAAGTAGCACTTTAGAATCGTGAGAACGATTTAGTGATTTTGGAAATGTCGTGTCACAGAAGAATTTAAAAATAAACAAAACGATTAATTTTTTTAAATGAAAAACACTATATACAAAATATATATATATATATATTTATCCAGGTCGAAGAGTTCTAAGGTTCAAATCTTATTAAAGGCAGTTACTCTTATATGGATTTGAAGACTAGATCGTGGATACCGATATTCTTTGGTGGTTGGGTTTCAATTAACCACACATCTCAGGAATGGTCGACCTGAGACTCTACAAGACTACATTTCATTTACACTTATTCATCCTTTGAAGCAATACCTGATGGTGGTTCCGGAGGCTAACAGAAAAAGAAAGAAAGTCGAAGAATTTTCACACGCTGTAGCAATCTTTCTCCACGACTCTAGTGTTGGCATGCGTTTCATAGCGTAGTTCCAATAAATTATTACTACTAGTAGCTTTTAAAGTTAGGAAGTAACGTTAAGATAAAGCTAAAAATCGTATTATATTTGAACTATATCTATTCATTAGTGTGTGAGTGTGTGTTGCGTGTGTATGTATATAAATATTATACCACGTTTAAGTGAGTTAAGTCATAGTTTATTTTAAGTAGCTACTTACGTTTGTGATATGTGATTTGTTTATTTGAGGTGGCTATTTTTACCGTCTCATTATTTTTTGCAGTTGTTTGTGTTATTTAAAAGTGGCGGTCCCGTCTAAACAATGTAAAATTTTCTTCAAAGTAGTAGTTCAGTTTGTATATTCAGAGATAATATATTTAATGACTGTAGTCCGTACTTATTTATTTTTTTACCAGAAAGCTAAATCATACTGTGCCTAAATTTGCAAGATAATTTTTTTTTTAAATCTTTGTGTATAGAAGCGCGAGTCAATAAATGTATTTCTATATCCACTTACATAAACTACTTATTTTGTAATGTTGATAGTTTCAATTATAGTTCAAAATCCTAAAAATTTATTTTGTATGGATGGACGTATTCTGAATGTTTGTCACCGTTGAACTTTTTTGTGTGTTTAAAAGTTTTTTTGTTCCTTTCTGCGTTGATGTCAGGAAATTTTATTGATTTAATATAATACCTTGGTGTTCATTCGAGAATTGTAATCTATTGTTACTATATATACATATAAATAAAATTATGTTACAAGGTAAACTGGTGAAGAGCAAAGTTTACAATACAATCGTCCAAAAAAAAGGACCAAACTTGCTGTTTGGTCCAAGCTTATGGAAGAACAGAAGCTTATGGAAAATTAGAAGCAAAAGAAAATTGTACAAAATTTTAAGAAATGAAAAAGATTAAATTTATGAAGAAAATAATGAAGAAATAAAACGTAGCAAATATTTACATATTACAATTTGATCACACAACAGAATGAAAAGCGATGCAATTGTTTCAATATCTGATTAAAAAAATTTACAGATAAACAACATTCTTGGTACAAGATTCTGTAAATGATACGTATTATATACACCAAAGCATGTACTGGCAAACTCTTTGAAATTCCCGAAATATACAACCTCTTAAATGAAGTGTACTTCACTAAAGTGTCTGCAGATACTATCAAGAATTCCTTTAAACAAACCACAAATTTATATTAGGATGTTATATTAATATTTACAATACAGTACTGTACTTAAAATACAAGCAATAACATTATTAGAAATATTGTAAATAATATCTTTGCGTTGTTAAATTAAGGCTTTTTTAAAATAATTAATAAATTTTGGGAAAAAATAATTATTTTAATAGTATTTAATAGCAACGATGAAATATAACATGTAAAAACGCAAAAAAGAAAATGTAAAAATTCACAACAAAGATGAGAGTTAGAACTGTCATAAAACTTTAGACTGTAATCTGTCAAATCCAACCAGTCTTGAAAATAAAACGAAAACTTTCTTTCTAAGAACTCGCTTGAGATTATATATTACAAAATTCCATACTAGAGTTAAATCATTAAAATACGTACCAAATAAAATAAAATAAACAAAAGGAAAATTAAAAACAAATGTTTTTTATTTTATTTTGACAGAATTAAAAAAAGATAAAATCGATTATTAGATGAAAATCGACAACAGATAACTAAAGCTGAAAGAAAAAACTAGGTGGGTATTTCACTTGTTACACCATCATCATCATCATCATCATCATCATCATCATCATCATCATCATCATCATCAGAAACAGAGGAATTAACAGCGTATAAAGGTACTATAAATACTAAAACATGTTAGAATTACGTATTTGGTGTGCTTAATCTAATATTATTAGGCTACCAATATCATTTCGGATCAACGACTGAAAAATTCGGTATTTGTCTGCCAAAAATTCATTTATGACGCCATAAAGGAGTTTAAGAAATGATGGAACAATAGTACTGAAAAGCAAGGAGGCAATGTGATAATTTTATTATTGTTAATTATTCTATTAATATTATTATCGTAATAACTTACTGTTAAAACTGTTTTAATTTTTCACTTATCCCCGCACATAAATTACGATATCAATTCTAACTACATAAGAAATCATAAAAAAAAAAACATTTTGAAATCTTGAAAATTTATTTATTTATAAATACAATTCAACGTTTAATCTGACCAATAATACAGAAATATTATCCATAATAAATAATTATGTTTACGGTAGAAACAATCTCACTAATATTAATGAATCACAATACACATTTCCTTCGTTCAAATCATATGAGAAAAGGCATCTAACTAAGCACGTTCGCTGAATACATCACCGGCCATAATAAAACATTATTTTGACGATAGGCGGTACTAAACTGTTCTGTAAATCAGAATACTTAATATTCTAACCGATTACCAATACAGTATTACTTTTACCAGGCAATCAAAATACATCAAATTTAGACAATCACAATACAGAATTATATTGACGAATCATAGTAAAATTTTCGATTAATCAGAACACAGCTTATCGCAAAACCGAATTGTTTTTACCAATCAAAACGTCCGTTACCAATTTTCCACCATTTTATTACCGTTCGACCAATAATAAAATATTTTCCCTTATACGAAATATAACAATTAGTTAAATTTTAGTACGTGTTATTGATCCGAAAAATAATTATCAGATATTGGTTCTTTATTACCACTTTAATTAAAAAAATTAAATTATACAATGAAATAATTTTAAGATGATATAATTTTGTAATTAAGTAATTTAACACAAGAAATATATATACACAATAAATCCCAAGATGGTACAAAATAGTAATTAAAATGTTAAAATTGTAAAACTCGTAAACAAATCGCTATTTTTTTTTTTATTTTTTTTTATAAGAAATAGTATGAATAAATTACTTGCGACCAAAAATCTGTCTAAAAACATGTTCTGTACCAGATGTCTCATACACATTCATCTTCATTTGGTTTTAACTTCTCTCTATTTGATATAAGGTAGTATATGTTTTACCTCTTTCTTCCATGACACAACTGCAGTCAATTCAGTCGCAATATATTATCCCAGTAAGTTACTTTTTCTCTTCCTTATAATGATCGTAGGAGATCATCAAATTTCCCTCCTCTCTTCTCTCTTTAACACCAATGAGGTGTTAAAGAGAGAAAACTATAGGTAAAACTAATAGGTAGGTGTTCCTCCTACCTATTTAAATTTCTCTACTATTCCCTAATTATATTTCAAAATTTTCTAAACACTTCTCTTAATTTTTCTAATGAACATGGTTTACATCCGCGTTAACACACTCCACATGAAACATATGGAGTATCTTTTCTGCAGGATTTTTAGGATCCTTTGGGCAGTCAACATTAATGTCGTATTACAAGACTCCTTTCCTGTATTTTTTATTTCCTTTGCTTATTTATATTTAAACTTTTCATTTCAAGAAACCAAAATTTTTAATTTTATTTTCCTTATCCAGCAATTTATATCTGTACCGATATATTTATACTCCATTCTTCGTTTTAACTATCAATAAATAAATACCAGAAAATTATGCCGATCATGTTATCGTAATAAAAAAAAACGTATATATTTTTTTAAAAATAAGTACTACAAATAACATGTGTGAATAATAATAAATTTCCTCCAGAAATTGTTCTCAGTAGTCTGTTATCTTTATATAAATAATTCAAGAGTTGTTCAACTGTTGTTTTTATATTTAATAAGATTTATGAAATATTTTTCACAACTGTTTTTTTCGATGTTTTTTACAGAAGAAAAATCAGGTTAATACAAAGAAATTTCGAAAAGTAAAGACAAAAGACGGGGTTTTGTTTATTTTATTGGGATATGACTATTCTGGTGACAAATCATACAGTTAGTTACAAGAACATTCATGGGAAAACCCCCGAATTAGTAATTCAGGATCACTGTTATCACTTTCCTTCTAAGGTAGCACTTTCCTTCTAAGGAAGTTCTTGTAGCACAGCTATAAGACCGTCAAACAATATATTTATTACTGTAAACAATACCAGATTACTAATAAACTATTAGTAAAAAATACTATTAATGAGTTTCCGTACTATCAATTGTTATAGGCCGTACATAGGTATAAATAAAAAAATAACTTCTACCTGACTCTATAATGTGTCAAATTTGGTTAATATGCTGTTTTTTCCGAATAAAAAATTGACTCCATAAAAAAATTACATTTTTAAAATAAATAACATATTATATTATTAATAATACATTTAATATAATACGTAATATGTAAAACATTATAAAAAAACGAAAATTTTACAACATAAAAAATATTGTTATATAAATATGAAATTAAATCAAATTTATCAAAATTAGAATACATAAATCAGAAAATTCAGAATGTGTGATTAAATAATAATAAGAAATAAACATATAAGCACGGAATAGAAAGAAATGGAGAATAGCAAAAACTGGTCGATCATACAGTGTTACCAAAAAAAAACTTTTGAATGGAAACCTAAATTCCGTTGGGAAAATTTATTCGTAATAAACTTGATTTAGAAAATTTTAATAAATAATCTTTGTTTAAAGAATATGAGTATTAACCTAACCCGGGTTAATACCCCAGATGATTAATCAGCTGTTTTTTAAGTCGACGTACTCAGGTTCATATCCTAATCAAGGTAGTTACTTTTACGGATTTGAATACTCGATCGTGCATACCGATGTTCTTTGGTGGTGGTTGGGTTCAATTAACCACACATCTCAGAAATAATCGACCTGAGTTTATTCAAGACTACAGTTACATTAAACTGATAACTCGCTAATGACTTTAATTGTTGATACGATTATAAATAAAAGTATTAAAAATAAATTTAACCAAGAATTTAAAAGAAATATTTTATAAAGGAGGTTCATCTGCCGGTAAAATAATTTTTTACGTTTTATGGCCAGGATATTTATTTAAAACATGTTAATGGAAATAACCGAGTAATTCAGCAAGTTATAATTTTGCATTAATGGAAATTTTTTTTTAAATCAGTAAATATTTATTATTATTAACCAAAAATTTCATAAAGCTGAAATTTATTCAAGAATTCATTCTTTCCCATAAAAAAGGATGTTGTGTGGATTTGCTTGATGTACGAGTATGTACTCACATTTTTATTTTAGATGATATTGGCGCAGAGTGGACCACGTTGTGCGACGGACGGCTGTGTGTAGCGCGCGAACAATTCATACTTCTTTATACGAACGATTTATCTAAAATGATATATGTGTTTTGGGTATAAAAAAGGAAAAGTGGGGGTTAAAGCTGTGTTAAAAAATTACAACTCAAAAAACAGCTAAAAATGTTTTTGAAGCTTTTCGTTGCAAATGTTGTTGTTGTTAGTACGCTAAATTCATGAACCGGTATTTAAGAAAGTTGGCAAAAACATTTAACAAAACCATGTGACATAAACATAAACCATGTAACATTTTCGCGGCGGGCCATAGGCCCGCTTTTTTTCTAGTATTCATTATTAATTAAAGCTTTTCAGTGCATCATAATTGATATTTATCCGAAGTACACTTGCTTGGGATAAATCATCCGCGCGTGCATACTTAGCCAATCACAACATTAAAAACTAATAAATAATGAAGTGTGAAGATAAAAACATGCGTGAATAAGGACAATTGATCGTCAAGTTTTGAAATATGAAAAAGCACGCTTAATGATTTACTTGCCTTATGAGTAATAAAAAGAATGATATAATGCATTATCATCATATGAGTAGTCTAAACAGACGATGTTGAAAATAAGGAGGGGTTGAAAAGCAATAAGCGTTATGATAAAATTATTACGTAATAAACAATAGGCGATGTCATAAGGGAGAAATGATGGCTTTGGGCGTGCTTTAAGATTACATTACTGCATAGCACTGAGTAATACCATAGGGTACGATAAAGAGAAACGGGCAGATACAAAGACGTTAAACCACAATTTAATGATGGCTTAATGAGTAGGCATTACAATTTTAATCATTAATAGTAAACAGAATACAATGTTATTTGCGTTCACGTAAATTTAAATTTAATACAAAAGATTTAACAGTAATTCAGGATAATTAGAGACCTTTTGTTCTCAGAAATTTATGCAACATAAATATAAATTTAAAAAGCGAAATATTGTAATTTGAATATGATAACACAATATTCATACGAGCAGAAAATCTGTATTTTAACCTTAGACGAATGAATTTTTTTTGTGAATTCTTAGTCAAAAAGCCGAATAGCGTTTAATATATCCTTATCAATAAGAATCATTATTTAAATTAGGATTTACTAATTATAAATAAAATTATTTTCATTCAGATGAGAGTACAATTAATATGTTAACAAGAAACAGTAATTATTTTATTTAGGCACATACACTGCAATGTTGAAAAAGGAATACATTAGCCCTCTTTATGGATACATAGAAATTTTAAACATTTTAAATTAAAAATATACTTAATTTTAATCGTTATGATAAGATGAAAATGTTGATACAAAAAAAATCACCGCTAGCATAATCCTGTAAAAAATAACACTTTTATTGTATCTTTAATAGATGATCCAGCATTATCCAAAAAGACATTTGATTTGTTAATTTAAGTCAACGGAAAGGAATCATTATTTTTACTGTTCCGGAGATATCGTAACAAGATTTACGGAATTCGAACGATCGGGCTTTAGTAAATTTATGTATACTAATGTTCTACAATGAAAATTTAAACAGCTGTAAAAAACAATCTCTTACAAACAAAAAGAGATGTCTGTTTAAAACTCCTTAAAAAAAGGCGGAAAAATGTATAATCAATTTTTTTTTTAGATTACTTAATTTAAAAAATAATCCATTTCTTTAACCACCAAAATTTAAATATTTTTCATATATATAAAAACGGATTATCTGGTTAATATTTTCCAAGAACTATTAACATAACTTGTAAGAACTGAAAAGCATTAAAAAGAATACACATAAAATAATATTACGTTGCAAACCAATTTCTACTTACATGAAGCACATTTAGCCCACAACAAAATTAAAAAAAAAAAAAATATATATATATATATATATCAAATCATACAAATTATATGAGCAATATATTTTTTAAGGATTTTAACACAAACAACAGTGTGAAAACATTTTTAAAAAAATAAATATGATAATTATTTTCTTAGTGATGATCCAAGAAAGAGACTAATCTAAATTACTTAATGCAAAAAACAATTTGTAAAATAAATTTTATTAACCTTTAATTGTTTATAGAATCCAATCCAAAAAAACAAAACAAAACTAATTAAGCGAGGATCACAGCAGCGCAACCGAAAAATTAACATAGTCAACAAATAATACGGTATACATAGCCTAGTGTTAAAAAGATTTTTGAAATAAAACCATTCTGCAAAAATCTCGTTTGAATTTGTTTAATTTATATGATCTATATTACAAGAAATAATCAGACAGACAAATTTTGAAATAAAATACCTACAACGAGGAAACTCCAAAATAGAAACTTGCTAAAAAAAGTTTGGTATAAAGACTATATATTCATTTACAACATTTTTAACTGTATTACATTTATTTGCTATTTATATTTTTTATTTAGTTTAGTATTTTTATTATTTGTTCCATATTTTATATGAATTACTGTAATAATAAAAGAGTATTGCACATGCAAACAAACACCATTAATTACTAAACTACTTAATGAATAGCCTGTAAGATGAATAGAACGAGAAAAAGTGTAATTGGAGGATATTATTTACAATTTGATAATTAATTTGGCTAAAAATAAAAGATACATGCGCTATAAACAAAAATCAGCCCCTACTTGATTCAATTTATTTTCATAAAAATAGTGATCTAAATTATTCTAATAGTCTTAGTTATAGTAAAACATTCATTTTTTTAAGACAAAAATTCCCCCTTTCTATATATACTGTAAAGAGGGGTCCAAAAAAATGTAGTCAATGTTTGCTATCCACATCTCGTGACAAATTTAAAGTGGTGGTACAATTTTTGGCACTGTGAGAGGGTTATGGTATGTGTTCGAAATGACCACCAGCAGCTTCTATACAGCGCCCATAGCGCTGAACTGCACACTGTACTACGGCTGTTTGTGTATCTAGCATAATGGCAGCACATGTCTCTACGATTTTTTCACGTAGCTCTTCGGTTGTTACTGGTTTTTGTCGATATACGTCATTCCTGACAGCTCCCCAGAGGTATCAAATCAGGAGACCGAAGTGGGTACTCAACAGCACCTCTTCGATCCATTCACCGTCCGAGTAGAATTTTATCGAGGTACAACCTGATCTCGATGGTAACGAGGTGGGGCTCCGTCTTGTTGCGCGTAAAAAGGTTAATCACCATACAGGTTTTGGATGGCAGGCAAAATCCTTGTCTGAAGCATATCAAGATACGACTCACCATTAAGAGTACCCTCGAAGAACAAAGGATTAATCAAACCACACACTGATAACCATACCACACAGCAACCCACCGTAGATTCACTGCCCTGTCCACATGGATGTGAGGATTTTCAGGAGCCCAGTAGACACAACTGTGGCGGTTAACAGTACCGTTAAGTTTGAATTGCGCCTCGTCAGTCCACACAAACATCCCTGCAAATTCGTCATCCTCGCCAACCACGTGCTGAAACCATTTACAGTACTTCATCCTTTGAACTGGGTCGTCCTCATTCATCGCGTGTAGTAATCTTGGAATGTACACTTTCCACCTTGCAATCTTCAGAATGCGTCTTACTACTTGATCGGCTCACCCCATTTTCACGCGGTCCCTGGTTCATTGATTTTTGCGGTGTTCGGGTGAAATGTTGGAACACTACAGCACTGGACGCCGGACTTGTAGCTGTTTGTGGTCGGCCGAATCTTTCCTTGTTCCAAACTCTCTCTGCCACTGCCGTTGTACCTCGTGAATGTTCTCGTACTTCCAGTACCACTACAGTACAGCCTTGCGTACAACAAGACTGTACGCCTTCAGTACAGCCATTGTTGCTATTCGAATGTTTTCTGCTGCACTGGCTAGTACGACTGGCTCATTCCACCACCAACCATCCGCGCATGCGCGGCATAAATTGCCAGCTCCGCCTACCACGACAAATTTAATACATCAAAATATATTACATATTAGAATAGTAAGTGTAAGTCTTTTTTGTTTAGATATTACTTAATTACAAACAGCGAGTACATTTTTTTGGATCCCCTCAGTATATTTATATACTTTACTTTTCTACAGTGAATATATGTCGTATGTTCATAGTTGTGAAGTTATTAAGATATTATGAATACTTCTAGTTCAGTATGTTTTACCGACAAACAACTTTGTTTAAATTGATTTAAGAGTCAAATCTATTATTTTTCCCGCTCAGTATACAACCGTACAACACCATCAAAGTTATTACACACTAATAAAACCGATTTAGTTTTAAAAGTTATAAACCAAGTGTTATTTCAAATGTAATTTTCCACTTCGCAAATAAGTTTGTTATATACAAAACTTTCTTCGTTTATGATTTACTTATAGAATAAAAAGAGTCTACGTAAGCATAAAAAACGTTTTACATAATCCTATAATTCCAGTAGGATAAACTTCCAAACATTTTTACGGTAACACATCGATTTTTAAATAAACACGTTTCACGTAAGCCTAGAAAATCTATTTATTCTGAAATAATGTAATGAAATTCATCTTACACGAATAGGATTTAGTTGCTGACACAGCGGTTTAATTCATCAATAAATTCTAAAACAAGAGAGCCATTATACAAATTTACCGTTTTTTAAGATGAGCATTAGAGAACGAAAAAAACTCTTGCATTTAGAATGAAATTCTTTTCCCCATATTATATATAGGAGAATCTGTCAATTGGTCGTTTATATACTAAACTTACAAGATAATAATAAATAATTTAGGGGTAGGGTACCGAACGAAAATGCATATAATGGAAAAAAGTTGAAAAAAATTCAATAATAATGTTTGATAAATAACATTCTTACTTTCTCATACTCCAGTTTCGTATAAAAAACTGATTTTAGAATTCAAAAAATCAATACATTCCGGAAAACCAAAAAAATCAATAATTCGAATCATCTTTTTTATAATAAATAATATAAATATAAAAATTTGTAACCTGTTAGATTAATTATTAAATAAAAAATTGTGAATTTATTTTTATTAAAAAGCACTGACATTTAACCATTTTTGTTTTCATTCCCAGTTCTCAGAAATTACAGCGAGTTGTTATACAGGTTATCCTTTCTTTTGTTGCAGAGAAATTGATTTTAAAATTGTACTTCTCCATTTACCGGGTAGACTATATAACCTATTCTCGCACCCATCTTTTCAAAGATCTTCCTCTATTTCTTTTTTCACTTGATGTACGTATATTTCAGAATTTTTGCTGGCAGGCGTTCTTCTGGCAGTACCAAAACCAGCAACGGATATTTTAAAACTTGATTAATTATTTTATTAAAAGAATCACGCATTTCGTCATACTGATTTATGAATAAATTTTATCACATATTATTTATACGCTGATTAATTAGAAAAACTATTCAACTTAAGAAAATGTCATGCGTTATTTTTCATAGCTTCTTATAAATACCTTCTTATAAATATTACATTTCAAAGAATTCTCAACACTGTAAGAATTCTCATCATTGTATCAAATTTTATTAATTGTCCGTATTGAAAAGTATAGAGCCAATAAAAGTTTTTTTTCTAAATAAAAAAATATGATGTGGACACCACATGACTTCCTTGTACGCCTATTAAATTACATATACACATTTTTTTAAATGAAAAGTATATAACATTTAATTTCATTAATAACTTCTGATATTTTTTCATATTTTTTTTTAATTGTTATTATTGAATTATTATTTGTCGTATATTATTATATTATATTATTTATCAGTATATTTAAATTAAAAAAAAGGTTAAGAAAAAGGAGATGAACTCCGATTCGAACCAATGTGCCTTCCCCTTGTAAGATCCAAATATTTCATTAATTAAAATTTTATTGGGCTACAACTCTGGAACCAATTAAAATAAGTACCACTTATGATAGATCGTTGAAAAGCTCTCAATGAGGGCTTATTTATTGCAGTTAAGAAAAAGTCCAAAATCCAAATTTGTTTGGATTTTGTGCTTTTTTGGACATTGGTCAGTCGATTGCAATCAAAAGGGGAGGTGCACAACTAGATGTTACAACGATTCTAAATCCAAAATTCAACATCCTACGGCTAATCGTTATTGAGTTGAAACTAGTCAAAATGGATTCAGGGATGGTCAAAATGGATATTTCCGTTGAAATCTGAAAACCGAAACTTTTCGCGATCACAATACTTCCTTCACTTCGTACAAGGAAGTAAAAACCATTTTTTGAAAAACGTGGTTAGAAATTTTTAGTTCAGTTTTAAGAAGAAACCATGTGAAATACCATCTATTTTTGAAAAAAATAAATTCATATGACTACCTTATTTTTTAAATATTAGCTATCCACTTCTTCAAGAATCTTCAGAATATATTTTTTTAAATATAGTATTTTCTTCTCAAAAACATTTGAACAAATCTTTATTGATGTAAACTGAGATTAATCAAATAAACATCAAAGCTATGTAAAAGAAACAAAAACGTTTCATCACGTACTTTTTTTAATATCTTTGTAACTAAGTGACAAATAAATAATAAAAGAATAATCGTTTTACCCTAGATACATATGTAATACTCATATTAATAGCTATTTGTCACGAATAGTTAATATTTTACTTTAATTAATTGCTGCTTATTATAATGCAAATATAATCATCAAAACCTAATAAATGCAATATTTCCTTATGTTAACCAGTTAAATCATTTATTTTGTTACAAATTGATATTCATTAACAATAATGAATTACAAAAGGTCGATTAATTACACAAAACAAACTTCTATTTCATAACATTTAATAAATAACCAACTAAATTATTTTTTTTTAAATTTATTTACGAAATTATACTGTTGGGGAAAGAACTGTGTCTCATGTCAATTTATCCTGATAGTTTGGAGTAAAAGAATTAAATCATAGTACTCATTACAATTAAATATCAAATTACATTGTATTAATTAGTAGTCAAGTATTAATTATCAAAGTAAACCGTAGTACAGCGCATCATAGCAAAACTCATGGTTTTCTTTTTCCTGTTTAGCCTCCGGTAACTACTGTTTAGATAATACTTCAGATGATGAATGAGTGTAAATGAAGTGTAGTCTTGTAGTACATTCTCAGTTCGACCATTCCTGAGATGTGTGGTTAATTGAGACCCAACCACCAAAGAACACCGGTATCCACGATCTAGTATTCAAATCCGTGTAAAAATAACTGGCTTTACTAGGACTTGAACGCTGGAACTCTTGACTTCCAAATCAGCTGATTTGGGAAGACGCGGTCACCACTAGACCAACCCGGTGGGTTTGTACTGACTTCTATAATTATTCAAAATTAACACCATTTTAGGGGTTGGGGTGAGATTTAGCAAAAAACCTTTTTTTACTAAAGTTGTTTATTAATATTCAAAAAATTATAAAATATATATATATATATATATATAAAATCTTAATTATGCAAAATCTGGAGACGATTTTGTTTTTCCCCCTGGATCCCCCCTCACCTTTTGAATTGAAAATTTAACAGCCTCAATGACCCTACTATAGAAATATTATAGCCAAGTTTGGTAAAAATCGGTCAAGTAGTTCTGGAGATATAAGGCGATTTACACGCAAACATACGTACATACGTACGCACATTTTGTCGCGGAAATTTCGATGCCATTTTTCGGTATTCTGAGGTCCTCAGGGGTCAATTCGTGAAAATTCGGTGAAAACCGGATATGTTCAATTTTTACCGATTACCATATTTTCCTTTCTATATATTAGAGTATATAAATGCTATATAGACGGAAAAGTAAAAAAAAGATCTACTGACAATCGCAAAGAAAAATCGATTGAAAATTAGAAATTAATTAATTTCTAATTTTAAATAAAAAAATATGAAGCTACTTTAAATAGACTTTTGTAACTTTATAATAATCTTGTTTTTCTTAATTATAGTCGTACCAACTATTATTACATTAATAAGTGACTACGTTAGTAATGAATTATTGTACATTTTCCAAGCCCTAAGCCGGGAATAGAACCCGAGATCTTCGGTTAGGAAACAAGAACAGAACCGCCTATAGTGCCGAACCGATCTTTACGACATTTTAATTTAAAATGTTTTGATTAACGTATAGAATTTACACATTTTTTTGAAAGATAAGTAAATTATATATAGATAAATGGTGATCCTAGAACTTGAATTATTTATTTCTCTTTTTAGCAGCTACAGAAGAATGTCCAATTACAATCGTTTATGTGAAATGATTTTTATAGCGTGGGAAACGTGATAGGTCTACCCGAAAAACGACAGTTATACCCCAGTCGGCTCTAAACGTATATGAGGTCTATATCTCCCGAATGAAAACTATAGACACTACCACTCCACGGCAAGATATAAAAAAAACTTATATTCATGATATTTCAAGTCTTTTACTTATTTAAATTACTACAAATACTTTTAAATAAATATTCTTTACATTACAAATATATAACTAAATTTTTTTTTTAATTTTCGCTATCCCAAAAATTTTCCTTATTTACAACAATTTACAACTTTCATAGTTTACAAAAGTTTAATATGGAATATCAGGATACTTGGTAGAAATATAGAATTTTTTGTTATGTAAAAGACAAGCAAATTAATTTAAGCAAAATTCAATTTTATTATTTTTTTTATTTGCCTAAAAAAGCCAAAAAATTCACAGTTTGTTATTGTGTTTGTTTAGTAAAACCAATTTCTAAAACGGGACATTGGAAAAATACATTTTACACATTTTCCAAACCCAAAAGGAGGAGACCTTCGGTGTAGGAAAGAATAACAGAACCATAGAGTGATCATGGTTTATGTTTTTAATTTTTTGTACTCCGGTTATAGGTTTTTTGTTAAGAGACAAATAAAATGAATAAAAGATGTATTTCACCGAAACAGATTGTTGGACGACCGTTAAAAATTTCAGAAAAACTTTAAACTTTACTTTAAAAACAAATATTTACGGATTTTTTATTTCGTTTTAAAGAAAATATTTTTGTCCAATAGGCGAAGAGATAAAATTCAACATATGATTTTAATAGTCGATAAAAAAGATCGTATTAGTAATTTTAGAAGGCCACATTTTTTTAAACAGAGAATAAAAATATTCAAGATTTTTTATATACATCTAAACGAAATGTACTCACGTAAAGAAATTTCTAATTAGCAACTAATCTTGTTTTAGATAAAAAGTAATTATTACATTTAAAAAAAATTGAATGTTTGTTTAAATTAATTATAACGAAATTTGAATATTAATTGTTTAATGTAATGTTGAACTGCAACCCGAGTACCAATAATTAACCTTTATAATAATACACGTCAATTACAGAGCATTATAAATTACATCGAGGTACACAGTTTAATAAAAGCCCTTAACTTTCCTATCTTCTCATACCCCTAGTAATGTAAGAGGAGACAATGTAAGAGAGTGGTTAGACCAGTAGCTTGTACTCGCATAATATAGTACTGCAGCTCATGTGTCAAGTGTAATCGATATCTCTCGGCAACTGCGACCGACTATTACCTTGGACATGTCGATTCGACTACTACACACAATTTTATTTATTTACGGTACCATGTGTTTTTTTGTTTTTTGTTTTTTTTTAACAAAAAAGCAAATACCACAATTATTACAAATTAATTTATTTTATCTAATCCATTTTAAACTCAAACACAATACATGAAAAACCGCAAAACTGTTAAAATAAATAAAGATAAAAATGTATGTAGGTCAATGAAAGTGTGTGAATAGGAAGGAATATAGGTTTTTATTATAAAATAAAAGCACAAATAATGTATTTTTAGAAAATCTAGCACAAAAATAACTGAGAAACAACATAATCGAAATCCATATAAAAAATTAAGCTTATAAAAACCTGTTAAGTTTATATCGTGTTTGTAATTACAAAATATAGGACCTATAAATTTTGTAAACAATTTATTGAGAAAAATTTAACTGAACTGATATGTAAATACAAATTAAAATTAGAAAACTTTTTTGCGTTATAACCTAAAGACTTTTGTTTGGAAAAATTTAACAACCATACTCATTTCTACATTACCTACAACATAACATCTTAAATAAAGAAATAAGATTCTACATTAAATAAGTAAAAAATTAAAAAATCTGATTTTGACACCACATGACTTCCTTTTACGCCTATTTAATTACATATGAAAAGTACATAAAATTTTATTTCACTAATAACTTCTGATTTTTTCATATTTTTTTTATTATTGAATTATTATTTATTATAAAAACCTTCTTTACAGTCAGAGGTTAATAATTTATTAATAAATCAATATATTTAAATAGAAAAAAGAAAATAAGCCGGATTCGAAACGATGCGCCCAACATAATACCGATGATAAAGATAAATAACCGATGTAAGATTCAAATATTTTTTAATTAAAATTGTATTTGGCTAAAACTCTGGAACCAATGAAAATAAGCACTACTTACAATATATTGTTGAAAAGCCCTCAATGAGGACTTATTACTGCAGTTAAGAAAAAGTCCAAAATTCAGATTTTTATAAAATAAATTACACACAAAAAAGAAACTTAAAATGCAGATTATCAAATTACAATTAATTTAAAAATAATAATAATAAGCTCAGACTACTATTCTATGCAAATACCAGTAAAACAATAAATATTAATATAATGTATTATAACAACGAAACATATATTAACTACATCTGTATTTATTATAACAAACATTGCTTTCCCATTTATCCCTTTTCACTCTTCATATTTTCTGTATCAATTACACAAAACAAACAAATGAAAAATTCCATTACCGAGGAATATTTTAAATAACAAAGAGAAAGGGAGGGGTAAATGAATTAAAGAGGAAGAAAAAGAGGTAAAAATACTAATTCCACAAGAAATAGAAAGATACAATTGACTATTAGAGATTTAGAAATCTCACCTACGTTAAAATAAAACATTGATTTCCTTACGGGGAAATAAAAGAAGGGTTTTGAGATAACAAGATTACTAACAACAAACATAAATGTATACGACTTTATATTTTAAGCACAATAAATAATACATTAGTTTTAATACATGAAAAGAACAAGAAAAACTCGATTAAACGCATTTATTTAAAAAAAAAAAGAAAACTAAATTCCAAGTAAAATGGAATGCTTGAAATGCACAAATAAATACACTGTTTTTTTTTTTTTTACGTTTGATGATAGTTGAAAAAAAAATAGCACTTCGGTAAATATTACAAAATTAACGAAAGAGTATGCGTAAGAAATTAAAAAACCGTTAAGCACCTTAGTTGATCGATTAGTAGAGTCATCAAATGTAAAGCAGATATAGTGGACACAGACAGAGCCACCCTCCTCTCTCGAACCAAACTATCCATGTAATAAAGATTTAATAACACAACAGGTCCCCTTATCTTTAATCCATCCATTCAAACAAAGCTAAAAAACAAACTAATAAGAACGGTCGATAATCCAGAACACGATAAAATGATGAAAAAAGGAATCATCTATCAAGAAAGAAACTGCAAAACAAGACAAAAACCCACTAAAAAGAATGTTTTAGATCCCATCTAGATAAAGAATTACCGACCAAACAAGACAAGAATTCCTTTGAAGAACAGAGGATGTTTATACCCAGGATGGAACCAGCACTTTAAAGCTCAAAGATTTTCCGTTGAACAGATCAAATAAGTGCTGTGTTGTAGAAATAATTTAATATTGTATCGTATTAAAGAACCTTCCTAGATAAAGGTAAGAATTTCTAAGGAAAATCGATCATCCCTAGAAATTTTAGGTGTACCTGAGAATAAAACTGAACTACAAACCGTTAAGTCAAATCCCAATGTAAGGAAAAATTAAGTTAATATTTTACGATAAATTATCCATAACAATGGCTGCCTTCCTGTTTTATTTTTTATAACCATTTTCTCCGGCCTATTTTAAGCAGAAGCGATATTTTTATCTTAAGCTTCTCTTTTGGACGACTGTAGATGTTAGCAAACATAACTCGTAAATAAACGGTTATCATCTATTTATTTATTATACCTGACGTTACTTTATGGGTCTTACAGGGTTATGATATTACCCACCGGGTTGGTCTAGTGGTGAACTTGTCATCGCAAATGTATTATTAAATGTATTTTCGAAGTCGAGAGTTCTAAGGTTCAAATACTAGTAAGAACAGTTTTATATGGATTTGAATACTAGATCGTGGATACCGGTGTTCTTTGGTGGTCGGGTTTCAATTAACCACACATCTCAGGGATGGTCGACCTGAGACTATAAGACTACCCTTCATTTACATATCATTCTCATTCATCCTCTGCAGTAATACCTTACGGTGGTTCCAAAAGCTAAACAGAAAAGAGAGAGAGATATATATATATATTTATCATAATACTGATAAGGTTATAATAAAATGACAAGCAAATAGTAAATTTAATTAATATTAGAAAAAAAATTAAATGCAACTGAAATCATTTTAAAAGAAGATATTAATAATTACCATCTTTTATATAGGAAATTAAAAGGTGAAACATAGTATGAAGAGGAACATAATACGTTTCATCATCGCTTTATAAAGCTCGTAATACATGTCTTATCTTTACATTTACAACATATCAACAATTTTAAAAGAAAAGGGGATTCTCTTTTCACACCCAACATTTATGATCCTCTAGACATCACTTATCTACTATCAGTCCTTTAGTAAATTTAAGTTACACTGGAATTAGTCGGTCGTAAATGTTTTTGTCGTCATGGTGATGAAAATGGAATCACGTTACTTTGAAAAAGAGATAATACAAGAATAATGGGAATGTTCTGAATGGTTAGCCTACATTCATTAAAACCTATCTGTAATCTATTTCTTTACTTTTTTTGTAAATAAGAATACCATTTTTATCATAATAAAAATTCATTTTGAATACAAAATATAATGACATTTATTTATTTTTAAAATGGCGATGTTAAAAGGATGTTTTATCCGTCTTCTCAATTATTTTCAATTAGATAAAAAATAAATATTACGGCTAAACCATAATTTGCATTAAAATAATATTTTTTCTAAACAAAAATTCATAATTGATGAATCAAAAACCAAAATAAAATTTTAATTTTTTTCTAATATTTATTCACAAAAACTAGGTAAAAGAATAATCTGATTTTTCTAGAATTCTTAACAAGTAAACAAAGATTAAAGAGTTGTTTAGCAAGAATTAGAAAAGCAAAGATACTAAACGTTGTAGATCACTTGTAATACGTATTTTCAGTCGATGTTTAGTTAAGAAATACATTTTAAGATTATTAGTAGACGTATTAGATTATTAGTAGACGTTAGTACAAGAGAGAAAATTAAAATTTTAAATAAATAGAAAGCTAACATCTACAATATTTGGAAGAATATAAGCTTATTAACAATCAGAAGAATTCATAATTCAAATAACCAAAAATATATTAAAAATCTAATGTTAAGTTACATATAACTAAAGTAACAGAGAAATAAAAAAAATTAATGTAAAAAATTCATTCGTACAAATAAAAAATATACTAGAGAAATAAAAAGTAATTGGTAATGAAATACAATAATAAAAAATTATGTAACACAACAGGAACAAAAAATTACAAACACACAATACGTGAGACAGGCACGTAGCTAAGATTTTTTTCGTGGGGATGATGATGATGATAATAAAATAATAATAATAATTTTATATTGAAACGGTTTTTTATACTTTATTGCATTTGAAAAATACAAAACATATGCTTAGATTTAATACATCATTTACTACGCAAAAAAGAATCATTGGCATATAACTTTTTCATAATCCACATTTATACTTCACACTCGCACATTTACACTCCAATAAAAGTTATGAATTATTAGAAAGCTAATCGTCGATTTTTCTTTCTCTCCATAATATCTAAAACTTCATCCGGATTAACAGTAATATCTCTATGCACTGACAAAGAAACTATCGAAATTAATCTTCCATCCCCGACTAGTTGGACGCAATCGTTTTGACTCTTCATTTTGGAGAACGAGCCTTCATTAGTATATGTTGTTACAGGAAGAGTCGCTAAAAGTTGCAAGAGATAATGGATATTCGGCAAATATCCATCATAACTGTATAATGGTTATCCATTACAACCAAATAGAATTTATAACTGTAGATAATTTTATCTTGATTTGTAATCTGTTTATTTTGTGAAATAAAGATTATTATTATTAATATTCTTTACTGCAGTAATCCAATACTTCAATCACTTCTAGATCGCATTTTAAATGTAATGACTATCTCCTCGCTCCAAATAAAATACTCCGCTTGGAGGACAGATTCAGAACATTTATAATCATAATAAATCGCTAAGATTTTCAGTTCAAACACTTTTCCAGGACTACCTGAATCTAGCAAAAGAACTTGAAAACATTTTGAAGATCCTTGGAACGCCGTCTACCTGCCTAAACATGTGTTTGGAATGCGATAACCAAGTCTTGCATTTCTGGCTTGCGGGAAATCCCCAGTAATCAATTATTTTTATTTGTATTGCGTCAGCGTGAGTGCGGCGCTCACACGTCGAATAACGGTGTTACTCTTGCAGGGTCGATTAACGGCGGGTTAAGGTATATACGATTGCCGGCCTCCGTGGCGCGAGTGGTAGCGTCTCGGCCTTTCACCCGGAGGTCCTGGGTTCGAATCCCGGTCAGGCATGGCATTTTTCACACACTCTACAAAGCATTCATCCCATCCTCTGCAGAATGAGTTGCTTGAGTGCGGACCCGGAGGTAAAACAAACCAACAAAAGGTATATAGCATTAATAACTAGGGAGATGATTATGTACCGATTTACCTCAAATTTTGAATATACTTTTGAGATGTTATACATTACGAAAATGTAAAATACTAAAAATTGGAATATTTTGGACCCAACTTACTAGATTTAATCCTGAATGATGAAGTCTAATAATTGTCGGGCGATGAGGGCACCAGCCCCCATTTCGGCGCGGGCCCTTTAGCCTCCCTGTCGCTACGTGCGTGGGTGAGAATTAAAAAAAAAAAAAATGCCGCAGAAAAAAAATAATGTAAGGCTACAATCATATTAATGTACGAACTCTGACTTTCACGTTACTCAGATATATATAATATACACCTTAAACCAAAAATAAAACTATTAACTGAGAAGAGAATTGATATATAGAGCTGAAAACGTTTTAGCTTTTATCAAAATAAATGTTTGAAAATCATGTACTTTGATCGATTATACGTTACAATAGTTAACTTTCTTACAAAAAGGTGATGTATGCTCACAGACAGATAAATTTGTAAACATTTAATGAAGTTTAAAGTTTTAAGGACTGTTTTACTATCATACAACTTGTTATATGCATGATTATAATAACCATCAAAGAGATTACCTAGGTTTTTAGCAAAAAACAAATGATTTGACGTAGAAAAATATCTATCTAACGCCCCAGCCATCTGCATTTAACTTTTTAAGTTGCTGTTCAGAGCTGTTTTAATGAATAGGCAAAAACTGTTTTGCTCTGCAAATATTTAAGTACCATTTTTTAATACTTAACTGTCGATGTCGTCGGTAGCCGAAAGTTAGCGTGATTTATTTTGTACATTATCAGAAAAATCTATCGGATAAATTTTACTGTTACACTAATAAAATTACAAAGAAACTTACAGATTATTCTTTGAGGGATTACAAATTTCTAAGGTTCATCATTAAAAATGTTTAATGAAGAATAAACCCTCTAATACGTGAAACTACATAAGTGAAACTAATCATATAATAATAATTTCTCTTTTTAACCAACAAAGAATTTTGACATTTAGCATTATTAGTCAATTCAATCCCTATTTCCACCCTTTGAGTTTTAAATATTTATTTTTTGTTTCCTACAAGCTTGCAAATTTTTATTTTCCTATTGAATTTTTTTTCTATGAGTAGATTTTTAATGTGTGAAAAAATAAATAAGTTGTATTTTGTTTTTACACAACGGAAATTATTTTTAATTGCAAACTTCATTCGTATTTTCTATTTATATATTACAGGTCTAGTACAGTTCAGTAGCAGAGCAGATACAGAGCGCGCATAACACTAATACACAACTAAGACCATGTCACATAATGCATAAGTAGGACTATTAGCAATGTCAATATTTATACTCAATTATAAATTTTTTATTAAAAAAATATTGAAATTTCCATACAATATTTCATACAAAATGCATTTAAAAGTGCATACATCTTCGTCAGTTAGTCGTAAATATTTATGAAAGTTAACTGATAAACATTTATATCTAACAAGAAACTTTATATGTTCAAAAAAGGGAAATAAAAAGAATTTATACATAAAACACACAAAATAATTTAAGGAAATAAACAACAATATAATCAATTGCTTAAATTAAAAAAAAAACGTGATTAAAGAAAACACAACAATTTTTTTTTGTATTAAACATTTAATAAATTTTATTAAGTTTGTTTTTAGTCCATTTTTTGGGGTTTTTTATTTATTTTACTTTTGAGTTTTTTATGACGTTACCCGCGATTCGCTAACGATGGAATACACGCTTTGAAATGAATTTTAGCACATAAATATATGAGAGTTTCTACAAGCTCAAATGTGAATAAAAGATTTGTAATATTCAAATTATTGAAGGCATTCTTTGAAAAGTTATAACGGTTTTTATAATAAACTGTAATATTTATTAAGTAAAAACAATTATAAAAAATCCCTTTCCTTTTAGAACAAACAGAAAAATTACAATCTATTATTAATACAGAATATATAGAATAGTAAAGTTTTTTCGTATTTTAAACACCTTCGTTAAACGAAGATGTTTTGTAAAAAATACCAAAAGGAACCAGTGAAAACTGATCTAATGACCAGTAAAGATACGAAATCTTAAAAGCTGAGGAATAAATTTTAGTATTTTCACTATATATTTTGTTATATACTCGTATATTTTAAAATATATACTAAAAAAATTAAAAGAAAAACAAAATAGATTTAACATATGCAAATTGAAATAAAAAGGTTGTAAAAAAAATAGTGTATATTTAAAAAAAAATTCATTTATAAAAACTTAAATGGAAAATGGAAACAAATTTATCATAACTAAAGTAATTTTTCATGTTTCAAGGATTGTAGATCATGAAAAATGATGTAAATTTCAATTTTTTTATTCTCTAGTTTTATTTTCATTTTTTTTTACTTTTATCATAATGAATTTTCACAAAATACCTTGTAAAAAAATATTAAAAAAAAAGAAAATTCAGAACATCAATTTTTATAAATAAATCTGTTATAGTACAAATCTATGACAGCTGGATAACACTCCAATCAATTATTATATATTTTGTTTCCGTGTTATTTCAGTAAACGAATGGGTATAATTTATCTGTCACAGGACATTTTTCAGATAAGCGTTACTGAAATAGAATGAAAATATAGACAGATAAACAATGTAATATGATATTATAAATTATTCTTTCCATTATCTGTAAAAATAAATTAATTATTTTTAGGTATCGGGATTTCGGGGAAAAATTTACATAAATTATAACAAATAAAACTAACCAGAATACATTAAAGGCCTATTAACCAAAATTAAGCGAAAACAAAACAGAACAATTTTCTTATTACCTACATGATACATTTAATTACTTTCTGATGATATAAAGCGATTCAAGCCAACATTTATGTTATTTGTACGGTACAAGATATAAATGTTTAAATATTATTGTTATATAATACAGAATTTTATAATTTATTAGATGATCTATTTAACAATCGATCATTATTATGGGATAGCTGTAATAGAGGATGTCAAATACAAGCCGTGAAATAGGGGTAATAAATTATGTTGTATGAGCTTGTATTTGAACGTTCACTTTAAATTAAACTGGGCTATATCACAAGATATTCAGAATAAAAAAGAGATTTATAAACTATAAATTTCTTTCAATAAACAGAAAACCAGTCACATCGAAAATACTGGAAATAAACTTAATATGCAATAAAATGAATCCGGGACTTGAAAGAGACTGGGAAAATGCTACACAAACAAAATGATTCAGGAGGCAAGGGAAATAATTTGGAAATTTCTAGAACTTGAATTAAGAAAAATTACATCGAGCAAGGCGCTTGCGGAGGGTAGATATATGGCTGTAAGAAGAGAGGAAAGCGCCCTGCTAGAACGGCTCTGCTATACATACAAAAATATGTCTTAAAACGTTTTGTTATCGAGTTATGGCTAGCGAAGAATTTCTCCCGGATTTGCATTTTGCCGTTGAAATGAAGTCATACTGAAATTTTTAAGGCGTTGTATAAGGGGGTAAACTTGATGGTTTTTTATGATTTTTTTTAGGATTGATGTACAATAATTTTGTTAAATGACTAAATTTTATTATTAATTCTTGTAGAGAACTTAATTCTGAAAGAAGTAATGTAATAAATTTTATGAAAAAAAACATCAACATTTTTTGGCGACAGTAAATGTAAGGAAACAAGTTAAAAGCGCGATGTCAACGGTGGAATTTTAGAACATTTATTGTAAATTAATTCAGTATAAACTACAGTGATTATTATTATTATTTTTAATAAATTAAAAGTATTTTAATATTTCAAAGGTTTGAATTTACCGTGCTAAAACCGCTATAAATAACAAATAATTTACACTAAACGTCTGAAAATTCCACATTGACATCGATGCACTTTTCTATTCGTTTCCTTACATTTTCTGTCGCCAACATAATATCTTCGAATTCTTTGATGAGGGCAGCAGCATTAAGAAAACAAGCGATTAGAAATAAGTGTTTTGTTTGTATACCTCTCTTTCCATTCATTCCCATAAACAATAATCTAAGGGGGTAAGGTCCAGTGATATAGGCGACCAATATATCTCAATGATCAATCCATTTATTAGTAAATTTTTCATCTAAGAATTGTCTTAATTCATTCGGAAAATGCGATGGTGCTCTATCAAAATGAGATAGTAAATTTCAATTCATTTCGCCAACGAGAAATTTTCAAGCACCGTAAAAAATTCATTGATTAAAAATTTCAAGTAATTTCTCCCAGGAACACGTTTTAAACTGAAAGAGCTTATTAACTGCAGCTGTTAAATTTTTTATCATTTTCTGTTAAGTTTTGTTTCTAATAATAAAAGTTGATTTGTTATTTTTCATTGACTTAGTTACGTCAATTTCCTCAAAATTAAATTCTCTATAAGTTTTGATAATAAAATTTACGTATTTATTAGACATTTAACAAAGTTATTGTACTTCAAATCTAAGAAAAAAAGAAACGTGTTTTTTGTCACCCAATTTTTCTGTTTTATGTTAGATATAATGAAAACTACGGAAGATACTACTCTGGGACTAATTTTATTCAATTTTCCAGTAAAGAAACATAATAAACCATCACGTTTACCCCTTACATAACGCCTTAAAAATTTCAATATAAGTTCATTTCACCGGGGGAACTGAAATCTAGGCGAAATTTTTAGTTAGCTGTAACTCGATAACAAAGATTTTTCGGATATATGATTATATGAACTTTTTTCCTTATTTAAAGCTCCGGAATCAGTTCCCAAATAATTTCACTTTCCTCCTGAATCACTTTGTATTAAAATAAATTAAACTATTGAAAAAAGATTCTAAGGAAGAGAGATGATACAAGCACAAAACTGAGACTTTTTGAGATATGGATTAAAAGGAAAATGAGAAAAAATAAAAAATGGAAAGTTGTGTTAAAATGGATTACGAAGGATAAGATATAGATTCATATGAGTAATATCACGAGGATATAAGATATCGATCCTGATATTTGAAAGCGAAGTTGCCAGTTCGTAAGAGTAGAGAGAGCTTTTCTTCATAAATTCTAAACTTAAGTGGAATCGCTTTTTTAATATTTCGAAATTTTTGCCTAAAGAAAAGGATTCATTCAGAACCACTGTTTAAAATTTCAAAAACATGTCTCCTACAAAATTTGTTTCAAATTTTATTCGCTTAATCTCTCTCTTTATTTTTTTAATTGTTCCTGTACAAGTATTAGATAAATAGCAACTTTTTCCCAGTACTCGTGAAAAAGTCTTATAAATTTTAAAATATTTCTTATAAATTTTAAAATAAGAGAAACCAAAATATACGTTAACAGCAGTTAATTCGATAAATTCTGTAAAATCGATTAGGTTGTTCTTCTGTGATACTTCACCAAATAAACAAATTTAATCGATAATTTACATAAGTTCAGAATGAAAAGATATAAAAAGGAATTCTTAACAATCAATTGCAGGCAAAAATTTAATTTTAAAAACGGTAAATATAGATAAAGTAATAATCCGACATTAAGTTAGTCAAAACTTACAGTTTCGACCCCAATATTTTTAACTAAATAAATTAGAAATAAAATTATAACAACATTTTTGTAAATTAATTTTTAAGCTACTTGTTTATATACTAAAATTAGTTCCCAATATTGTCAACCAAATCATTCTATATTTTCTTTTTATAAAGGATAAGCAAGCTAATATCATAGTGTAATTAGCTGAAATAAATTTTGTTAACAACACAAGGAAAACTTCGTGTTCTACATTCCTAGCGACTAAATAAAGTAACTTAAACAATTTATGTTTGCATTGCGTGTCATTGTAAACAATGTGCGTGTATATCAACGTTTCTGAATTCAAATAAATGTGTACATATGTGTGTTTGTTGGTACGCAAGTCTATACAATACTAAATTTAAAAGATAACCGAAACTTTATATCACTCTGAATCTGAAAAACACATTCTTTTTCAAAATTTAAACATAAATATGTCAAGGTATAAATTAAAGTAACTCTACTTAATAAATGGCGAAAGTATTAAATAATTCGCTAAATAAAAGTTCCAATCGTTAACCCCTTAATTATTTACATTTTGAAAATAATCCTAGGTAATTATAGCAACATAAGAAAGGTTTATTTTAAATTAAAAACAGTTAACCACATTATATCTAAATTAATAAAGCGAATACTGGGAGAAATTTACCATCTGCTGATTACATTTGTCATGTGCCTCTATAATGTTTCATTAAATCAATAAAAAGTCTGGTTTCATTAAATAATTTATTTAGAAATTAAAAAAAGGAATTTTAATATTTCATAAGAATAATCTTCCGCAATAAAATGAAGTCCGATATTTTAAACTTGCGGAGATTCCGAAATGAAACACAGACTTGAATTTTTTAGTTTTGAATTCGACTTGATGATATTGTTACCAAATCTATAAAACTAATTTGTCGACAAATGGAAACGTAAAACTTTGAGTTTTACGTAATTCGATTTTAAGTTGTAAACTGTTAGACTCAGAAACTGCAGTTAATCTTTAAAGTAGCAAGAAATTTGTTTCTATTACCGAATTATTGAGAAAAATAAAGAAAATACTATAATTTCAAAGATTTTTCACTGACAAATTAAAAAATTATCTTAAACGAATAAGTGTTTTTTTAATTTAATCTCAACAGATGAAACAAAATAAAAATAATCAAAAAACTAGCAGACAAAAATGTTAAACTTTTATCCTCATTTGAAATTAAAGATACAACATTCTTCTAACAATTTTTTATAATTACTTCTTGATTATATTTCTTTTATTGAAAAGAAACCGTACGTAAAACATAATGAATTGTTCATGCGTATATACAACAGTGATGGAGGAAACGGGGACACAAATTGTAATTCAACAAAGACCGGAGAGTTCCTGATTATAGAAGCTTTCAGTGGTCAAGTCACGTCCAGTCAAGAAGCGTGGAGCAAACTTTATATAAATATAATTTAACTGTGTTGCTTTCCAGATTCAAGATTAGTGAAGTGGAGCTTGGATTTACTGGCTCCACACCTTCATTTTTAATCATGTTGCCATTTCGTCGAATTACATTTAATATTTAATTAGTACATTAAAAAGATTGTTTTACGTAAAATAATCAGTCGATAAAATATTATTATTAATCGATAAAATGATTAATATCGAATAATACACCAATTAACACGAAAGCTGATGTAAAAAATCAGAAGTGGACGCAATATGACTTCTTTGTATGCCTATTAAATTACATATATACATTTTTATAAAATGAAAATGTACATACAATTTTATTTCATTAATAAGTTCTGATATTTTTTCGTATTTTTTTTTTTTAATGTTATTATTGAATTAGTATTTATCGTAACACGTTTTTTTACAATCAGAAGTTAATTATTAATAAATCATATATATATATATATATATATATATATATATATATATATTTGGGTAAAAAAAAGTTTTAAAAAAATATGTATATGAAGTCGGATTCGAACCGATGTGCCTTCCCATTGTAAGAAAAATATTTCATTAATTAAAATTTTATTTGGCTATAACTCTGGAACCAATGAAAATAAGTAACACATGATAGATCGTTGAAAAGCTCTCAATGAGGGCTTATTAATGCAGTTAAGAAAAAGCCCATGATCCAGATTTATTTTTGGATTTTGGGCTTTTCTGGACACTTTTGGTTTAGTGGATTGCAATCAAAAGGGAAGGTGCCCAAATAGATGTCACAATACTCCTTAATCCAAAACTTCAACATCTACGACTAATCGTATTTGAGTTATGCGAGATACAAACGTACGTACAGACATCACGCTGAAACTAGTCAAAATGGATTCAGGGATAGTCAAAATGGATATTTCCATAAAATCGGAAAACCAAAATTTTTCGCGATCATAATACTCCCTTACTTCGAACAAGGAATTAAAAATTGCCAATAAGGTAAATTCCGAATTTCAAAATTTCAAAACGGTATTCTCAAGCCATTTGATCGTGTGCGAGTGTCATCTCTTTTTTAGTAGAAATTAAACATTAGTTTTACCATTATACTTTTAATTTATCCCAGTGATATGATATTCATAATTTTAAAGTAAATTAAGGTATTACGTTTTAAATTCAATTAAAGGATAATCTCAACCTATTTGAAATTTACATTTGATAAAGTAATTAAGTAAATTTATATTAAACGTCTAAAAAAAATCGCGACTTTCTTTTAAAAGGCTGGCATAAGTTATAATAAAGAATAACACTTCATTAGTAAACATAATGATTTCATCCTCTTAAATTATAACGTTCTGTATTACTGAAGTTCAAATATTGAATCATTATGTATTATGTTAAAATGGATATCGTCATGAATTATAAAATATTACACCAAAGTTCATTAGAAAAGCTCTTCATAAGAACCACATAGATAGATGCGATACTAATCAATATAGACTACAACAAGAATTTTTAACTAGTCATTCCTTCCCTCAAGTTTCAGGACTGCTTCCTCTTTTTTCCTTTTCTCAATCAAAAGAACCGGTTCATTTACGTAACGCTTATTGCTGCTATTCACAGTACCACCTGATCAGTGCATCAAATGTAGCAGAAATATTTTTGTATTATACAAAAATACATTAATGTTTTATGTTTTATAATAATCAGGTTTTCACGAATCGATAAACCGAGCCAGTAAATTTCTCTTTAGTTCATTTCCACAGTACTGAGTAAGCAGTTTGGTTATAGCTTTAGTATTTGTATAGCAGTTTATAGTAACACCAATCATTAGGTTCAAATGAGCACTTTGCCTGATAAAAGAATATTAGTGTAAACTACGGAATTCTTTATTAAAAAAGTAAAACGAACATTTCACTAACGTTCCTATAAATAAACAACAGCAGTACTTGCAAATAAATATAAATCATAATTTAAAGCACACAAATATTTAATAAATAAATGGTGATTTTTAAAACGAATATTTGTAATATCTCTCCTAGACAAAATTAACCGCGCTCTACTATGTTTTTATTCAAGATGATGTTTGTAAATATCTCGCTTCTAAATCTATGGTGAGAGAAACAGAAAAAGATCAACTTTTTTATAACATACCAAACTCAGGTCTAATTAAATAAGAAATCACAATTCAAAAAAAATTACAATTAAATTGTAAACCGTACGGTAAGAGTCTTGCAGATATCATTTCTTCCGCTCAAAAAAACAAGAATTTCTGTAATGTAAATAAAACTATTTTTAACAAAATGATACGATATCAAAAAAAGTTAGGCACTACGTTTCTGTTATCAAAATCAGTTTTTAATTTAGAATTAAAAAAAAAATACATGATAAATATATGTAATAGACAATAGATAGAATAATAGATAATAAACAATGTTTAAGCGTTCCATATAATATGCAAAAAATAGAAATATCTATTGTGTATTACATATATTTAACATGTATTTTTTTAAACAAAATTCTAAATTAATATCAGATTTTGATAACAGAAATGTAGTGTCTCACATTTTCTGATAACAGTATCATTTTGATAAAAACAGTTTTATTTATTACAGAAATTTTTGTTTTTTGAGCGGAAGAAATATCTGCGAGACTACGGTCTACAATTTCATGGTAATTTGTTTTTATATCACTGCGTTTTGTTAAATTATTCTTTTATGTTTTTTTATGAATTATTAATTGATACATTATAGATTTATTATTAAAATTTGTTGCCTTTCAAGAACAAATATACATTTTTTTAATTTCTCGGCCAATTATTTTTGTTGATAGTCATTAATTTCATACCATATTTTTTCATTTTTTAATAAAACTTGTCTAATGACCTTCACGAATCGAAGATACGTAATGTAATATTGCACTTATTACTTAAGTGTAACTCAATTTTTATCGCATCCGAGGACACACTTTTTACATTCTAATTAAACGAACTGTTTTTTACTTTTCCATCAATTACTTCAAATAGTTTTAACTGTAGAAGAATAATTTTGCCAATCGAATTTATTTCTGTTTTATGTAACAAATCTTTGTTGTCATATTTGCAACACTTTCCTACGGTTCGTGTTTTTTGTGTTTATATAGCAGCTATATCTCTTATAAATTAATAATTTTATATTTTTAATGAAATGATGAGAATTAAAAAAATTATTTCATCTTCAGAATTTCATTTACATAAGAGCATTTACTATTAAAACAAGCTAGTATATTTTCTTTTAAATCTTATTATTTCAAGTACATTATCACGTTTTTGTACGCTACCTAGTACTATCAAGTACTGCTACTTAGCGGCACGATTGGTAAACCCACTTTTTTCAGGAAAAAGTGACATATTCGAGTCCCGCGGTTTATCAAATGGAAGAAAAAACGTTGTCTAAAAAAATTCAAGGTATTTTTTGAAAGTATTGTTTACTAAAAATCTAATTAAACTGAAATAATTAACTGAAAGTTTTCAAGCAAAGTTTTTAATTTTTTCCCATTTTCATTTCACTTTTAGGTTGTCATGTTTAGAACTGTAAACATAGTTCATTGTTTTCGCCAAGCCGTCCAATTCTTCGGACAATTACTTACAGGCTATTCAAAAAATTTGCGCGATATAAAATAGTGTAACGTGACGGACGTTTCCGGATTTTTTTTTATCTTGAATTACATGATAGACTATAAGCAAATAAATCCTTCAAAAAAGGTACTAAAAATAAAAGTAACAGTATGAATAAACACTTTCAGAAATAAATAATTTATAAATTTAAGCAACTGAAAACAGTATGAAAAAAATTAATATTTACAAAGAGAATGTTTCTTCAATTTTATATATTTTTTAAAATCGAAATAAAATTATATTTTTAATTTTTAAATAAAAAAATTTTAACAATTATTGAATTTTTAAATCTTTATTAAAATAAAGAAAATTGTAAAAAATAAATTTAATTGACGGATTCTTTATTTTAATACAAGTATTTTCATCAAAATAAAAGTTTTTTAAGTAACCTATATTAAAATATTTTAATTTTTTTCTAAAACGTTAATAAAGAAGAAATCTCTGCTCAATTAAATGTTTACATACGATTATGTATGTACTCCATATATATGAGTACAATACACACTTTTAATTGTTTTTTCAATTGAAGAGCCTGTTGTTTATATCAACATACTTCGTGCGTTTTCGGTGTAAAATATATATAGTTATTAAGTTTTAATAACAATAGATTTTTTTTTAATTACTAGTCACAGACGTATTCCGATTGAATGTCCAATTATCTGATATTTTATTAAAAAAAGTTATGGAAAAAACCACTTTATATACGTGAATAATTCCTGTCATATGTTCTATTTGAAAAAAAGGAAACAAAAATCATTTATATAAATCATACATTTCAGAACTTTCTATACAAATATCACATGATTTATCCCTGAAGTGTCCTTTGAAATAAATCGTGACATTTTCACGCATCTCTTTTCGTATTTATTGTATCATGGAATTTTTAATTGTCCCCTTTCTAGAAGTAATACCATGACCATAAAGTATGATTCACTAACTTGTAACAATTTTTCAGATCACGTTCTACTGGTAAAAAAAACTTCATAAAAACATAAGATTGGAAACGCTTCGTTAGCGGAAGTGTTGGCTGACGAAAGATTTCGTCCTAATTTCTGAATCTTCACTAAATCTAAGTCAGCTTGTAATTTTTCAAACCAAAATTAAGGGGTAAATTTAAGGTTTTATATGAAATATGACCTGAAAATAACTTATTCGTTTTTATGAAATCTGGGGTAATAAAAAATAATGGAGTCGAGAAAACACATTATTTTATGTTTAGCGTAAAATAAAGATTTTTAATAAAGATAAATTTATTAAATGGTTAACAGATACATAAAAGCTTTAAACAAAAATTGTAGAAAATTTTATTCTGAGTAGAAGGATATATAAATAAAGTCCACAGAATCTAAAAACAAACGTAAGTATTTCGAAGTTTATTTAAAACAAAACATATCAAAAATGAAAATTGTTTCTTCAGCAGAACATGTTTTTTTATTTTCATCATCAGAACATATCCTGAATGTTTGATACATTGTTCGCGGATCGTTCTGTATATTTTGAAGTTATACTAAGGTTTAAAAATATCTGAAATAAATTTCAATTTCAATTTGAAGCTCATAAAATAAGAAATATCAAACATTAAAAAAAAAATTAATATTAAATTAATCGAAAACAGATTCAGATTATTTGGAATGCGAGGTAATTAATTTTAATTAGATCTTTAATATACGTAAAAGTCAGAGATTTTTAATATTCATAACATATTCTCTGAATGATTTTTGTATTTTTTTTAAATATTTTATTTATATTTTTAAGTACTGCGAGTTTTTTTTTAAAAGACGATAATTTGGTTATTCCTTGACAAATTTATTAAATTTTAAACTCAAAATTAATTAAATCTAAATTTTATTAAATTTTTTAAACATAAATTTATTAATTTTAAACGATACAATAATTTTTTGAAGCTGATTAATTCCTACTATTTTATTTTAACGACGGTTTTTTTTTAAATTCTTTTAACCATGTTATATCTCGTGAACAGAATAAAACATGTAATGAATATTGTACAAAAAAAAAATTTTAGAAATCTATTCCGTCTTAAAGAAAAAAAATTCTGTGGTAAAATTCTAATTCATTAAAATGAGAACGGAAGTATAAAAAAAAAAATGTTGACGTCGCATCACACAATATTTAAATTTGTCAGAATTTAATCAATAGTATTATTTACATATGCTCTATATGTAACAACTATACTGATTATTCAATAACGAAATAGAATATTACACATAAAGTAAAGTAAACACGATAAAAGCGAATTGAATATCAAAGGATGGGAAAAGAGAAGGATATGATAAAAGTAATATATTAGCATTCAAATACACATCAGCATCACGATATATAACGTCAACAGACTACACCGTTTTATGTAAACTACAAATTTCCAACTGCTCGTTGTAACAAAATATTATACTAACGCGAATGTAATATTTTTCAAACTTAATGTTAGATACATAAAATAATAAAAACAGGCGCTCTGGAGAAAACAAATCGGTAAATAAATACGCCATAATCTATGTTTCACGAGATTTTGTTGGAGAGTAAAAAATCTCAATTCCATATCCGTGACACCGGGAAAAAAATCAATACATAATTTTCAGTTCTTTCTTAAAAATATAAAGAAAAAAATTCATATTTAATGTGAAGAACATACATTCTACCATTCAAATTTTTTGAAGTAAAAAATGAAAAACGTAAAAAACATTACATCAAAGGGAACAGTAGATGAACCATAAGAGACCTTCCGGTTGTTCATTACTTTTTTTAAATAATACAGAGTAAAAAGCAAAAAGAAAAAATACAAGAATATATAAAACTAAGAAAAATAATGTAGTACGACGTTTGAAAAAAAAACTTAATGAATATAAAAGGGGTTTTAAAATAATACCTAACCAGGACCAAAAGAAATGATGTTACGAAAAAGAGAGAGAAAAATAGGAATAAAAGATACTTCGGAAAAAAAGCTTCCCCTGCTCTCAAGTAATTTTTGACTAGTTGAAGCTCCAGTTTTTTGATAATTTCTTATTTCAGTATTTGCTACTTTAAGTTATTCGCTTTATGACTTCAATAAAATCTTTGTGTTAATCCTCAAAATGTTTCACACTACAAATTCGTAGAACAGAAATATATAAAAAAAAATCGAATGAATAAGTCACTAATGTTCCCTTCAAAAGAAAAAATTCTATACACAATTCTATATAAATAAAAATGTAAATGTTCGTTTTTTCAAAATCTTAAATCTCCGAAAGTTCTTCAAATTGTTATGAAATTCTAACACAACGATGCATTCGAATACGCGCATTTTTAAATACCTACTATTTATATACCTAAGATGTCACACCTCTGACAGGTAAAAACATGCTTTTTTTTAAAAAAAAACAGCGGTATCTGTTGGACATAAAAGAAATACACGCTATACAAATATTTTATTAAATATTTAAATTATTTAAAATATTAAATATTTTACGATTCCAGTTCAATGTTTCCGATATGTGTGTCCGATATAGACTAAAAAACTAGGACCGATTTACGCGCGGGGAAGAAGGGAGAAAGACATAAATCGGAAAAGGGAAATAAGGAAAAACCGGAAAGGGCAAAAATCGAAAAGGGAAAAGGGGGCAAATGGTAAAAGGGGAAAAGGAAAAACGTGAAAGGGAAAGGAAAATGAGATAAGGGGAAAGAGAAATAAAGGTAAGAGAAATGGAAAGGGGAAAGGATAAAATGGGATAGGAGGGGGAATGGGGGGAAAGGTAATATGATAAAAATTAAAATGGGAAAGGGGGAAAGGAAAAGGAACAAGGGCAAAAGGGTAAAAGAGAAAGGTTAAATTTGTGAAGTTTCGGAATTTTTATTTTGTTAATGTTTTATCAAATTTTCAATTGTGTTTATTTAATATATATATATATATACTCAAATCAAGCAATAGCAAAGCATTGCGGGGTCTGCTAGTTTACATGTGAATATAATAAGCAATACACTGTAAATGTGTTTTTGTGTGTAGTAATGTATATAAAAAAATTAGTATAAGGTACACCACAAAATCATATCAAAACGGAATTGATAACGAACAATTGACCATTTTAATCTTTTAAATATTCAGTTCAATGTACCATAATATACATTTCTAAATGAAGAAAATTATTCATAAGCAATTAAATTTTTTTTCTTCTAATAAATTTTATTAGAACACTAAAAATTAATTAACTGCTTATTTAGTTTTCTTTTAATGATTTAAATTTGCAAGGGTACTCAAAGAAACTGAACCACGAATTTTATAAAAACCCATTACACTTATTTTATTTTCTCTTAGCGACTACAGGTTAATGCCACATTACAATCGCTTACGATTTATGGGCTTTGTAACGTGTAAAGGATGCCTAGGCTTGATCAGTATTCGAACCCAGGATATTCCGGATGAAAGACCTTCCGGACGTGTTTCCAATACGCCACGGAGGATCGGCCGGCCGAGTGGTTTTAGGGAATGCAAAGCTTAATAAAACCCACAACGTTATTCGACAACGCTAGTTTTTTTCATTATTTGATTTTTTGTATTTATTTATTTTCTTCTTCTGGACACTACTGGCAAAGTTTATTGTATTTTTCACTCCCAAATAATCATCACTTTCTGCTTTCTTTAATGGCTCAGGTGTGAAAGAAATAAGGTACCACCGTATAAAATAAGGTTGGCTAATGCTGGTGGGTACAATAATACTTGCAAGCTTGAAGACAGACCAAAACTAAAACACACAAATAACATATCATTATCTCTACCATATCATTTCGCCACGTTCACGCATGAATAATTGAATATTATAACACTGTTGTTCATAAAACCAGTGTCTTCTATTTAACTTTGCAAAAACCATAGTGAAGTATCTTACTAAGTTATAAAAAGTTATTAAAACAGTTTGTCAATACCCCTTTCTTCTCATAAGAAGCGTAGAACATAAACCGCAGTGATTTAGTGAACATCTAAAATCAAAATTATCTTGTGTTTTTTTTACAGAGACGTTTTCTCTATGTTTCTTGAAATAATGCTAGATTATCGGGCACGCAGCTGTCAAGTTAAACATAAACTACCACGTTTGGACGTAGGAAAAAAATATATAATATTCTTTATGACAATGGAAAAATACAAGCTTTATCGGGATTCGAAACCACAAGCTTCTGTATGAAAAACTAATACGTTACCGCTGTACAATATAGGTCGGCAAAATAACCTAAAGTAAGTTAATGAAATAATCATCTTAACATCTGTTCCCTCACAATATTTTTCATAGATCATAGATGAAAAGAGTAGAAAATAACCATTGGGCAAGGGGGTCTAATAAGAATGAAAAATATGCGAATGTATTTAAAAAAAAGTTCGTATTAGTACAAATTTACAGCCTTTCAACAGCTAAATTGTCCTTTACATCAATCATTAATGATGTAAGGTAATATCTTAGGGAACGTATGAAACAGCTCGAATTCATTGCTTTCAGACAAGTTTTCATTATAATTAACAAAATTGCTTAGAAATAAGCTTATTTATATTCATCTCTTTCCTTGATTATACGAGTATTATATGCGTTGTTCTTCAGAACAAACTCAAAATATTTATTAAAATTCTAATAAGAGAATACTGAGCTTTAATATAGGCTTCTCCTGTGTTAAAAAAAAATTCAATTCTATTTGGAAGCAACAAGTGTTGATCTTCATTCACTTTTAAACGAATTCACTTCACCATTTTAAGAAAACTTTAAATCTTAAAATGAAAAATGTGAGGTACTATTCGTTCTGTGTTTCTCTATTTTCTTACATTAGCCGAATCGAAATACCCTATTTGTTGTGCAACAAGCATATGCAGTCAGGTTTTTGACAGTAATCATGTAATTCATGTTTACATATAATTACGAACAACTTCCTAGTTGTGGAATATAAAAAGATTAGTACAGAAATACTTTACATCAAAACTATAAGAGGCAAGCCAACGTTTATTTTGCCCTTGGAAAATAAAATGTGCTTCGTACGTAAACTGAGAAAACGGCATTCGGTTTCAATGCACAAATACAACACCAAATGTAATGTAATTTATAGATGATCAGCCGATAAATATATAACTAAATTGTATAGTATTATAAATAATGATTTTACTTAATTCAAATTAACAATTAATTAATAGCAAGTCTTCGACTAAGATTGGTAAATCTCATGAATATTAAGAAATTCTTTATATAAATACTATTAAATTAATATGATTTGTATAGAAAGGGAGTATCAAATGATTAAATTGGTTGAGTGATGAAAATAAAGGAGAAAATTATAGGCGAGCGAAATTGTGGTGGGAAGAAAACGAAATACGAAGGAAGGAGAATAAGAACTGGTAAAGAAGGAGAAATAAATAAAACAGATTAGAAGGGGAAAAAATTCTAGAATTTAAATCAAAAAGTAATAAAATTTCACGTTAAACCTATGAAGTAAAATGAGTAAATAAAAAATAAATGCTGTTGAAGACATACGAGTAAATGTTAATCCTTGAGACATTAAAAACAGACTTTGATTATTCATTTAACAGCTGCAAGCGGCCTTTTACAAGTTAATTCATACTTATTTTAGACAATATTTTTAAAAATTACGAAAGTATAATTAAAAAAAAAATAGGGTAACTATATTTTTAAATGTAAAGATATTTTATGTGCATATGATGACAACACAAAAAAAATATTTTTAAAGAAAACAAAGATAATAATCATTTAATTTAAAACGTGAAGAATCCTTTTAAATGTAATCCAAGCAATGTTGTAAACAAGAGGACTGATATAGACATTAAGTCATTAAACCGCTCACAGGATTCAATTGACCCCTTCAGATCAGGTTTATAAAACTTTAGAAGAGAGAGAAAAATACGCTTTCACTGCCTTTACGACATACATTTAGTTAATGGGTGTCGGACAGCTGTCCATTTAAATAAATTTTATAGCCTATTATCACTGAAAAATTATTTCTACGTATAGACATGATTACTCATTCAAGGCTGATAATAATATAAAACAGATATCACAAATCTTTTTTAATTAGTCTAGATAGATTAATGTACGGTAATTTAATTAATAAATAATTTTCAATATTATTATTATTAATATGCGTATTATGTATAGTAATACATATACACCCCATCAGTCAATTATAAATGAAAACAACATAAGTATTTTATATCCATTTACATAAAAATCAGCATGTTTGTGTTTAAATTTGCGGGATAAAGCCAGTAACTACTATAATAGTTTATTTGAGGTTAAGAATAAAAAACAAAATTACACGCAAAAGTTTTATAATTAATCTCATACTCTTAACAATTCTTTTTTAATTTTCGCTAAAATAGAAAACAGTAAAATATGGAAAAAAGATAATAGAGGAATACCGGGATTAAGTTTTATATTACTCATAAACTCAAATTCAACAGCATAAAAAATAAGTAAAAAAAGGAAATGAATTTTTGTAAATCAATTTGTCCTATTTAAATTTTGTTAACTTAGTATAATTTGAAGCAGACCTGAGATTATGAAATACGATTTTTATGCTAACAAAAAAAGATACTGGGTAGCGTCTCGGCATTTCGTACGGAGTTCCCGGGTTCGAATCCCGGTCAGGCATGGCATCTTTTCATAGGCTACCAATTTCCACCGAGCTAATGACTATAGCTGTTGATGTCCAGTCTTGCATAAAAAATGTAAACATATAGAAAAATATAAAAGAAAAAGATTAGTTTACCAACATAAATAATGATTGTAGAAATATATATATATATATGCTGTATATCAATATATATAGCTTTAGCGATAATGATACATCACTAAAAAATAACATTTTATTGTTAGAAAGGTAAACTTAAAGTTTCTAAAGATTATGAAGTAATGAGGAAATATATTTTTAATTTAATTTATTCGAGTTTAATAAAAAAAGACGTTATATAGTTTTTGTTTCAAAGAATCCATGATTTGTTATAAATCTTAAACGAAAAACTTTTTCGACCAACTAGATTAAGTTATATTTGTAAAAATATATAAATTCCTATTTATTTATTTATTTTCTTATGATGTTGAAATATTAAAAAACTTATCCGTTGAAATCTTTTTTTCTTCCAGACATGTATGCAAGGTGTTTGTAAGTATGGTGCAAAAGGGTGTTTACTAATTCTATTACTTTCCTATACTTTATATATTTTACGTGAATATGTAATATTCATAAATCAAATAAATAATTTATTCGTTTCAGTTTAAAAATAGTTATAACGATGCATACTTTATTTGTATTTAGATAAATATATAATATTCCATGAGGATTTTAATATTAAAATAAGAATTGCAGAAATATATCTGTAATGATAAGAAAAGACTAATTTAATCTTGTAATTGGTTTGAGCTGAAAGAAAGATAAAAAATGTATTTCCTCATTACTTCATAATCTTTAGAAACTTTAAGTTAACGTTTCTAGCAATAAAATGTTATTTTGTAGTGATGTATCATTATCGCTAAAGCTATATATATATATATATATATATATATATATATATACATATATTATATATATATATTGATATACAGTATATATATATTAACGTCTTTTTTTATTAAACTCGAATAAATTAAATTAAAATAGCAGAGAAGAATTGCCAATTATATTTATTTTTTAGCAAAAGAAGTAGGTAATGTATTAAAATTTCAATTTAATTTAATTTCAATTAAAATTTTATTGGGAAAGATTTTTCCAGTATTAACTTAAAAGTTATTCAAACGTACAGTAAATCAAACCGTGAATTAAACATGAACATTTTATCATTTATTTTATTTAATAAATTTATGCGAATAAAAAATAAATGAATGAATGTATACGAGTATTAGAAAAATGAGAGAATTAATGGGCGAATGATGAATTGAATTTTCGCATTTATTCAACAAGCTGACGTTAGGTCGCCAACATTATTCTCTTCCACTTTGCCTACGTAAAAAAAAAAATAATATAAAGTATGAATATAACCAAAATAATTAAAATACTAAAATAGTAGCAATAAAAAGCACAAAATAATTAAGAAAAGAATTTAAAACAAATAGAAGAATGAGAGTATGGCGGCTTTGTACTGAAAAACTCAGGATCTTAACGACTCTTTTTCTTATAAATATATATAAAAACCCAACAATAAACAGAAAAGTAATAGAAAAATATAAAACTGGGAAAAAATAAAACTGTATTTTTACTAGCTTTTGTTTTTACGAGATATTATTTTTTTGCATGTTTTTAAATTTCATTTAAATTTATTAAATGAATGTTAAAATAAATAATTTTCAAAAAAAAAACTTGAAATAAAACGTTTCATGGGTTAAAAATTAATTTTTCGGTATAATAATCAAAATAAACGTTTTTAAAAATCATAAGTTTTGGAAACAAAAATATTTAATTATCAATTCTAATTACTTTCCCGTCTAGCGCTATAGCTTTAGAAGGCAAAGTATTGTAATTTGTCCAATTTGAGCAAATGCGGTTTTTATCGGATCTTGACATTTTGTCACCTAAGGAACCCAAAAAACAGGATGGAAATTTTCCGGATGTTCGTATGTACGTGTATGTGTTCGGTCTTGCTCTCTTTATATCTCCAAAACTACTGGACCGATTTTGATCAAAACACTTGGTCCACATTATTTCTATATATAACGACTCTTATATATAAGGGGCATTGATGCCATTAAATTTTCAAGGGGGTGAGGCTGCACAGCAACTTAGTCATCCTAAGTATCTCGAGATTTCGCCTAATTAAGGTCTTATTTTTCTTAGACATATTTGTTAACAATTGAGAAATAATATCTGCAAAAAACTTTTTCAAAACGCACCCCCACTCCAAAAAATGATCTAAATAAACTAGCGGCTACGTGGGTATTATGGGACAATAGTACCCCTTATTATCACAAGGAGCGCTAGTGGAGCACTGACGTACAGCTGTTGTAATCGTTTGGTATGTTGTGACGTCACAGGTAGCGGTAAAATTAAAAAATGAATAATTTTTGAAGTGGACGCTAGTACCGCCACACTCGCGCGAATGAAATACGCGCACGCTTTAATTAAAATCATTAAATTAAATAAACAAAAAATATTATATTTAAATAAAATTATATACATTTTAAATCATATGTGTGTAATCAGTGCATAGGAAAAAAGCCGCGTGACGGGAAAGTCCTACAACTCTGTTGTCAGCTTTTTTTTTCTAACCAAGGAATAAAAATATCTGAGAACGACTCATATGTTTATACAAATTAATTTTAACGTTGCATTATTCTGTTTTATTAATAGTTTTTTTAAATCCGAAAAGTAAAAATTTAAAAAACCTGTCTCAAATTATTGACATTCTACAGAATGAATCCTAAATACGAGTAGAAAGTTTATCATATATGTAATTTTTTTTTAAAAATCACAAGAAAAAAGGAAAATACTCGATAAAGAGGATAAGAAAAAAAAATTGAATTAAGTTATTTGTTTTAATGTTCCGAATCGAATTAATAACAATTTCATCTTTCAAGATAAAAAGAAAAACTAAAACAAAAAACAAAGATGACAGCCTTCAGACATAATTACGCTTTATAAATAAAATTATATTCATTTTTTATAACATTATTTACTGAACAGCAGCAGTACAATTTACTTCAATTGACAGAAAACGGAATCTATTAAAGATATTAATGGTCTTTGTCTCATTCTTTTTTTTTTTTTTTGTAAAATAAATAAAAAAAAAACATTTTTAACATTTCATTTCATCAATTTAAATAAAATGTAAATTAATTGTTTAAAAATAATTTATTGAATTATTATTTAATAATTTTGATACAATTTAATTTATTCCCGAATTTTAATTGAAAAAAAAATACAGTTCTCAACGTAAAATCAACATAAAACAAAGTACAAATAAACTTTTTAATACCCAATTAATTTATTAATTACAAAAAAACAGTAATAAATAAAGCAATAATGCAAAATCATAAAGCATAAAGAACTAGCGTAGTACGAACGAAAAAACTGAATGAATCGTATTCCATATAAACTGCAGCATTGCGAAAACAAAATTAAGAAAAAGATATTGCATCAACAAAACCTTGAGCAGAAATTACACTGCAAAAAATATAAAATATTTAAAATAACTTTTCATGGATCAAAAAATCATTTTTCGGAATAATAATACACATTTTTAAAAATCATCAAATTTTGGAAGAAAAAATGTTAGATTAATCAATTTTTTTCTAATCAAACAATAAAAATATTTAAGTACGACTCATGTTTGTAAAGCTTTACAAAAATTAATGTTAATGTTACATTAATAGTTCTTATTAATTTTTTAAATCCGAAAAAAATAAAAATTTAAACAGACCTAGATCTCAATTCTTTCAAATTATTGAAATTCTAGAGAATGCATCCACAAATATGAGTAGAAAGTTTATCACACGGAACGGAACGCAAATGTGTCGGGGGATTTTTTATGCCCCAACTTATTGTAGAGCATCATCTGCATCATCTGTCCCTTGTTATTAGATTTTTCTATTTAACTAACGGGTATTTGTTTTTTATGGTGGTTAAATTTTATATATATAACACGTTTTTAAGATGAACGAAGTTTGGAATTGCGTTCCGATTATTTTTTTAAATCGTGAGTTTGATATGATTTTACAGGAGTTATAATTTAGGAGATTTAGGACAATTATAATTTATGATTTTAGGAGATTTTGCGATCTTCTGAAACGATTCCCCCTCAGTCCGTTCTGTGAAGACCTTTTTGTCCAACAGAATTACGCCTGATGGGGCCCTACAGGTTGTAATGTACTCCCTTCTCGGAGAGAGCTGCATAAGTTGGAGGCAGTTGCCCCTGTTTATTTGTATTTTAACGTGAAAGAAAGGGGATATGGGTTTTGGAGATCCTTCTCTTTCTTTTTCTTCTGGTGGTCTGGCTGGCGCTTTCGTGAAACGGTCTTTTTACTTCTCACGCCTCTTCTTTCTTCTTTTTACCTGACTTTCCTAGTTTGATGGTTGAAAATATTTACAACAGACTTCTATCATACAAAATCTCTTTAACTCGATCCTATTAAGAAACCACACAAATCATATCAACTTTTTCATTATCATTTGCTTCTTGAGATTATTTTTCATAATGTTGTCTTCCCTAGTCTGTCTACATATCTCATAACATTTTTCTACATATCTCTAGCCCGACTTACCTCCTTTCAGTCATCTAAAATAATCCTTTTAACGTCTACCCCCAATGGTTTGCAATTATTCCCTTCACCAAATGGATTATCTTAGATATAGTCAGACACTAATCCATTTCAGAGTCCATCCTTCTTTCTTAAAATGTCTTATTCTCCAGTGCCTATTTAAATTTTAAATATACTTTCATAATTTATTGTTATTTTGGTAATGGATTTTATACTAACTTATAGTGGATATTTTTATCCACTCTAGATTGATTTTTATCCAACCTAATCATACTTCATTCCACACCATGTAGCTATGATAATAGCTTTTTGTCGATCGTTTAATGTCCATATTTGACAGTCGTGAGTAAAGATTAATTTTGCAGACATCGATTAAATAGTTTTTAAGATCACGAACGAACATACTGGATTTGAAAATTGTTAAGTTCCACCTAAGCCACTCCACCCAAACTTTATAGGTAGTTGAACCACAGAAAATAATGCATTGTTCATGATGTTCAGTTGACCCAAACAAGTATAGTGTTCCAAAGCATCCATTACCGCCTCACTTCAGCCTACTTTTCATCACTCACAGTTTTATGCTGTCGGTTTGTATTGGTAAAATAGATATTTTTTAATAAATGACCCGCTTGAAAAATCTGTTTTCTTTGAGAGACCTAATGGGGCTTTTCTTCTACCTTTATACTTCTTTTTTAGACGAAAAACGTATTTTACGTTATCAACGCCTGGTACAAAAATATCATAAATTACATTAAAAACAAAAAACTTACAACTTGCAGCACAGATAACTTCCCAAAAAAAACTTACTTAAAACTAATAAAACACAACCGGAATCTAAAGAAAAAATATATATATACAAGATCTATTGTTCATTCAAATATCTAAGTTCTTTGGTGGTTGGGTTTCAATTAATCTCAGGAACGGTCGACCTGAGAGTGTACAAGACTACACTTCATTTATATTCACATATATCTTTATTCATCCTCTGAAGTAATATCTTACGGTAATTCCGGAGGCACATCAGAAAAAGAAAGAAATATTTACCTTGCCTCATTTCCTCTTGCTACAGAAACTCATCAGTATTTTCTTTAACATTTAAAGATGCTGATGACTTCTTGTCAATATTATTTTAACTTTCAATATAAAATACTTTTTACTGGTTTAATAGAGCTCTCATAACTGCTGTCTGATCATTAGACTAGACTCAAACCCCATCTCATAATTGATAACTGCGTCTGAGGCATGCTGTACTCCTTAGTTTTGTTTATCACAAAATATTTGAATATGATCTCTGACCTGCTAAAGCCATCTTACTTTCTTTGTAGCATTTCATGCAACAGTTTACTATGTATTACTGGAAGAGTAAAATGGGCGGTAATTCTAGATTTTTACTGTTGCCATTTTTATGTAACAGTACTAATAACTTATCCCGGTTGAGTGAAATAACATTTGTCGAAGCCATTTCGTAATGATCGTGATAACATGGTATGTCGTCCTTTCCCCAGTTAGCTGTTAAGTGTCACAACTCCATCTCGTCACTCGACCTTGTTTTATTTACTTGATGGCCTTTCATATCTCACTGGAAATAGTTTTCCAAAATTTAATCTTTTTATTTATAGTAATTTTTTTCATATTAAAATATAAATTTATCAAATCTCATTGAAATTTAATACTATAATTATTTTTGTTGTTATAATCACGATTATTCATAATAAATTATACAATATAAATATGTATATTAACGAATTAAGCAATAGTTTGTTTTTATAAATAATTATTCATTATATAATTAATTATGAATATTAGTTTCATTAGATAGTTCATTATAAAATTATTGTTTTATTTATTTTTAATTAAACGAATAATTTAAATAAAAAGAAATTTTCTTGAATAAAAAAGGAAATACAATTTTAGTTGCTTTCCTTCAAGTTGAATAAAATAAATTATTGTTATTAATGTAACAGAAATTCATTCATCCGCAATCATTTTTTTATTTCAATTTCATTTTACAAATAAAAATGATATCAAAAGATTTTTAATACCAGAAAAGAATAATTTGCGAGAGGAAATTGGAAAGAAGGAAAAAATATTGCTTTCTTTTAAAAAAACGGAAAAAAAATTATTCGATTATTTCAAGTTTCAGATCAGATGAATAATTTCTACCAACTGTATTTAAATGGAAAATTGATTGAATCAATTAATAAAATTGAAATAATAATTCAGTAATATTAATTACATTAACAATTAAAATAAATTTATTAATTAGTCTATGTATTTTTAAAGCACAAGATGATTTCTTATATTCACACCGACTATTGCCATATTAATTTTTAGGGTTTACTGTGTATGTACCTTGATAAGAACTACCGAGAAATAAGATTACTTTTTTTTTACAAATTCATTCCTATGCTTATGTGCTCTGACTAAAAGAAATAATAAAACGTCGTATTAACATTTTAAAATTAATATTTTAAAGAAAAATTATTATTCAAAAATGTCAAAAAGATATTTTAAAAATATATATGTCTGTTCTTAAATTTTAAAAATTTAAATAAAATTCTAATAAATTCAAACTGAAACCACATAGGGAAAGATACGATCTATTTTACTAGTCTTCTAGAAATGGTTCAAGATATATTATTCCACTAAATTGGAATAAATCATTACTATACAAAAATTTCAATACTAAAGATATCAAGAACTATCGCCCACTTCCTACCATTATAACTCCACTTAGAAAAAAAATATTTGACCCATATTTTTCTATCTATAAAGAGTAAAAAAAAATTGATAAATTCTGAATGAATGATACAAATTATATTTTTTTTTGAAAAGACAGAAAAAAATCGTTAGTGAAAAACACGTTCAACCACTTCATGAGCTCTTTTTAACACTAAATATCTCCCTGTAGCTCATTATTTAAAAAAAAATTAAATGCCACCAATACCCTAATACATAAAATATCACCAAATATTTCATAACTACGTTTATTTCATAATGTTAAGTATAGAAAAACATACTATCTTATAAAAAAAATATTATAAACTCACATTTTAAAGGTTTTTTGAATTACGAAACCTCAGAATGTCAAGAGGAACAAGAAAACTGACCGGCTCATTGGATCGATGAACAATAGTGTTTATCTTTTGTTATATATTCGTACATAAAAAAAAAATTACCGAAAGGAAATATCATTTATAAATAAAATGTTTGAAAAAAGGAGCTTATCTATTGACATCACCGATTTCAATAATTCTTTTTTGTTTTTATTTTGAAGAAAACGTTTTTTTGATGTTTTCCCATGAACTGCAGTTAAAATTTAAACGAAAAAATACATTGACCAAATAGATAATCTGAATTAAATCTATTATTGTTTTCATTGCTTAGTATTGGTTATTTGTAGTTTTATGACAAACAATAACATGTCACTCTTCTGTTAAAATTATTTTAGCTCAAAAATTCGATAAAATTGGTATGAGATTTTATAGAAAAAAATAAGAAATATTCCAGTATTCATGAAAGTAGTTTAAACTCATGCTCGGCACTAGTGATTTAACTTAATTATTTTTCATACCATCTACTTCTCGCATAAGAAGTTTTCTTTCTTGTAAAACGACTTCTTTAATACGAGAAACCTTTTTTGTAAGCTTAACCTAATTTTAAAAAAAAGTACAGTTTGTAATTTAAGTTTAAATTTTGTTTATATGTAAGTTAACGTCAAATTAACGGTAAGTAGTATGTTTTTTTTTAAATTTATTAATATTTAGTAAAGTTTTGTAAGTTAATTTTTTGATAATTTATTAATTAATTATATATATTATTTAAAGTAATAATTTTGTAATAATAAAATTACTCGTGTTTTACATAGCAAAACATCAAAATTGAGGTTAAGGTTTAGTTTCATTTCGATTATATTCCCTTTTAACTATCTAACGCAAAATTAATTGATCAGACTCAGAACACAACAGCAAAGCTCAACGAAGCAAAATTGGGTTCGTTAATTTGATGAGCCTCGTAGGTCCTCTCGCAACAAACGCTTAAGTAGTTCAACAAGTCATTACGCACTTTGCTGCTTCAGTTAAGTAATCGCACGTGACATTATGACCTGCTATATATTTTCAACAAATGTTGAGTATCATTCGACACCATCCAATTGTTCTAAGGAAATAAAGCCTTAAGAATATACCTCTAATATTCTTTTTTAACTTATAAATTTTATCTTAATTTATAAGATAAATAATTCCATTAATTATTAATTAATGGAAAAATTTATAAATTCGTGTAACCGTACACGTCACACACGAATTTATATTCACGCGATAAATAAATGAAAAATATTTACTGAAATAATAATCAACGCAAATACAAAGGTGAAAACATAATGACCGAATGAATATAATAGACTGTATAATTTATTGAATTAAACAATGATATATTAAACTAATTAAAAAAAAAGTTCCGAAATTTATTTTGAAATAAGCAAATATAACAAAGAAATCAATTTCACATTATACGTAGTGATTAATGCAGGAATATATTTCATTATTCAAAAATTATTTGACAAGAGATGAATTTCTCTCTTTGTATTGCCAAAATAAAGGTCATTTAAAGAAAAATGTAAATAATTTCAAAGATGTTGCGGTATATTAACATGTCTTCTGGACCGACTGTTTTTTTTTTTAATCTCAGTAAAAGAGTAATATAGATTAATTTAATGAATTATATCGTTAATAGTTTAAACAACCTATTTTACAGTCATCAAATAGAATTTATTACAGTTAGAATCAATAAGTAAATAAGGATCAGTTCTCAATACTTGAAATATAAACCACAATTTCTAATAAATATGTACACAGAAAGAGCTATGATAAATGGATACCGAAATAGATCAAAATTCTCAAACATCGTTCATTCATTTTCTTCTTAAAGTCAAAAACTGCATATTGCCCTTCGTACAGGAACAAGGTGAAAAATATTTTAAAAAATTACCACTTCAACGTTATTTTGTCTAGGAAACTGATATCTACTCTCGGAAACGAAAAAGATAAGACTAAAACAGTCTAGAGGGCGTTTACAAATTGATTTATAAAGACACTAATTACAACTTAGGAGGAAGTTAAATACTAAAAACATAAATAAAAAAGTATTTAGTTGATCGTAAATTAATTATATAAGACCAGAAAAACAGACTACATTCTTAATTGTTGGAAAATGGTCACAAAAACAGTTTATAAGAAAGTTTTAAAAGATATCCATAACAGATATTAATTAGATGGTTGAAAAATTTAGTAAACTTACCAACACACACACAAATACATGTTTTGTGTGAGTGAGCGAGTGAGTGAGTGTGAGTGAGTGAGTGAGTGAGTGAGTGAGTGAGTGAGTGAGTGAGTGAGTGAGTGAGTGAGTGAGTGAGTGAGTGAGTGAGTGAGTGAGTGAGTGAGTGAGTGAGTGAGTGAGTGAGTGAGTGAGTGAGTGAGTGAGTGAGTGAGTGAGTGAGTGAGTGAGTGAGTGAGTGAGTGAGTGAGTGAGTGAGTGAGTGAGTGAGTGAGTGAGTGAGTGAGTGAGTGAGTGAGTGAGTGAGTGAGTGAGTGAGTGAGTGAGTGAGTGAGTGAGTGAGTGAGTGAGTGAGTGAGTGAGTGAGTGAGTGAGTGAGTGAGTGAGTGAGTGAGTGAGTGAGTGAGTGAGTGAGTGAGTGAGTGAGTGAGTGAGTGAGTGAGTGAGTGAGTGAGTGAGTGAGTGAGTGAGTGAGTGAGTGAGTGAGTGAGTGAGTGAGTGAGTGAGTGAGTGAGTGAGTGAGTGAGTGAGTGAGTGAGTGAGTGAGTGAGTGAGTGAGTGAGTGAGTGAGTGAGTGAGTGAGTGAGTGAGTGAGTGAGTGAGTGAGTGAGTGAGTGAGTGAGTGAGTGAGTGAGTGAGTGAGTGAGTGAGTGAGTGAGTGAGTGAGTGAGTGAGTGAGTGAGTGAGTGAGTGAGTGAGTGAGTGAGTGAGTGAGTGAGTGAGTGAGTGAGTGAGTGAGTGGTTGAGTGAGTGAGTGAGTGAGTGAGTGAGTGAGTGAGTGAGTGAGTGAGTGAGTGAGTGAGTGAGTGAGTGAGTGAGTGAGTGAGTGAGTGAGTGAGTGAGTGAGTGAGAGAGAGAGGAGAGAGAGTGAGTGAGTGAGAGAGAGAGAGAGAGAGAGAGAGAGAGTGAGAGAGAGAGAGAGAGAGAGAGAGAGAGAGTGTGCGTGTGTGAGGACAGAGACTGCTCAACTTCAATACAAATCACTAACGCACATGTACATTTACGCACAATTATATGTAACTCTGAATGTAGGCATTAAAATATTTAACTGAATAAATTAATATAACTAGATATATGGTCAACTCACCGGGTTGGTCTAATGGTGAACTCGTCGTCGCAAATCCACTAATTTGTTTTTAATTTTTATATTTAAGTTAACACCAAATTAACGGTTAGTAGTAATATGTTGTTTTTAAATTTATTACTATTTAGTAAAGTTCTGTAAGTTAATTTTTTTGATAATTTATTAATTAATTATATATATTATTTAAATTAACAATTTTCTAATAATAAAATTACTCGTGTTTTACATAGCAAAACATCAAAATTGAGGTTAAGGTTTGGTTTCATTTCGATTATATTCCCTTTTAACTACGTCGAGAGTACTAAGGTTCAAATCCTAGTAAAGGCAATTAATTTTATACAGATTTGAATACTAAATCATGGATACCGGTGTTCTTTCGTGGTTGGGTTTCAATTACCCAAACACCTCTCAGGAATGGTCGGTCAGAGAAGACTGTAGAAGACTGCACTTCCTTTGCATTCATACATATCATCCTCATTCATCTTCTGAAGGATTTTTAGGCTCCGGAACCACTAGACATCATCCTTCAGAGGATGATTTTTTCAAATCAGAAATTCAAAATCAAATTATTATTCAAATTTCAAAATCAGAAAAAGAAAGATGGTCAGCTGAAAAGGGTTATTATGTACAACTCCGAATGTACTGCCGGCCTCCGTAGCACGAGTGGTAGCGTCTCGGCATTTCATCCGGAGGTCCCAGGTTGGAATCCCGGTCAGGCATGGCATCTTCACACGCTACTTGTCATTCATCTCTTCCTCTAAAGCGATACCTAACGGTGGTCCGGGAGGTTAAAAAAATTTTTTTTAACGCAAAACAGCCGGAATGTTTAAGTCGTTCACCAATGAGGTTGCTACATAGGTTCAATGGTTTATGCAATGTAATCCTTGCAAGTAGAGTGGTCTAGCGAAGTTTCCGAGATGTAAGTAATAAACGGACGCTAAATCATGACATCTATCCTCGTTTCAGTTATTATTCGTTAAAACTGTCTTCATAAAAAAAGAAGAACCTCCAGATGTTTTCAATGCAATTTTAATAAAATGATGTTTAATCTCAGTGACTGTGACTTTACAGCTGGCAAAGTTTGGGAACCAAACACATTTATAAATAAATACATATTCCATTTGCATAAATTTACTTAATGAATCGCTTTTAATGGAATACTATAATGACATTAAATGAATGAATCAAATACAATATAAATAAGAATAAACGAATGAAATACATAATTTCAGTAGTTATTCATAGAGCAGGGTACACAAAATTCCATAGAGAAAAAACTACTCACTCACAAAAAAGAACTGTTGTTAGTCGTTGTAATAGTATTTCAACAAGAACACTAATGTAAATCTAAGAAGTTATTAGTGCATTTCGCTGAAATATAAACTAAAAGCTTTACTTACAATTTACATACAAAAACTAACTCATTAGACTTGCGTGAAGTCTGAGTAAACTAAATGAAATAATTAGCAATTATATAAATAGCAATTTCTCATTTTATAAACTTTTTAAAATAATCTCAACTTAAAAAAACGTTGCCAACAAATAAATCAATCTGGAATAAACCACATCATTTAATTGTATACTTAAACGGCAATATAAAATGAAAACAAAACAATTTTTAATTTTGATTATAAAACACAAATACAAATTCAAAAAAAATAAGACATTTGCATATATTAATGTCAAAGACGATAGATGTTATTGACTAAATGAATAAAATCAGTCGGATATGTTTGTTTAATCGATCTGGTAAATTGCCAAAACCTTTAGGACAACAGGTCAGTCTGAAAATGATAACGTAGTTGAGGATCTAAAGGGAGGAAAACCTTCGTTATTTACAAGGTTCAGCACGCGATTTTTTATTTGGAAAGGGATTATTTAAATTTTCTGTATAAAAAATTTTACTTACAGTTTTATAAAATAAACCAGATAATCATGACCGTCTATTATTTTGTGTCTACGTATCTGATAATAAATCTGATTTTTTTATTTTTCCTTAGTTCCATGCAGTGATATTTTTGATAAGCGTTTCCAATAACTTAATTTTTCTACAGTATCATAGCTGCTAACAAAAAATACTAGACAAGGTAGTTATGAGCTATTGTTCTATTTTATATATAATGCCAATCTGGATAGACCTTTGCTCAGTTCTCTTTTTCCAAATCTGTAAAAATTCATTACGCAGTCTCTAATCGCATTCGTAGACTTTCATCGAGTTTCTAAACAAATTATTTTTAATAGAAGTTTGTATTAAATTTTGACAGAATATGTTCGTTATTTCCATACGTTAATTTTAAAAGTGGTATTACCTCTTTATTACAATAAAACGAGAGGAAAATACAGGGGTGATGCACAACAAAAAGAAATATAATCTCATTGGGCTGTATAAATGTATTAAATGGGCTGGAGATTAATTTCTAAGTTTATCCCCATCACCGGTCTTACACAATCTTAAAAATCTCAAGAAAGAAAGGACTGAGAAGTGAGGAATGGAAATAATACTTCTACAATTAAAATTGTAACGAATCCTGAAAGGGGGAAATAACTCTACTTCATACCCTGATGATGGGTTAATCCCTTTTTGTATATCATATACAAATGGATAATGTATGAGATATAAATAATGGACGAAGCTATGGAAGAATATGATGAATGAGAAATGAACAGAGACAAATCCACAGCTATAGTGTAGATAAAAAAGAAAAGATAAAAAAGTGACAAAACATTTACTATTATGCTTTAAATTACGTAAATCATTGATTCAATGGTATTTATATATTACGTACCTTTTTTCCCCCTGTTTAGCCTCCGGGAATCACCGTCAGATATTACATCAGAGTATGAATGAGAATGATATGTATGAGTGTAGTCTTGTACAGTCTCAGGTCGGCAATTTCTGTAATATGTGGTTGGATTTCATCCAACCACCAAACAACAACGGCATCCCCGATCTAGTATTCAAATTCGTATAAAAGTATAAAAACTGCCTTAACTAGGATTTGAACGTTGGAACTCTCGACTTCAAAATCAGTTGATTTGCGATGACCCGTTCACCACTAGACCAACCCAGTTGGTATTACGTACATTAATTTTTATTATTAAAACGCAACACTCACTTTTTTACTGCAATTCTCCGAATCTATCGAACTAATTCCTAAACAAATTTATTTCGGGACGATTTAATGTCTAAATCGATTTTTTTTTTGCTTAAATTCCTTAATCACCCTCTGAACTCACATTTCTCTACGGATTACTCCATGCAGTTTGCGAACTGTTCCGCGTAATATTCTTAGTCCAGTAATACGTTTTTAACATAGTATAATGCGTTGTTACCGACAAATAATCGCAACAAAACAGTTGAGAAAGAAGGGAGTTGTAGAGCCGCCAATCTAATAGAGCGAATATTATACACAATTCACATCTTGAGTTCTATATGGAAAAATCTTTATAATAACATTTAATATTAATAACATTCAGTATAAACAACTGGTCCTATTTCGAAATCGGAGGCATCCGAGAATCACCGTCAGGTATTAATTCAGAGGATGAATAAGGATGATATTTATGAATGTAAGTGAAGTGTAGTCTTGTACAGTCTCAGGTCGAGCATTTCTGAGATGTGTGGTTAATTGAAACCCAACCACCAAAGAACACCGGCATCCACAATCTAGTATTTAAATATGTATAAAAGTAACTGCCTTTACTAGGATTTAAACGTTGGAACTCTCAACTTCCAAATCAGCTGATTTGCGAAGACGCGTTCACTAGACGGTTTGTCACTAGACAAACCGGTGGCTTTGTACGGAAATCCTAGGATTATCTAATATCACTGTGGCTGGTAAAACCGAAAGTTATGTTTACATGGCACCTTACAAATGAAGTCAATCAATTCCATGTCGGATGAAAATAACGAATAGTGAGTGACAAACATAACAGTACATGCAATACACAACTGAAATAATTGATCGCACCAAATAATAAACAGTCGGCGATATAATTACGATAAAAAAGACAGGTTGAAATATAATTACTACAACGACAGATAAGATAAACGTTAACAATTTAATGCTGTATATTATTATTTAATCCGGAGATAATTTTCATAATAATATTAGTAATTAGAAAATGAAAATTAAGTAATGTGCCTGTTTTCGAAAAAAAGACCGACGAATTTATATGATAAGGTTTTAAAACAATATCTACGTAACCAAAGGTTAAATAAAACATTAGTAACACGTAATACATATTAGCGTACATCGTAAAAATGAAAATGTAGTTATTGCACGATCCAAGGTTTTTTTTATATAATTAATATGTAAGTTAATAGCCCAATGAAAATGAACTATTAGTCTGAATTAGCAGTAGAGAAAAAAACGCCCTTTTTAATCCAGGATATAAAAAGAGGAGGTTTATACATACGTACAGCGATTTCAATCTGTAGAGGAAATTTCGCTGCAGATCCTTTTGTTAAGCTTCATCCAGATAACTTTAGAAGTTTTAAATTGAGTAACGATATCGTTTACGTATATTTATGATTCACATATTTTATTCTTTTTTATGTTTAACTATGGTTTAAAAAAATTAATAAGAAAATGGTAATAAATATTTCCCTCTTACAGAGAGTTTTAGCTCACTACATTAAATTCCCTTTTTTATTTTAATCAAGTTGCAGGTGTATCTTGATTAAAATCAAAATACGCCTGCATTTATTTTGACTTTTTTAAGTTTTCTATATTCTAAATAGAAATAAAAAAAAAATAAAATAAAATACACTTTAAAAACCAAATAAAACAGACAACAGAAAATTTATCATAAAGTAAAAAATAACAGTTTTGGCCGATCTCCTTGGCGGAGTGGTAGCGTCTCTGTTTTTCATGGAGTTAGCGGGTTTGAATACCGGCCAGGTATGGAAGTTTTCACACTTTACAAAAATCAATTTCCATATCCGCACACGGTTATGTGAGTATATCAAGCCAAAAAAAAAATTCTTGTTAATTTCGATATTTTAAAATAGATACACAAGCAAAAAATACTTAATAATGGCAAGTTTAGCGACTGATAAGACTTTCACAACGAATCAATGTGGTTATGATTTGATCTAGTACCAAAGAAAACCAATTCGATGAGCCCACGATATAAAGCCTATATTTTTTAATTACAATCCTTCACATCATGTAGTTATTAACAAATAATTTTTTCAAGATACAAAAGATTGATTATAAATAAAAATATATATAAGCTTTAAAATTCTATTAATTTCAACTTAAAGACCTCTAAGATCCTTTCTTATCAAATATTGAGTCAGTTTAACATTTATCCTTCCAGACTTTCAACAAACCTCATCTTTTATAATACTACAAACAGTAAAATTATTTACGTCTACCATACATCCAAACTATCTTACTTTTGGAAAAATTTCATGATTTCTAAAGAGAGATAGACACTTGATATATTCATATTATAAATATATAAATGGCTAGCTGTGTTTTGCGTTACAAAATGAAGTGTTAGATCGATTTAATTAAAATAAAAATTGTAAATTATTATAATAAATTAGAATATAATTGCTGACTTAACGTATAGCAACTAATATTAGAATTTTAATAAAATCACATTTATCTGGGAAATAAAGCTTTTTGATGGAATTTGTGGAGAAAAAATATATTTTAAAAAACTTCCCGAATAATCTTTCTTCCTTTCTTACGTTAAAAAGGTAATAAATAAAAAGGAGCGGAAGAAATGACAGAAGAAAAAATAATGCGTAAGTAGTAATATTTTTTTATAATATAATTAAATAAACTAAATAAACCCACCTACACTAAATGAACTAAACCAAGCATTAAAAGAAATGAAAGTCACAAAGCAAGCGGAGAAGACCAGACAGTGGTAGAACTTTGGAAATACTCCTCCAAGGAGACTAAACAGTCACTTATAGAAAATCTCCAAAAATCTGGAAAGAAGAAAAATTACCTAAACACTGGACTACTGCACTCATGTACCCACTACACAGAAAATGGGACAAAACCAACCCCGAAAACTATAGAGGAATTTCACTATTAGATTGCACATATAAAATACTCTCAAGAATAATACTGAACAAAATAAAAGATTAACTCGAAAATGAACTGGAAGAATATCAGGGAGGGATTTAGGCCGTGAAAAAGCTGTCCTGAGCAAATAATTATTCTCAAATTAATAATGGATGTACACAAAATGAAATGAAGACAACTATTAACATCATTCATAGATTTCCAAAAAGCCTACGACTGTATTCACAGACCATCAACGCTGAAAATACAAAGAAACCTAGGATTACAACCGAAACTAGTAAAAATTATAGAACTAACGTTAACTGACACACATACTCCAAAATAAAATTCAGAGAGAAATATCAGAGCCATTCCTAATCAAATAGGTTTAAGACAAGATGGACTATCCCCACTGCTCTTCAACTGCGCCCTAGAATATGTAATGAGAAAATAGTACAAAAAAACCCACCACACGTAAAAATTGAAGCAAGGAAACATGTAAACCATATCAAAGTAAACTGTCTAGGATTTGCAGATGACCTAGCCTTTCTAGCCAATAACATCGCAGAAGCTAGAATCCAAGTAACTTCATTGGAAGAACTAGCAGGAAAAATAGGCCTAAGAATATCATATGAAAAGACTAGAATAATGACCATAAATCCCCTGGTATTGAACCACGTAATCATAAACGGACATAACGTCGAGCTAGTTGAACGGTTTAAATATATAGGAGAAAATATCACACATGATGTCAAAGAAAAAATAAACTGGAAAGAAAGATCACAAAAGCTCAATTATGCACAAAATACCTCCAAAACAACATGTAATAAAAGATGCATCTATATAAATACCAAACTCACTAATTACGAAACTGTAATAAGACCTATAATATCATATGGAAACGAAACACTCTTCAAACTAAAATCCAACATTTCCTTTACTCAGTAGAGATGCAAAGAATAGAAAGAAGAATTCTAAAAACATGCATAAATAAAAGACGACTTACTGATGGGGGAGAATGGAGACTCATACCAAACCAAGACGTACATAAAAACGTAGAACCAGCTCTGAACTATTTAGAAAGAAAAGAATCTCCTTCTTTGGATACAGGAACAGAACCGAACAGGCTCGTCAGGAAACTGGTCGAGAAATACTGGAAAATGTCCAAAACACCGACCTGGACAGCCGAAATTAAACAAGATATGCAAGAACTAGAAATCACAATAGAAGATTTACGAAACTGACAATATAAAAATACTAAAAGAAGCAAACTCCAGATTTAAAATTAAAAAAAAAAGAAAACAACAAGGGTTTGTTCAGAAGAACTCAAAAAAGCAAGATTTGACAGAATGAATTAATATTGGGAAGCGATCAAGAAGAAAAAATGAAAAGAAAAGACGAACCAGAATTAACTAAAGTGGTCCACTGTGACCTCAACAAAAAAAAAATTAAATGTTGAAATATCGATTGAAGAAGCTGCATACTTTATATCATTGTTGATAGACTTATGATAATTGTCTCTATCAAGAATCGTCCAAGAATTGGACGATTCTTCATAATGTTAATTAGATTCTTAGTATGTTACATATTTTTCCACATAAAAATATACAAAGAAGTATGAAAGCATATTTAAGAAGGTGTAAATATAGTAAGAGTAATAGATTATATTCATTTTAAGTTTCCTTCAGTTTTCAACATCTTCGTATTCTAAGTTTTTATCAAACTAAATAAAAATTAATTACTACCATTAAGATAAAAAATATTTAAAAAAAACTTCATTGTAATTTAAAATTTATCCTTTTTAAATAAAATTATATGTATTTTAAAATTTAATATTTTTATTATATATTAAAATTTTTGTTAAAAATAAGTTATGCGTTGAACATTTTTTTTTTTTTAATAATTTTCAACAAATTGCAAGTAGCTAATTTAAAAACATTTTCATTTCGTCAAATAAGATTTTATACTTAAACTTACCAAAATTAAAGCGATACTCATTTTGTTCGTAATAGAAAAATTAGAGGAAGTAACTAACTTTTGATTATTCTCAGGTTTTAACCTCCAAAAGTGTGTAACTCACCGACCAAGAACCAAATTTATCATTGGAAAATAGGATCGACTGATTCTACTTCAAATACTTTCTATGAAACATAGTCTTTTGGAAAATCTGTCACCAAAAGCATGTACAAATTTCGAAATGATCTTTTACTTTATTTCTTCATTTGATGATTAAATAATAGGGAAAGTATTATTTACATAAAAAATTCCAATGGAAGATTGGCTGAGCTGATTGTAATTCAGTTGGATAGCTAAAATAGGTTAAACAATTCTGCATCGCAATACGGATGTTCCTTTTTAAGTCTAAAACTAAAATTCCAATCAAAATTTAAATCGACTAAAACGGGTCGTATTAACGTTGATCAATAATGTTTTGTAACAGTATAAATAAAAATTCCTCAATCTTCCTCCAAAGATCTCGTAACTAATTTTTAGATGAGATTGTTTGTCGTATCACATACACCCAATTGACAACATTGTGAATATAAAGAAGGTTTTTAGTGTTCCCCCCTCGGGCAGATCACTTAAAATTTTTACTGAAATCTAAAATTAAATTAACATTGTGTAAACTTTTCTTTGCAAGAACGACAAACAGAAAGAAGTTCGTATTTAAAAAATATTCATAATGTTGATTTTAGATGAAAAATCTGACTTAGTAACGGGTAAAAGTGAAATAATCTGCTGCTAAATTCTTATCTTTTGTTTGTCAGGAAATAAACACTCGATGACTTAAAATGAAATAAAGAAAATCCATTCACGTATTAACGATATTATAAGTGGATTGACTTCACACTGGAAGCAAAACGAATGTAACAAGTAACAAATTATTTTACATTTTATCACTTTTACTTCCTTGTACGAAGTAAAGGAAGTATTGTGATCGCGAAAAACTTCGGTCTTCAAATTTCATCTCCTTTTTCCTTTTTTTAAAATTTTTTTTACTTCCTTGTGCGAAGTAATTGAAGTATTATAATTGCGAAACATTTCGGTTTTCATATTTCAACGGAAGTATTCTTTTTGACCATCCTTGAATCCATTATGACTAGTTTCGGCGTGACGTCTGTACGTACTTATGTATGTCGCATAACTCAAAAACGATTGGCCGTAGGATGGTGAAATTTTGGATTTAGCACTGTTGTATCATCTAGTTGTGCATCTCCCTTTTGATTTCAATCGAAATTAAAATTAAAATTTTAATTAATGAAATATTTGGATCTTAAAGAAGGGAAGTCTTCATCTCCTTCTGTTTTTTTTTTTTTAACTTTTCTTATTCTTAATTTAAATATATTGATTTAATAATTAACCCGTGATTTTAAAAACGTTTTTACAACAATAATTCATTGACAATAAAAAAAAGAAAAATAATTATTCGTGAAATAAGATTTTATGCACTTAAATAATGTGTAAATTTAATTTAATAGGCAATACATATGTGTATATGTAATATATTTGATGAAACATCTGATTATTTACTTTTTAGAACCGTATTATTTTTGGATTTTGTTAGAAAATTCTTATAAAAATTGTATATTTAATTTTTTTTAAATAATTTTATTTAATTATTTGACAGAAAAATAAAATATACATTTTTGAATTGTATTCAATTTAAAGTGATGGTTGAAATTTTTTTTCACTGTGCGTAATATGCGCAAAATTTCTGGTATGTATTTCAGATTTATGGTGTGCCGTAAAAATAAACGTTAATAATAATTAAACTATTCCGTTTAGTGAACTCCTGTATACTGGTTACAAATATTAATTTTACCCTTACGGTGTAGAATAATCAGTTTTTATTATTGGATTATTTCGTAAAAAAATTATTTACAGTAATCAAGGGACTTTTACTCTAACCTAATCTTTCAGGTAAGATTGTTGAATTAATAACTATAAATATTTGATGTTAATAAAAACTAATATTTCAGCAATTCTGTAATTGTCCACGTTATTAAAGAATTGTATTCTGTAATTGTCCACGTTATTAAAGAATTGTATCTCACTTTCAAATGAAATAAGTTTAAATGAAGTACAACAAAAATATGTACATGTAATTTAATAGACGTACAAGGAAGACATGTGGTTCCCAAATCAGATTTTTAATGTTTAAGTGATAACAATCAGTGCTAAAATATTTACATTATGTTATATGAGCTGCAACAAGATAAAACGTCCAATTTTTCGATATTCTAGGATGGGTGATACATGAACTGAATTTTAATATCTTTAGAAAAGAGCAACATTTTCCAAATAATTTTTAGAATTTTGTTAATCTAACAATATAATCCTGTTGGTTTTGTTTCAGAATATTAAATTATTTTTGGAAGATTAATGGGAAAGAATTGCGTGCTCAATCTATTTAAGTACTTCTAAAGCCTTACAATTATGGAATTTATATCACATTATTATAAAATTATTTTTAAATATTATTTGATTTATTTATCTGTAAGGCAAACTTTTTCTTTTCAAGTATTTTAGTTTTCATTAACATGTCACTGCAGATATATATATATCTTAAAATAGACGTACTTATATAGAAATAATATATTATTATATACGTCACAACACAACTATATTTATATATACTTTATGTGCTTTGTTAATACAGAAATATGAAATCATCAAATTTCCTAACTGTCAACAACATTGAACACATATCGCAATATTCTATTAATAAAACATTCATTCAGTCAAATACTGCATACATAAAATAAAAATTTGATGTGGATACCACATGACATCCTTATACGCCTATTAAATTACATATATACATTTTTTTTAAATGAAAAGTACATAAAATCTTATTTCATTAAAAACTTCTGATATTTTTTCGTTTTTTTTATTGTTAATATTGAATTATTATTTATCGTAAAACTTTTTTTACTATCAGAGGTTAATAAATATTAATAAATCAGTTTATTTAAATTAAAAAAAAAGTTAAAAAAAAAAGGATGAATTATGATTCGAATCGATGTGCCTTCCCCTTGCAAAATCCAATCATTTCATTAATTAAAATTTTATTTGGCTATAACTCTGGAACCAATGAAAGTAAGTACCACTTACGATATATCGTTGAAAAGCTCTCAATGATGGCTTATTACTGCAGTTAAAAAAATCCAAAATTCATTTTTTTCTGATTGTGGCCTTTATTGGACACTTTTGGTTCAGTCGATTGCAATCAAAAGGGGAGGTGCACAATTAGATATTACAACAATCCTAAATCCAAAATTTCAACATCCTACGGCTAATCGTTTTTGAGTTATGCGAGATACATACGAATAGACGTCACGCCTAAACTAATCAAAATGGATTCTGGGATGGTCAAAATGGATATTTCCGTTGAAATCTAAAAACCGAAATTTTTCGCGATCACAGTACTTCCTATATATACACTATATTTACTATGTATACATTGTACACAAAAAATACTTATTTTTAAATCTGTGGATCAGTAGCATCTGCACGTTTAAAAATACGTTAAAATAGATTTAACACTTCAACTTATTTCTCATAACTAAAAAAAAATTTCCATCACTTTCAGTTAATTAAAAAAAGAAAATTAAGTTACATGGAAGCATTATGTTTTTAATCTTCAGATAATAACATAGATTCAATCCATTACTATTTAGTACAGTTAGTATGACGTATTTGTTACACACATGATATGCATAATACTCTATACCTCATATCATACAAGTCAGGCAATTTATTAGCTTTCAAACAATGTTAATAACACATATTAAAGATGAAATATATGTCAATTTTCCAGAAGACATTTATTTATTTACCAATCGTCTTATTTCTTTATCTTCAGTAATTTGACTGGTTGGATGCACTTTCCATTAATTTCCAATTTCCATTACTTTCTCAGATTAGAAAGTAAAAAATTACTTTCTAATCTTTTCAGCCTCTCCATTACTTTTCAATCTTTCTAATCTTTTCAGCCTCTAGATATCTATTAGATAACATATCGCAGCTTACAATAACTAAAAAGTAATCATTCTGTACGATTCCGTCGTGAAGTAAACAACTGAATACCTATATAAATAAAAATTGATATGATCGTTTGTTCAAAATTTATCATAATTTATCATTTCTGGATATCATTCTGTTCAATCAGATGGGAGCGGTGTTAATTTTCTTTTCCCATTTAGAATTAGTAAAACTATAACTGACTAAAATTTTTATATTTAGGGGAATCTGAATTTTTTTCTTAAACTAAGTTTAAAGAAACCGTTCAAACAATTGTTTTATTTATTGTACGTCGACCGGTATAATTCATTCACATATTTTGTGAATTAAAATTTAATTATAAGAAGAATTACGTTATTTATTTTTAATTTTGAAGAAAATGATTTAGTGAATTGCGGCTACTGTATATATATATATATATATTTCTTCTGTGCGTGTGTATGTCACTGAACTCCTCCTAAACGGCTGGACTGATTTTGATGAAATTTTGTGTGTGTGATTAAATTGATTCGAGAATGGTTTAGATTTACAATTTGATCCGATAGAAAATGTTTTTTTTAATTTATTTATTTATGTGTTGTTGATCTTGCGATGGTTAAGGTTAACAATTAAATCCGGTAGGCTGCGCTGCGATCGCGTTTTAGAATTTTTTTTAATTTTTGGCATATCAGTCAGAACCGGTAGTTGGTGGTGCGATCGGATTCTAGGAATTTTTTTAATTTTGTGGCTTTTTCGCATAACAGTTACTTGCGTCGTAGCTTAATGTTGTTTAAATTCGTATTTTTAACAGTCTACTGTTAAAAACAGTAGATTTATTTACATTCTAACTTTTATAAAGTGAAAGGTTAAATTTTATGAAGTTCGGTAATGTTTTGTAAGTTTCTTAATGTTGAGTATTAATTGTAATGATTTTGCAGTACAACCCTTTTAGTTAAAAAATTATTTTCCACCGAATACTGTGATTAGAGAGTGGTGTGAATTAAATCCGATAGGTAGTGCTGTTGTTTTGCCATTTGGATTTATTTACCTTCTGACTTTTATAAAGTGAAAGGTTAAATTTTGTGAAGTTCCTAATGTTCATTGTTTTTAAGGTTTTATGAAACTTTCAATTGTGTTCATTTAATTTGTATGTATACTCAAATCTAGCAATAGCGAAGCATTGCCGAGTCTGCTAGAATTGCGCGCTTATTGAGAATATTATTTATTTAAATAACGTTTTAAAGTGTAATTAAAAAATATACATTGTGCAAATTTGTAAGATGCAATATTGACGTTAGTATTTTATATGATTTTTCATGAATTTTAATGATGTATACACCTGCATTCAATAACAACCAACTTAATCTACAAATTTAAATTGTCAGTTCTCATTTGATTCTATGCAACTTATGAAGTATTGAACGGCTCTTTGAAAATAAAAATTTAAGTTTGTAAAATAAATTATAATATTTATAAAATTAAAATATAAGTTACTTACAATATAGTTTAAAGTATATTTAAACAATTGAAGTTATAATTTTTGCAGCTGATTAATTTTATAAAAAAAATGTCTAAAATTGTTTTTAATTTACAATTATCTAAAATTTGGTAAAATAGATGTTAAAATAAAGAATGATAAAAATGATAAAAATTTCTACTAAAATTTTAACAACGTTTATTTTTTTACAGTGCTTTAATTTTTTATTAATTGATTAATTAAGCTATCACATAGTTATGAAACTTCAAAATTATTAAAATTAAAAAAAAAATGCAGGAGGTACTTTTTTAAAATGATCTTAAGTGAAAATTAGTAGTAACGTGGATGAAAATTTAGGCACTTACTTATTAACGTCACCGCAGCTACAGCTTTATTTAAAAACAAAGTAGTCAATCGGATTTCGGTGGAAAATGAACAGTCTCTTTATTAATTTTAATAAATGGTTATTTATACTTATTTATTTTATAAATATAATTTAACCAAACTTAACCTACGCTCGCTAACCTTGACTAATTAATACCGTAATTTTTTGAGTATTTATTTTATAAATTCAGTCATTATTGCAATTATTTATTATTTAAATAATCAAAATTAAACTCTATATCGGCCCATTTTCCACCGAAATCCTATTGGCTACTTTGTTTTTAAATAAAGCTGTAGCTTCGGTGGCGTTAATACGTAAGTACCAAAATTTATTAATTAACTAATTATTAATTTTACGACGTTTCGATTTTCGTCAGATATCTCAATATTTAGTGGAAATAAATATTGACCATACTACACAAAATTAATCAATAAACCCATTACAATAATACAACAATCACAAACTGATAATAGTCATACTAATAGTCATATTAATGAAATTTCGTCCACATTCCTGCTAATTTTAATTTAAATAAGTTACTTATATTTATGTGTTGTGCATTTATTACAGAACAATGCCACGTCAGGACAACGTCTGTCGGGTCCGCTAGTATATATATATATATATACTATTATATTATATATATATATATATAATTTTTTTTTCTATTAAACTTATTAAAAACAGTTTTTTGTTGTTGTTAACACAATTTAATATTTACAATATATTCACGCGGAACAATGAGTAGATGTGTTGAATATCTATAACTGACTTGAAGGAAGGAAATTCCAACAGAAATTAAACTCCTCTATATTCCCTTTAATTCCGGCTGGCATCCTGTAGCCGATGGATAATGAAATGATTTTTTTTATAGTATATGAAAAAATTTCAAGTCTGATTGAGACTCGAGCTCAGAACCTCCGGATGAACGGAAGAGAGTCTACCATTCCGCTATGGAGATCAGCAAATAAAGAGTAATCAAAAACTTTTTCAATATCATTCATTTTTAAGGGTACTGTAAGATTACTTATTTTATTATGTTTAAGGAAATAGCAGGGCGACATCTCGAATAAATCTAATGTTTTAAGCGTTTATTTTATTTATCCGAATGAAGAGAATTAAACAATCTGTTTTTGAAGACACAACGATTTACCAAATAGTTCGTACTGATTTTTTATTCCGAGAGCAATACAAGGAAATTTCATGAACTGAGATTACAGTTGGGTATATCCATGCCTCTGTTGAGAGTAAGAGTTCACCAGACTAGAAAAGCCTGTTCCGCTCCACTTCATTAAAAGTAAGAACTTTTGATTGAGTTCTGAATATCGTGGAATCATAAGGGACCATACGGGTCAATCAATTATTGATTTATTGATATCGTTAAAGAAACAAGAAAAATTTATTTAATTTGTTACTGAATATTCATCTATTTTTTTTCCCTGAGAGGGTCGCGCGAGTTCCTTCTGGTACTTCCCTTTTTATTCGCCACAATTCTAATAATTTTAAACGCTTGATGTCTCCATGAATAGCGTGAATCTTCAAGAAAAACGTAAGTAATAAGGATGATTCCAAAGTTCAAATTTACGTTCATCATACTGTTCCCAAAGATTAATGAAATTAAACAACAATTTATTGATCAATTGCTGCTGTATTCGCTGGCATTTAAAGTATAATGAATTTAAAAGTCGATAACACCGATATCAGTCTTAAAAAAATAATAATAAAACTAAGCAAAGTTATTTTACACATTTCATCAGGTTAATGCCAATTCTGGTAGATTTTTTAAACAGATTAAACTTTTAATGTCCACATATTTATTACTTTAATTAAAATTTCAACTACATGAGGAATATATTGTAATCAATTTCTTCCTTAATAGTTATTCCTTTTTACTGTTCCAATCATTATAAAATCAAATAGCCCTGGATAATGCTTTCCCTAAAAAGCCAACTTTTCTTCTTTAAAAATTTCATTAACTTTTCTTTTCCATTCCGATATAAATCTCTCCATATTATACAACCTTACACCCAACTAATCGCAACCTCTTTTAACGATTCTACAATTTCAGAGCTTCTATTCTTTCCCTTAATGGATTTCTCTTTATTTGCATTTTTTTGCTGTAAAGAGTAATACTTCAGATAAATATGTATTAAAATTTCTTTACTTACTTTTTATACTAATAGGTTCCTTTTTTTAAAAAAAAGCGACCCTTATTTGAACGACTAAAATACTTTGAACTTTCTGTTTCATTTATTCTTTTCCATTCACATTTTTTACTATAAGACATTTTTTATTTTATTTTTATTATTAAATTTTGAAATGTAATATTATTTTATTAGAATAAAGTAAACGGTTTTATTAATCGATGTAAATTTATAAAAAAAAGTAAAATAATTCTTTTAAAATATATGTATAATCTACAAAATAGTTAAGTAGATATTTTATTTATTTTATACTGATTTTCCAAGGTTCGTGATATTTGAATTGAAAAATCTGGCAAAAAAAATGTTATACTTTCCTGGCATTGGTTATTTATTTTTTTATAACGAAAAAATAACGATAGAAGATTAAAGTGTTAAACTTTTTTCTGCTACCCCACCATCAAAATCCCCTCTCAAGAAAACTTTTTTATATGTCTACGTTTACCATATGAAATAAAAGAAACTAAAAAGAATTGCAGATTATTTTTTTTTTTTTGTTTTGGAGATGAATTATGATAAAATTATATTGTAATATTATTAATAAAAGTTTTTAGAAATAAAAAAAAATCAATATTTTAAAATTTTGATCGGCTCTCCTCCCGTGAGTCATTTGCGCTACTATTATTATGTCTAGGAAGAAATAAAAAAAACAAAATCGGTTAAAAAATATGAAATAAATCAAAAAATAGCTTTTCGACTTTTAGGGAAGGGGAAATTTTGGGACAACTTTTTTTTTAATGCACGCATGTACTGAGGTATATAAAAGTGGGTTATGTTTGCAAAATTTTGAGAAAGTGAGCTCAAAAAACTATCTACCATACTCCCTGGAGTTGTTGACCCCCCAAAATTTTACCAACAAATTGCCCCATATACACAAGTTTCTGTACCAAATTACATAAAAATCGGTTTATCCAGTCAAAAGTTATTAAGCTTCAAACACGTAAACACACGTACATACTTACGTACGAACATTACCCCACTTTTTTTTTGTTTCTTGGGGTCCCTGGGCCATTAAAAATGGTTAATCAACTTTTTTTTTATATTCACTATTTAAAAAGATCAGTTCCTTGAATTATTTATTTTATATAAATAAAAATAAATTAATATTTTATATATTTACTTTATAAAAAGATTTTTAATTATAAAAAGTTTCTCTAATCATGACAAGTGATAAATTTTTTTAAAAGTAACCTAAAAAATTTCAAAGCCATGAAATTAACCATATATTTTAAAATGACCCATTTAATAAATGGTATTAACCATATTATTTAATACATAAATTGTAAAAGTATTATTTTACGTTTTTTTATTCTTTAAATTCCCATCAGTTATAAAATATTTTTTTCAGAGTTAAATGTCGGCAATTTACCCTTAAGCTGCAATCAACGTCCCTTTCTTGGGAATTGTCGAGCCAAATTAATAACATTGACTACGGTACTAAGCGGCAAAATTAACAAACAACCCCTGTCTATATTAAACTTTCTATTAAATACACATAACTTTGTACTAAAATACTACTGCGTAACTTTGTATTTAAGTTAACACGAAATTCGTGGAAAACCATCTAAAAATCAAAATACCAATTATAATAAAAACATATCTCTTTCGATAGTTTCCTTTACAAGAGCGGCTTCTATCTACATGTTAATGTGTAATTTAAGAATAAAAAATAACTTTTTTCCTTAATGCCATAATAATAAAAATTACCACAAATGTTATAATACAAAAGCGCTCACACTCACTCACACACGCGCGCGCGCACTACCTTGATGTTCTTTGTCTATACATAGTACAGATGTCTAACTGAATATTCTAGTTTATTTTTTGAATAAAGAATTATTTCAACTTTAACAATTCAAAACTTAAAAAAACTACGAATGAGAAATAAAGAAAAAATTCATGACATGGCAGAAACTTAATAAAGAGGGGAAACAATAACAAATATTTTTTACTAAAAATAGAAAAAAAATATAGATTATTCTGTAACAAAGAGAAAGAAAAAGAATTAACCCTCGTAAGAAAACAAAAATAAAATACATAAAATAATACACGAAAATCAGTTAATATAAAATGAGTTTAAAAAAATGGCCATCTTTTACAACTTATACTTAATTACCATGAAAAATAAAAACTGGTATCGATGTTTTTCAACTTTTGAGGGATTTGAGTGATTTTAAAAATAAATTCTACCCTTCTCTTTCTCAATGGAAAATGAAAATTATTTACCCTTCCAGCTTAGTTATTTTGTAATAATTTATTTTCTTGATATATGTTTATATATAAAACATGTCATGAATGATTCATATCCACGTCCAGCAAAAACTACTGAAGATAAATTGATGAAAATTTGTATACGCGTTCTTCTTATGATGTAAGTGCACACACACTATGAAAGGATATTTTTGAAATTCCTATTTTAATATAGAGTAACAAAGAAATTTACTCTTTTTTTTAATTTCTCGGTGACAAATGAAAATATTAATTTTTGGTGTGAATATTCATGTAAATATCTAAAAACCAATTTTTAGATTTTTCAAATTCGACCTTGAAAGGGTGAACAATGGTAAAAAATGTCCGAATAATGTCAAATTTTTCATATTTCCGACTACACTTAAACGAGATATTCAGTAGAATTGTACTCGTAAATACTCTTTAGATAAATATCTTCACACCATTTTTTTTTTTTTTTTTAAGGGGTACGACGATGTACGGCAGGGCGGCTCAGCAGAGTAACTGCCAATTTTGCTGTGTGCGACGCGATTGGATGCACCTTTCTCCGATTACTTTTTAAAAAACAAAATAAAAAAATCGACCGTGAAGGGAAACGTAAGTAATCATACAGCGCGAGCGAAGCAGCGACGGGGATACTAGTGTATATATATATATATATTTTTTTTTTTTTTAATTTAGAAATGTTAAGCCAGTAAAAAAAATAAAAAAACCGCGGTGTAAGATCTTATGCTGTGGTTTTAAAATCATCATAAAATATATATATATTTTTTTGAATAATCATAAATCACCAAGTATTATAATACCTGAACAAAAAGTGTTATTTTTAAACCAGCTCTATCAACAAATATTGCGATAAGAGCTGAAAAACTTTCGTCTAATAAATTTTTTCCTCCGGTCGTAATACTACAGCATATTACCGTATATAAAGATTTTGGTCTTGAAAATTTTCTTAGTCATAAATAGTGAAGGAATGTTGTAAAGCAAGTTCATATTTCAAGCAGGAAATTCATATTTAAGATGATGAAATCAGATTTATGTAAATAAAGTCTATTTAATGACATAATAAAACGTTGACATCATCCACAGCCTTAAGCTCAATACATATTTTATCCGTATAATGAATCTAAATTATATATATTATATGATAAAAATCTCTGTGGCATATGAAGCAAGATATTTAAATGTAATAAGCTTAAATAATAAAGAAGAATTCCTCATCATAACACTTTCAATGTTTTCGGTAAATGCTATCGGAAGTTAATGCAGGTATTAGTTATGAATTGAACACAAATTGACTAATGTTTATATATATATATATTATAAATATTTAACGAGTTAAGATACAAAAAAGGATATATATACACGGCACGCACACACACCACACACAAACCAAATGTAATTTACAGTTACGATATTAAACAGTCATATATACGTTACAGTGTACTCGTCAATCCGGGTTGAACGACTAATAAAGTAATAACAGAAACATTGTATTATTTATTACTTGCCTTATCTGCTTTCTACCCAATCGTTAATTTATTAATATTATGTTAATAAATATATATATTTTCATACAGACAATTTCTTATCCTTTTTCTCGAGGTTTACTAGTTTAATATATTCAATTTCCGGAAATGGGTGTTTATATTATCAAACTTTTATTTGCTAAATACATAGTAAATTATAGCAAATAATGTTTGAATCACATGAAAACTAATCTCAATATAACAAAAAAAAGAAGCTGACAATACAGTTGTAGAACTTCCCCGTCATGCGGCTAAAGCGGCGTTTCGGGAAAGTTCTACAACTGTGGGTTGTATTTAAATATAATATTTTTTTGTTTATTTAATTTAATGCTTCTAACTAAAGCGCGCGAGCATACCGTATTTAATTCCCGCGAGTGTGGCGGTACTAGCAGCGACGGTCGGAAATAATTAAACTAATGTAATTTCACAACTTAAATAGAACAAATTCCGCTTGTACGGTCGGCAGACTGGTGTAGCCACGAGGCTTAACACACGAAGTACAGAGTTAACCGGGCGATCGAATTCAAGACCCAGCCAGATCGAGTTATTTTTTTATTAATTTATTTAATTCTACCGCTCACCTGTGACGTCACAACATAATAGTAGTTAAAATAATTTTTTGGGGTGGGGGTGAGATTTTACAAAAAAATTTTTCACATATTCTTGTTTTTTAATTGTTAACAAATGTGCAAAATAAAATAAGACCTTAATTAGCGAAATCTCGAGATACTAAGAGTGACCTTGCTCTTCAGCCTCATCCCCTTAAACTTTTAAGTTGAACATTTAATGGAAACAATGCCCCATAACAGTAACAATACATGTGCATACGAACATTAACATCCGGAAAATTTCCATCCGGTTTTTTGGTCTTTGGGTTCCTTAGGTGTCAAAACATCACGATCCGGTGAAAACAGCATATGCCCAAATTAGGACGATTACAATACTTTCCCTTCTAGAGCTGTAGCTCTGTTATATTTAACGTTCATGAATTGTAAATAACCTGTATTTTATGCATATTAAATGCATCTTATTACATTAAATTATATCAGAGATGTTAAGCGTTACGTAGAAAAGAGCCTGTATGGTATTAGGAGTAGGGATTCGTTACTATCGGAAGATATTGTAACGTCACTCGCGGGGCGCGAGTGAGTTAACCCGAAAAGGGGGCTAACCGTAAATTGAAAACAAAACTCTAAAATTAACACATCGAATCATGTAAATACAACTGATCCGTTAATATAAAATTATTAAAAATAAATTAACCGCCTGGATAAAATTGTTATCTAGACATAAAAATAAATAAGATACTCTAATAAGAATATACTCATATATTTATCAAGGAATGTGATACAGCTGTTCATTAACGCTTAAACTATAATGTTCATCCTTGAATAAATAGCCTACATTACGTTATTAGAGTGTTATTAATATTATTATTAATATGAAGTATATCTAGTTGCATTCCCATGAAGAGGAATGTAGAAATAATATTCTACCGCTAAATATCATTACATTATTTGAATGAATAGAAAAAAAATCGAAATGAAGTAGCTTAACACTTAAAACAAATTATTATTATTATTATAAAATTAAATAAATAAATTCAATCTGAAACTATCAATCAAATAATGTATATTTCAAATTAAGTTTTCTGTACATTTCAAAGCAACCTCTTTCTTCATAATAAATAATTAAATAAAGAGTAAATAATTTTAAGTACAGAGAGATCATTTCTAGAAAAAATTTCACAAAAAATCAATGGAACAACTACGAAATAATATTTTTATCAGTTTTCATGCTATTAAAAAACCTAATTTAATTTAAGAAAAATCTGCCCAATCTACAATCTAAAAAAACAATACTGAAAAATAACTAGATTCATAAAGATTTATTGATTCAGTTTACAATCATTGATTTTTTCTTAAAATCATTTGAACTAACCCACACTAAAAAAAAACCCTACAGCAGTTACTAAAGGCCTAAAAAACAAGCAACTGTTGCGTGTCAATCCCTTATTCCTTACTTGCAAATGTTAGGAAAGCATTTCAAGATCTTATTAACGTGAAGAATTCCATTTTTACCACCAACGCACTTAATAATAATAAAAATTATTAATTTTAACATTACCTGTAAAAATTAATAAAAGTGGTTCGATTTCAGAAAAAACTAAGTAAATTCTGTTTTGATTCAAATAATTATTATTAGTCAAAATTTAGATATCGAAAACTAATAAATAACCACCCTCAGTCAGTATACTGTTTAATGGTTCATATTTTGAAAGCGGATAGAGATATCGATTTACGGTTTTTACAATCGTTTATTTATTTATTTATTTTTTTGTTAAATTTTATATAGAAATGTTTATAAGTATACAACGTGACATCTATATAAATAAAAATGTAAATGTTTGTTCAAAATCTTAAATCTCCGAAAGTTCTTCACCGATTGTTTTGAAATTTTGACACAACGTTGCATTTGAATACGCGCGGTTTTTATATACCTAAGATGTCACACCTGTAACAGGTAAAAATTGTTTTTTTTTAAAAGCAGAGCTATCTGTTGGACGTAAAGGCAGCACACGTTATTCTAAATATTTTACGATTCCATTTCAATGTTTCCTATATGTGTGTCCGCTATAGAATAAAAAAAAACTACTGAACCGATTTACGCGCGGGGGGAAAAGGGTAAATCGGAAAAGAGAAGAAGGTAAAAATGGAGGAAGGGGATAATGGAAAAAATAAAAAAAGGGGAAAAGGAAATTATAAGGGGAAAGAAGAAAAAAGAAAAATGGGAAAAGGAAATAAGAATAGATAAATTGAGGATGAAAAGAGTAAGGGAAGGAAAAGGGGAAAATGGTAAAAATGAAAATGGGAAAAGGAAAATGGGGAAAAAGTAAAGCAGGGAAAGGTTAAATTTTGTGAAGTTCCGTAATGTTCATTTTGTTAATGTTTTATCAAAGTTTCAATTGTGATCATTTAATCTAAATGAGTATATATATATATATATATATATATATACTCAAATTTAGCAATGGCGAAACATTGCCGGGTCTGCTAGTAAAAAATAAAGTTGATTCCAATATGCTGAAACAAAATGGCGACCAATATTTTGACATATATTAAAAAACATTATTTATCTCCAAAATAGTTATGGCATTATTCAGGATTATTTAAATGAACAATTATATAAACAATAGGGAAAATTACTTTATATTCATCCCGTGTGTTTTTTTTTATATTTATTTTCTCAAAAATTGTTTAAAGAATCTGTTTACAATTACTTTAACATGTTATTAATGTTATTTAATAACAATTATTATTATTAAAGAAAGGCGATTTTTTCTGAAACTTAAAAAAAATAGAAAATTTTTTGCAGAACAGATTGAATAAAAAATTAAGAAATGATTTACGACGTTTTTTTACATGATCTAAAAAAGACACATAAAAGTTCTTTCAACTTTTTAAAATAAATTTAAAAAAAGAAGACATTTTCATTTCGTTTAGCGGAAACGGTTTGACATACTTATCTCAAAAAAAATTTTCAACTTCCTATGGAAAAAAAAAATTTGGAGAGAAGGCAGCCCCTTCCTTCCAGAAAAAAAAACTTTTTTTAATGATTTATTCAAATTCAAATAGGGAAATTTCCAATAGATAGAAAATAAGAAATAAACAGATGAAAATGAGACAATTATAGTACGATATTAGTGTCTTTGGAAATTAGAGCACATCGGTCACACAAAAGAATTTTTTTTTAATACTTTTATTTATAATCGCATCCATTACAGTCATTAGCAACTTATCAATGTAATGTAACTGTACCAGTAATGTATAGTCTTGAACAAACTCAGGCCGACCATTCCCGAACGTGAGGTTAATTGAAACCTAACTACCAAAGAACACCAAGATCTAGTATTCAAATCCAAATATGAAATCAACTAAACTACCTTTATCAGGACAAGAACCTGAAGACTTCGACATCGAAATCAGCTGATTTACGACGACGAGTTTACCACTAGACCAATCCGATGGGTTAGAAGAAATTCGTTTTTTTTATATTTATAAAAACAATATTTTTTAATATAAAAAAAATTAATTAATTTTATTAATTGTGGCACGTTGGTATTGATATATAATTTATTTATATAACAGTTTCAACTTACCGACAATCTTTAATAATATGTTCGAGCGCTTTCGGATTAGTATTCCATCCTCAGAAACATTGATGTGTTATAATTATTAACTTCATATTACACTAATTACACTAACTTGAATGTTAAAAATAAAAATCATAAATATAACAATTGATCATCGTCAAAAGGTAGAATAATGCCAACGTTATCCGTCATGTAAGTATGAAGGTCTCAATTGTTGTCCCACAATTTATAAAACAATAATCATAATTGTTGTAATCTATACAATACTATTAAAGATTGTCGGTAAGTGGAAACCATTACATAAATAAATTAATTAATCGATAAAGAACAATAAAAGGAATTTAAAATTTGTATGCAATTCTTAATAATAAATTTTTAATTTCTATTATTAATGTAAATCAACCAAACTGCTGAATAACTGGTAAGCAATAAGGCTGAATGATTTTTTAAATTAAAACTAAATCATCCAATATAATTCTCTTCTAGACAGAATAAAATGAATAGAGCTCCGAATTGTTCTATTTATTAATTAATAGTTTTAATTTTATACCCGTTAGTCAGATGTTCTCTTTTTCTGTTTTAACCTCCGGAACCACCGTATTACTTCAGAGGATGATATGTATAAATGTAAATGAAGTGTAGTCTTGTTCAGTCTCAGGTCGACCATTCCTGAGATGTGCGGTTAATTGAAACCCAACCACCACAGAACATCGGTATCCACGATCTACTATTCAGATCCGTATAAAAGTAACCCTTTATTAGGACTTGAGTCTTAGAACTCTCGACTTCGAATCAGCTGATTTGCGATGACGAGTTCACTGCTAGACCAACCCAGTGGGTGTTGGTCAGAGGTAGGCTTACTTATTTTTAAATAGCATGACAGCTCTATCACTCCATTAATGACGTAAAGATGATCAATAATAGTCATAGAGGTAATGAAAAGTGACCGATCAATAATGGATGAGGAAATCTATGACAATTTATAACAGTAGGTTATAAAAAAAAAGTTTAAGCACCGAGTTTGGAATCTAATAAAGTATTATTAAATAAATATTTGGATAATCGTTTTTTGGCATTCTGCGTGATTTCAGTCGAAATCAAACGAAAAGAATTTGATTGAATTGCGAAATAAACAATTTCTCTTTTTTAGATGAAATAAAACGTAAAGCAACAGAATATCATACTGCATTCCAGTAGAATCATAATTAAAGTAAAAATAAAAATGTGAAATTAAATCCTAACTGGTTTTCTTATACTCAATCCTCTTTATTATGACTTCGTATAACAAATGACGGTTGTATTTTTGAGGTTAAAAACCTTCATTACGTTAGTCATTAAAACTAAAAAGAATGAAAATTTAGTGTAATTTAAAAATTTTAAAATGGCTTAATTTAAAAATTACTTCGTTCATCATCTCTTAACATAATGAAAATATTGCTGAAATGATCAGTATTAAAATTTTACAATACTTAAAAAATATTCTGTTATACGAAACATTGAAAAAAAAAATAGCTACGGAAATTATCAAAGGGTTACATGTATATAAAATAAAAGAACGTTTCGACGTAGTGTACAAAAAAAATATAGGATGTTAGGCCCGTATTTCTTTTCATTACGAAATACAGACAATCCTACATACCAGTATAAATTTTCTTTAGTAACAAATAAATAATCATTATAAAATTTCCGATTTCCTTGGCGGATTGGTATAATTTCGGCCTTTCATCCGGGGATACCGGGTTCGAATCCCGGTCAAGCATGGATCGGGATCTTCATATGTTACAAAATTCCATTTCCAGACTCCCAGAAACAAGCTTCAAAGCTTCTATGGAGAATTAATTCAAGCAAAAAAAATTGAAGTAATGAAATTCAAAGAAAATAAAATAGAAATGTAGTTAAAAATTAATATAAAGACTTAATATATCAGAATTTTAGGAATTCTGTAATTCAGACAATAAGATTATAAAGAAAGTCATCAAAAAGGGACTAGAACAGTCAAAGAAAGCTTTCATGCAGAAAAGAACTTGGATAGTGCCAATCGCAGATTAAGAAATTCCAAAGAAATTCTTTACAACATTAAGAAATACAGACAATCAAAAAGCTACAAAGAATAAAAAAAAAGCTAAAAAAAGTTCTAAAAATGTAATGTTACATTTGAAAACTGGGTGGACCGAAAAAAGAAATAAAACAGAAGAATCTTTGAAAAGGACTCGCATAAGAGAAGTTAAAATGCAGAAAACATACCAATAGAAGAAAATAGATCAAATAATAAAAAAAAGAGAACAACTGAAGTTGTATGAAATAGTCCTAAACAAGTCGACATTAAATATCTACAGAGTAGTAAGGAATGAGAACGTACAACATAGAAAAAAGGAAGCAGTCATTTAATACCAATGAAAAAACCCACTATATTTTTCCTGGTAAATTGGTAAACATGCTATGTTTTATAGCAATTCATTCCGAAACTAAGGCAACGCAAATAGATTAACTATGTGTAGGATTTCTGTGTGAGATTTGCGGTACTTAGGATCTAAATGAAAAGACCTAAAGTTGATTTTTAATCTTCCTGTAAAATTCTCAATTCGTTTTCCGTTTTTTTTATTTATTACTGAAATCACGAAATTTAATCAAAATAATTTATATTACAGTTAACAGTACAGACTAACCATCAAATAGTTTACTGTAATCTACTGCGCGAATAATAACTGAAAAGTAACTCTATTTTAAAATACCTCAAATTATTTATTTATGGTAATTTTTGCTTCAAATTTTTTTTATTCATCTTTAATGTATAAGAACTACTGTCAATTAGTCTCTGCTAAAGATTGCAAAATTCGAATGGTGATTGGGGAGAATATGCTGGCTTGGTATAAGAATGGTCAGATCTCGTTAAAATAGCCTTTGGAACGGTGAGCGATATTTTACATCGGTGGGTTTGTGAAATGTCACAACTATCACTATTGGAAGGAGAAAATCCTCTTGTTATCTCTGAAAAAATGTACAATCGGCCAAAAGTAACGGTGGTGCGGGATGACTAAGGACAGGATTGTGGTTCTATTGATTCTTTGCGATACCATGAATGCTTAAAGGTGCCTTACCGTGCTGAATGGTAAAATCTGGCTACCAGTGCTTGGGAGAATGTTGAAAATTTGATTTTCATGCAAGATGGCGCCCTTCACATTTTCATCGTTCGTGAATGACTAAATGCTCATTTTCCCGTAGGATGGATGGGTCGTCTTGGTTCGTATTAGTAGCCAGCCAGGCATAACAACCCGTGACTTTTTTTCTTTGGGGTTGGATAAAGGAGTAAGGCTAAAATAATTCAACAAAATTCATTAAACTGGAAAACACATGCATTTAGAAAACTGAAGCACAAGCATAAGGAAATGCTGAAATAAAATTAAAAACCAGGCTAAATTACTTTCGGAGCTATTAAAGGTATATAAGCTTTTACATTGACTGTAGAGCCTTAAAAGTAACAAATTATTTGAAACGATATAATCTATAACAATACTGTTTAATAATCTGCAAGTGCTCAAAGGTGAGAACGTTAGGAAATAAAAATGCATCCTTTTTACTGGTTAGGAGATTATTACGTCATTCGTGAACTACTTATACGTAGCTCTATTACAGCCCAAGCTGATTTTTAGATGTTTGGAATCTGATTCGGAAATATTCTCGTACGCTCCCAAAATATAATCAATAAGAACACTAGTAAAAATTTTTTTCCCGCTTTGGCAAAAAACTAACGGTTCGAGGTTTTAAATAATACAAAAATGATACCCAAAAAATACAAACGATAATCGTAGCAACACTGTCGGAAGAGAAACGAACAATCTTTTCAATACATGCTTAAACAAACAAACAACACAATGCTTTCACTCCTATTTCATAAAATATGCTAGTAACAATCTAAAGTTATTTTAATTCATAAAAAAGTAATTCGTTACATTTTTAGGACAATAAAAACCACCCACAATGTTCGAAAATAACTAAACTAAATAACTAACTAAAACAAATGATATTTTTGGGGGAAATATAAATTACAAACTACTAACGGGAAGGGTGAACTGAATTTCCTTAACGGTATTTTTTTCTCTTTAACTTGTTTTTAAACTAAATTAAATTTCATTATCAAATACATTATAATGAACAAAAGATAAAAAACAAAAACGAGTTCTTTAATAGTGTTCTAGAGTCTCATATTCACTAATTTTACGGGATAACCATACTATCAGGAGACTTGACAATGAGAGAGAGAGAAAGAAAGAAAGAGAGGAGAGATATTTCTGTTATCTGTTCATGGAGGATAGCTTTTTAAACCTTAGAAATTGATATCTGGAATTCTAATTGTTTTTATTTCACGCAATCAATGAATACCCATTAAGACAAATACGAGTATTTAAATTCAACACTCCAAATTTTGAGATATTAATTTGAAGATTGGAAAAATTTTAATAATTTTAATTTATCATTAAAAAGTCTTCCAGCTTAAAAGATAGAATAAAAATAGAAATCCGTAATTTCTATTATCTGGATTAAGAGATATTGTTGAATTAATTAAACTGTTATAAGAATAAGTATTATTCGGTCAATCAGATAAAACCACTACTTTGATCCTTTAAGGAATTCTTGTTAACTATTTCTTGGCGAGATGTTAAGATCTAATAGAATTCTTTAAAATATTTTAATTTCTTAGGACTTAGTTTAAAAAATACAGGAATGAATAAGCGAGTTAGTAAGTGGCATCTCATTTATACTAAAGTCCGAAAATTAAGTATTACTCTTTTTAACGAATCATTTAAGTTCACGCTACACTGTCACTGAGAACCTTTTATTGTCTAAATATCCCTCACCCCCCCTTCCCAAATACTGTATTTTAATTTTACTTGTTAATTCCCTTTGAAAAAATCATATATTTTCTAGTTTACGATTCATATCAGTTAAATTTGACCAAAATTGGGAGCGAGCTTATATCTCAAAACTTCTTGATTTTTATTTCCTATTAGCAGACCCGGCAATGCTTCGCTATTGTTAGATTTGAGTATATATATATATATAAATTAAATGAACACAATTGAAATTTTAATAAAACATTACAAAAAAGAACATTATGGAACTTCAAAAAATTTAACCTTTCACTTTGTCTCTTTTCCCTTATTACCCTTTTCCTCTTCTGTCCCTATCCATTTTTTTATTTTCCCACTTTCCCTGTTTTTTCCCCCATTTTTTCCTTTACCTCTTACCTTTCTCTCTTTTCCCCTTTTACCTTTATCCCGCTTTCTCTTCTCTCTTTTCCCCCTTTTTCCCGCGCGTAAATCGGTCCAGTAGTTTTTTAGTCTATAGCGGACACACATACGAACACTGCCTTTTATATACACAGAAGAAAAAAGTTTGTTTGTATATTTGTTTGTTTGTTTCGTAAATATCTCGACAACGGCGCCACCTATCGGGTACAGTTTCTGCAAAAATTTTCTTTTCGCGTAATTAATATATATGCTGAATATGAGCCTAATCGGACATAAATTTTAATAAAATAAAAATAATATTTTATTCCTACGGAACATGTCGAATTTTGCATACTGTTCATCATCAAACTGGTCAGTCATACATTATTTAAAATGGTCGATGGCGTATCCTAATAACAGATAATTTTTGCAATGAGTATAAATTTAAAACTGTACTTAAATATAACTTACGATGTAAATATCCGTGTTTATTTAAATTATAACCTTAAATAAGGAAAATTATAACCTTAAATAAGGAAATATGTACATAAATATTCCTTTAAATTAAAGTTTCTCTTAACTAAATTACAATAATTAGCATAGAAATTAAGCATAGGTATAATACAAAGCCCAAAGGAAATATATAGAAGCAAAAGAGGATTCATACAAAGTAAAATTTACATGATGTAGAAACGCTAACCCACCACTTCTATTACAAGTAGCCTATTAATAATAACCAGCCGACATTCGTAACAAAATTCTAATTTAATTTTACAAACATTGTTACTGAAAACATGGCTTTAGCACATCAGGTTAAAAAAAATTAAATTATTAAAAGTAATATTCATATAGATAAAACATTTAAAAAAGATTCGCATATTCTTACATTATAATTAGGTTAGTTTGAAATACGTTAAAAGGAGTTTGAATTTTATTTACTTAGAAATAAATTTAAAAGAAAGTAAAAAAATTAAAAAATTGCTTATTTCTTCACTTACATACAAATCTTATTCAAAATTTCTACTACGTAATTATTTGTACAGTGAGCCGAATGAAAATTCAAGCTTGGCTATGAGAGGCGGGCGCTTGTTGTAACATTGTACTCCATCAACCTTTAGTTTTTCTTGAGTAATTAACTGTTTTTAGTAATAAATAAAAATATTTAAATAAACGAGGATAAATGTTTTTGTTCAGCTTTTTATTGAGTTGTTAGTGAATAAGAAATTTTATCACAAGTTAAACGTAAATTTATATTTTATTTTGTCGTCGATTCGTTTCGACGGCTCGATGTAATTTATAACCTTATGGTAGCTCTTATAAGAGCTGTTGTCATCGAATGGCTTCGATGACTCGTAATTTATATTCAGGGGTGGTACCCCTGAAAAGAGCCGTTTTTTGCATTAGCTCTGAGAACAGCTGTTGGGTTCGGATGCTAGTCTCCGGCGAAGTAGGGGAGTAGCGGCTCGTCCACTGAAATCAGACCGGACTTTCCCTCGGCGACAGTTGAGTCCCCACTATAGCGTGGCAGTGGTGGCCCCCAGAGTCGGTCGTCTTTCGCCGGTGCGGCGGTTCTCCCCGAGCGATCCCACGCTTGGGCCGCTCCTGCTGAGATTCCACCGGCCAGGGCGATTGAAGCCCGGCGAGCTGGAACGGGAAGGTAGCGTCCGCGTCCAGCGGCTCCCTCGGCGGACCGGCCAGGCCTGCTACTCCGATGGGGATGTTGGTATCCGTCGGGAGGTCCCACGTTGAGGCGGCCAGGGAACTTCTGTCTTCTTCCATCTTTTTCTTCTTCTTGAGCTTCTCCAGGTAGTGGTCGACCGATGAATTAAAAATTCATTCTCGTGCACGCTCATTTATTGGAGCCTGAAGAGTGGTGGGGCTGCAGCGCCGCTATGGTAGGAGAACTACACGGTCATCTGCACAGCAGGAGTGACGCTGTACCAGCGCATACGTATACTGTGCTCCCGCTGACATCTCAGCTGCAACCGTTGTCGTCCACCGATATTAAATTATGTATATATGTGGTAACTACTTATTTATTTTGAAAGTCATCGCTGTAAATTCAATTAATAAATTAGTGCAATTTTATTATTTACTATTAATATTATTGTGAGGGATATGTCCAATCCTTCCTGTTAATACACTTGTTATCTAATTCATTTGACAGGCGAGCCCCTACGTGTGAGTTCCTACTTGTGTAAATGTTACTGTATTTCACCATATAAGTGTAAGTTATGTACGATACTCACCCGTCTCGCGAGCCTATCGTAGTTTACTGTAATTTTGACTTAGGTCTGTGCATAATGAAATGTGCTAATCTACGTGTATAAGACGAGCAAGATGCGATCCAATCTTGTGATACAAAGTCATGCAGAGCGTCTTCGTACCTTTTTTTCCTACCGAAGTGCACGCTTAAAGTGATCAGATCTACGATTAAAACCCCACACATCTAAACGAGCCAATTATTCGGTGTATAAATGGAAACGTGATCGATCTACCTATAACAGAAATGTGTGTTAAAACGAGGCTTAGGTGCACTTCGTAAAAAGATCATATTTAAAAAACGTCGGTTTATTTAGAATACCTCGGCCTCCCGGCCTCTTCGCAATCTCCACATGGCTGCCCGAACTTTCATAACTAAATCGATTGGTAGAGCCTTTTCCAATACGGTGTTAGCCTCGTAGGAGGTTGTTTTAAAAACACCAGTGCAAACAATTAAGACTCTGCGCTGGGTACTCCTTAAATTTTGAAGAAGTGCTCTACCTATATCCAACCCATACGTCCAAATGGGCGCCGCGTAAGAGGTCATGCTTTCGAAGACACCTCGGTAAACCATGTACATTTGACGGCCCGACAACCCATAGACATTCCGAGCTTTTTTTTCATGGTTAATTTAACGCTGATAAAATCCTCTTTTCAAGGTAAAAACTTATTAATCAATTCACCTCGAATCATTCTGAACAAGAAAATGAAAACCCAGTTGTATAATTCCTTCATAAATTATCGTTTTATTATTATTTTATTTTATTTTTTATCGTATTTTAATTTAAGGAATTTTTAAATTATCGTAAATGAATTTAATTTCACTTTTAGTGTCCTGTAAAAATACTTGGGCTGTGTTATAAATAAATACTTACATACACTTTCTTACTTTTCGTAGTTTTTGTTAATTTTTTTTTTGGTTTAAACGCTAAAATATATTCAAAAATGTTTGGTTTTGTATTTTATTATTACAATATTTTTGTTTTCGTCTTGTTGTGGCAAAATTTAAATTCATAATTAAGAATAAAAAAAAAAAACTTCACAATCAAGCACATGAAATCGTCAATAATAATATTTTAAGATTTAAATGAAGAAAGAATTTTATCAAACGGGGATCTTAAAAATTAGTTCCCAATTATCTAACCAGTCAGTCAGAGGTAATTAACAATAATGCCCCATATCATAACTCACTAGCTGATAAAATTCCGAATTCCCGTTTTTAAACCGATTCAACCAACGGTCACTACAAACTCTTTATATCCTATCTGATCAGCAAATTTTTCTGCCTGAATTTTCAAAATGCGTTCATTTATGGTCTTCTCACTCCACTTTGAACCACAAAGAGCTTCGTCCAAGTCATTTTTTCACACAGTCTTATCTTCTTACCCTGAGACTGATCTTTTTCGAAAGCTATCCTTAACTTATCACGGTTCTTCCAAATCAATGGAAAACCACTGTCTCATTGATTTGGAAGAACCGTCTCAATGATCTGGAAGAAGCCATTTCTTGGGTTTTCTAAAGCCCAAGAGTTTTTCATACGTCAGAGTTAGATCACCCGTTTTCTAATTCCTCAATAATTTTTAATTCGTGAAAAACTGAAAAAAAAAAATTCTCTTTAACGCCCGATATTACTTCTGTATTTAAAAATTTATCAAAAATACCACAACACGCTGGCAGAAAATACACGAATTTACGGTACAAAGTAGAAAAAAATCCGTTTAAGAATCGAGTACCTGAACTCGAGTGTAAAATTACTCGCACTTCCCATCACCATACTACCTGTATAAACTTTATAATAGTGGAGAAATGTAATTTCCCAGAATCTAGAAATAGCCAGTGCAAAACTGTACATGACTTACTATTGCATCTGGGTTGTTTCTTTTTATCTACTTTCACTTATTGTAAAGAGGTCATTGCCTCCCTAGTCTAATTGAACAACGTCGTCATAACATTCAATAACAGACAGACATACAGTACAAATGGCTTAAATATAATTTAATTTCTGTAGCTGTATTTTAAAATCATTCACGTTTTTAATTACTCAGGGAACAAATCAATTATTCGAAAGAAAATAATTTCCTTCTTATAAGATTTCTAACTTCGTTATTCGCTCGTTAAAAAAAACTTTATTATACATTAATAATATAGGAAACAACAAATTTTTTTTAATTTTTGTTCGTTACAAACGACCTCGTTATAAGCGTCTTCTGTTGTAGTTCTAAATAGTATTACTTATTTTCACCCATCTTTTCAAACTAAATGGTACTAATCGAATTTTTAATTAAAAATTTACTATTCCCAAATATTCCTTAATTCAAAAAATTTATATTGCAAACTCTATTAATAGCCAATATTAGAACGCTGTAGCGACTTATCTAAAATGAAACACTGTATATCTAATAATATTCTAATTAAAATAAATATCTAACAAATAATTAATTAAGAAGCAATTTTTGCGTGATGATTTATAAAAGACAGTTTTTTGTTTTTTTAAGGTACCAGCATCATGAATACAATAGCATGAAAGATTTTAAAAATAAACATCGCAATGTTATATATTAACAAAAATTAAGCTGAAAACCAATTTTCATTCTGTATGGCGTTCTTTTACTGGACGAAGCGGGCTGATTTTTTTTTATTCTGCTTAGAATGACTAACAAATACATCAAGCGTCATCGGACCCAAACTGGAGAGTCTCCTGAGAATTGCTTAGAAATAACCCTCATTTATTACTTATTTGAGAAAATTCTCAAGGTTATTACTCACAGGAAAATAAAGGTCTGCCGATGCTTCATGATATATTCCGAGCAGAATAAAAAAAATATCAGCCCGATCTGTCCTGTAGAATGTCTGAAAATAGATTTTGAGCGCGCATTTTACCTGTAATTGAAAAAAGAGAAACAAGGAGTTGGGGTGAGAGTGTTAAAAGAAAATAGGTATTTAGCAGATTTAAAAAAATATATATAACATTACTTTGTAATAATAACGTTGCGGAGCAACAAGAGGATATTTTATTTAATTATTAATGTCCATCTCATACAAACATGCGTTAACTTAAATCTGAAAGTTCGAATGAACTATTCGCAAAATATAGGCTAGGTCATGAACTATAAAGCAGTAACAGCTGCGGTAAATCGATAACATAATTCTCCAAGCGTCAGAAGATATGTTGAATTTACCACTAACACGCTAATTTATTCTATTAATTAGGAAAAGTTAACTCGAATTATTAAATAAGTGAAAAGAGGACAAATATAAAAAGAATTAAGAATGCTGTAAACTATAGATAGCATAGACAGGACTATGGTTCTACGTTAGATTATGTATGAGGTTAAGCAGCCATAGTAGACTTTTACTAGCAATTTCACAATAAACTAGATAAACATAAAACTCAACTCGTCTGATAGTTTCACCAGCTTTATATTCTCCATGATGACTGAGACCTATCATTTTACTTGTTTATAAACTTTTGGTGCTGCAAATAATAAATTATGAATGAAGATTTTTTGGTAGATCTGTTTCCATGAGCTGCCTGAAAAATGGTATTTTTATACAAATAATAATAACAAAGAAACCATACTAAAAAAATCTATGACCTAACTTCTTAACAATTCTAAATTATTCCCTTAAAACCTTTTTCGTTAATTTTACAACAAAATATATCTCATATGAATTTTTTTTTAATCCACAGATGACGAACTTACAAATCCTCTTAAATAAATCCCGAAACTGATGTACAAGTAAGTACATTTAATTCAAATGTTCTCAAAAACAAAAATTCCTTCGTACACCGCTCGAACAAATTGAGAAGATAATGTTTATAAGACTGATTTACTCAGATTCTATTGTAAACGTAGAAAAACAGTTTTTACTCAAATACAGTCGACTTATTTAATAATAAACAAAATTATAAAAACGTAAAAAAAAGAAAGCAAAATAAATTTCCTGAAAATAGTTTTCCCATCGTAGAACTCGGCGCGAAACCAGTCTGATGCAACCAAATAGCTAATTATTTTGACTCGATTTCAATATTATACAAAACTAAACTCTGAAGGAATACTTTATTTATATTATTAACTTTCAATTTCCGTGTTAACAATTTAGAAAACAAGGCAAAACAATTTAAATATCACTATTTGCACAATTGTACTAATAAAGCTGCATAGTTCACTGCAAATGGTACGGTCTGAATAGAACTGTTGTTAGTGTACAGAACGGTTTGTATAAAACTGTAAGTAAAAGGAAGATGTTCAAGAACAGAACTTAATTAAACGACGTCAAATAAAACTTTACTTAGCGTAAGTAAAGTGTTTATTAAATTATCTACATACATTACGTTCGACACATTCCCGTACCTTACAATTAACATGTCGATATTATTTTTCTAAGAACTAATTTCTTTAACACAGTATTACATTTCTCAAGATGTATGATCACATTAAAAATAACTTGAATATGAAACCATTTCGATCAATTTGAGTTGCAGCTTGCCGTAGTTAATTGTCATGATTTCTAAATGTTTTATCAAACAATTTTCTGATAAATGTAGAATTATTCGCAGCAGTTCATGAGCCAAGACTGATTTCTGGGCTGAGAGAAACTTATTTTGTGCATGACAAAATGGAATCCACCATATGTCATGTTATGGGCCTGGATGACATCGAGATAATTCTTAGGATCATTTTTACTTCCTTGTACGAAGTAAAGGAAGTATTGTAATCGCAAAAAATTTCGGTTTTCAGATTTCAAAGGAAAATCCATTTTGCTAGTTTCGGCGTGAGTCTGTACGTACGTATGTATGTTGCATAACTCATAAAAATCTCTTTCGGCACGCCGGAAAGCTGAGGTAGATTTCATCGGTGCTAAGTAGGGGATAAAAAAGATTTCCACTTTAAAGTTAAGAAAAACTTCAAATTTACTCAATACGTAAATGGTTGCATGTGAAAAAACGTTTCACATGTTTAGCATACCACAAGCCCCATCTTATAACTCCATCAATATTTTGGTCATCTCTAGACATAAGGGTTGAGCATATCAAAAATTATTTCAGACAAAAGTTATAGGTAATGTTGAGAGGACTAACAACCACTTCAAACCGATTCGATACTGTGTCTATTAATTAAGGGAGGTATGTTTTTTTTTGGTTTTCGAAACCCCGTTTTTTCCACCCCCTGAGCCAGTGGTTGGGGATATCAAAAAACTTTACTTAGATACGTTTTAGGACCTTATCCAAAGAATAGTAGTAACTTTAAACGAATTCAATATTTTACTTAATAAGAAAGTTATACCGATATTTTGTTTTTTTTAGAAAAAGACCCCCATTTCCATCCCCATGGTCCGATTTTGACCATTAAAGAACTCGACCGAGATTTTGGGTCATTATATTTTATGTATCAATTTGAAAGTGATTGGTACAAAATTACGGCAGTTGTCGTACCCACAAGAAAGTGAAAAAAATATATATAAACTTTTGAACTGACGGTGGTTTTGGAGTCTGGGATATGTGAAACGCGAAGATATGTCGAAATTTTCTGGAAATCGAATCATCGTGCCCATTACAATAGGTAGCTTTCTTATCAAATCTATCTAAAAATAAAACAATGAAAAATCGTATCAAACTTATTAAAAAAATATATCTTATAGTAAACAATAATAAATTAATACAAGGAAATTCATATTGCAAAAAAAATCCTACTTTCCTTTAATCACAAATTTATTTCCGTTCCATATTTTAAAAGGATATTGCATACAACAAAGTTAAGCAATAACTTATAGACTAATAGTATATAATTTTAAAATAAATGAGTGTAACCACACAGAAATGCAAAATGCGTAAAACTGGATAGAAAATCGGCTTATATGACAACCGCTACGTTATCACTAAAACACACGATATACGACCCAATTTACTAAATACTTATCAGTTATATTTCCGGTTTGTGGACACTTTAATTTCCTGTTTAAATGCAAGTTTTACAAGGACAAATAAATATTTTTTTACTGCAAATTATAATATTAAAATAGTATTATTTATTTATATAGTAAAATAATAAGTACGAGTAGATAGTAATTGAAGGACATTATTAATTGCATCTATTAAGTAACAGAGTAACAATAATTTCAATTTCAAAATGAATGATAATAAAAACTAATATCTTACAACAATTATCAATTTAGATACAACATACTGTACTGTTATTCAGTCAGCGTCATAATGTAAATGACACGAACTTACTGAATATCACTAAAACGATAGGATACCTCGACTAGGCCTATATTCTACGTACATATTTTTAAACTTAAAAACCTTTTCCTACTACTTCTATTTTTATCGTTAATAATAATAATACATCGTATAAGATATTTTTATTTTATCATATAATACCATACCAAAAAAAGAAGCAGATAAACGTAATTACTCTCGCACAATTAAATTAACATCTCTAAATAAAAAAATTTACAGGACAGTTTACATGTGAATAGAATGTATGCCGCAATATATATTAAATAAAAACTAAATCGGTTTCAGAAAAAGCATATGTACAACGGAAATATTCAGAAAAATTTTAAGAAGCAGGAATAAAAAGAATAAAAGTACTTAAATGGAATTTGAGAATCTGAAGAAATCGTCTGGTAATATAAAATCTTCAAAAATATATTGAAGAAAAATAGGACTTATACGTACAGGTATATATATTTTATTTGATCCAGAAAAAGCACACACACACACACACGCTATATATATATATATAGCGCACGGTAAATGTTTTTTTATTTTAAGTTTTTTAGTCAAGTAACCGAAGGCAGGTGCAGCCAGTCACGTCACACATACAGTAACAATGGCAGTGGCTGTGTAGGTTAAGCCGCCGCGCCCCTTAAAAAATAAAAATTAAAAAAACCAAAAATGGTTTTTAGATATTTAACTGGAGAGTATTTGCAGCTAAACTCTACTGAATATCTTGTTTAGAATAGTTGGAAATGGAAAAATTTTCAATCATTGTTCAAAATCATTTTATTTTTCTTCACCCCTTTTTAAGGGTTAAAATGGAGTAACAATATAGAAGCATCGTTTTTTCGGAGCTGGTAAACGGGTCTATCTTGTACTACTTCGCAAGAAAAAACTTAAGGGCTCAGTAGACTCCTTGCACAATACTTGCATTCGAATATCTGTAGAGGCATTTCCCACTAGCACTATATCAAATATATCAGTGGAATCCCATTACATTACAAGAGAAAATACCAGGTTATCAAATACGCGGTCAGCAGCTTTAGTCTCTGCGACTGCTCAAGGTAGGCGACCAGGACCGCTCGCACTCAACAATTTTAGAGAAAAAAGTCCTTACCCCAGTCTTTCGACCTCAGTCTGCTTCGCTATCTCCAGGAAATAGGCCTGTCTGTTCCGAGGATTATCGGGAAGGAAATAGGATGCGACGCTCCTCGGCTGTGCGCATCTCTAAAGACTGAATATTTACCGTCTGGAAGACGCAATCCGGGACCCACATTACCGATCTGCTAGGGACCAATTTAGCGAGATAACTAAGAAGTACAGTTTATTCACACATCCATAGAGATGGCTCTGTATAGGGGCTGTTCAATAATACTCTCTGATAACGAGATAATGTAAAAGTATCTATTCCTCTGTGTTCTTTTGCGAAGCCCACACATTTTACTCTACCTTGAGAGTTATTGAGGCCCGTAGTGACGACAGCTTCCTGATAATAACTGACTCTAGGAGTGTACTTTGCAATTTTTTCCATAGTAAGCCTGCATAGTTGAAAAGCATAGCATCTGAACAGATCATTTAAAATATCTATGACACCCTCTCAAGAGTAGACAAAAAAGTAAGTAGTATTCCTATAGGTCCTGGGCCATTGCGGCGTCCTCGAGAACGAATGTGCAGATGAGGCTGGCAAGAGCGCGGAAAAAAATGGTCTCGGATTAGAATTAACATGTGAGAGCGACTTCACGAAGACAGTTCGTGAGAAAGTACGCAACGGAATAAGTTCTGGTTGCTGAGTCCTCCCACGGCCTTATATGGAGTCCTGGAGAACGTCTTCAAGAAACCTTTTATCCCAAGCAACAGAAGAGAACCCAGCAACTAAAGCTAACCCACGCCTATCTATTTGGTTCTCCTCAACAGAACTGTAAAGCATGCAATGTAAAATGGTCCGTAAACCATTTACTTATAGATTGCCCTATGTTCGGGTCTATTGGTCGTCAATAAACTTGGGTTCAGGTGTGAAGGGTTTACTCGACCGGATAAAATACATCAAAAAACTGTTGCGGTTTCTCTGTAATAGTGGAATAAAGAACTTATTTTAACGGTTTTGCTTACGTGAAATTCCTTAGAAAGCACTCCCTTACGGAGTAATGCGTGCGCAGTAAAAATAGTTTAGTGGCCATCTTCCAGTTTTGATATTTGTTTTTTATTGTCTAATTATTGATGAACACTTAGTTTTTATTTATTTAAGTTTAATTTATTACGTCTAAGTTTTTTTAATCAAGCAGCTAATGATTTATCGTTGATGAGGCTAGAAAAAAAAATTATAAGTATTGTAAAAATCTAACAATTTTTTGCAAAAAAAAAATAAATAAATAAATAACAATAATAGAAAAACAAGAATCATTAATTGACAAAATCAAGGGTTCTCTCACGTTCCATTATAATTCCACAATCTATTTCAGGCATTTTAGATAATAAATTGAATACTTATTTTAATACAAAAGGATGTTTTACTTTTTACTAAAACTTAGTAGAAACGAGTCCATAGTTGTATACTGACAATTATCATTACTTATCCCGTGAAATTTAATGATTAAATTTTAATCAATAAAAGATTAATTAATTACGATAATAAGTAAAAGAAAATAAATCAATATAAAATAAAAATAGAATACCGAAAAAATTTGAACACTACGGTTAAACTCATGAAGTCAATCAATAAAAATAAACAACGATTACGACAATTATCATATGAATACAACATGTGATTAATTTTTAATCCGTCGTAAATTCTATGGATAAATAGAATGGTGAACAGATTTAAACAGCTAGTTGTTACAGCTGCAACTGCAAAAGAGTGATCAAGCAGTAGAAACCGTAGAAGTATAATTAGCTATATATAACTTGTAATGGTTATAAACCATCATCTAAACCAAAGCGTACTTAAGAAATGAAACTGAACCATCTGCGTGGATAATAGTAATTACGCACATTGATAATGCAATTTTAACAAAACGTCTTTTTTTTAATTATTATTAATAATAATATTTCTATTATTCTGAAGACCCACGCAACCCGACTGTTACATTAGACGTTTTTTAGGTTATGATATGTTTGGTAATATTAATTACTACTGGAAATTATACATGATTTAAAGAGAAAGGAAGAGTTAAATCATGTGTTTAAGAATACAAAAGATCAGGAAATACAAACTCCAACGTGGAGATAAGGATACACCATCAAAATTATAAAAAATCAATAAATGAAGAGAAGGAGAACTTAACAGAATAATACAAGAATAAAAATTATTGAAAATAAATACGGAATTGTTATGATTAATTTATTGTTAAGAGAGAAATTCAATTTGAAAATAATAATTGTAAGAAGGAAAATAATCCTAAGGAAAAATGATATACTTGAAGTTAAAAAATACCAATAATACATTTAATCAATAAAATTTCAGAACACAGACTAAACAAGAAACGTAACTAACTTTTTGTAACACTAGGGTTAAAATAACGGCATTATCTTGAAGCCAACAGGTAAGAGACTACAACATAATAAATTATCAAATTGTAATTGTGCGTAGAACTGTAATATTTTTATATCTTATTGTTAGTTTGTTACAAAGCAGTAAAATCTTGAATAATCGTAAGGTTCGCATTCAGAATAATGCAAATGATTGGCAAAATCATCTCTGTCGTTACAACTGATGTTGAGGTATAAAATTCTATATCTGACAGATGGTGGAAAGGTCGACGTCGAAAACAGTGGGCACAGACAGTAGAAACAATATTAGCCTTTTTCTTTGCAACAGTTCTACAATTACTACTAATTAAAGGATTGAAATGATGGTTACAGTTATACAAGTATAAGTCGGTATCTACTCTTATCATTAATTCAGGAATTCGTATCATCTTCTGAAATTAAAACGAGATCTTTTCCTTATAAAAACTTAACTTTTTTCAGTAACGTGTGAAACGGATAACATTTACACGGCTTCTCCTATTAATTTTTATCGCTGAAATGCGTGTATAGTATCTGATGTACAAGAGAAATCATTCAGAGCTGCGTTCTTTGAAAGTAACAGCATTCATATTATACAGATTATAAGATTAATTTGCTCAAATACGAATTTGGACAGAAGGGTTGACGATATCACCAATATTTGTTGGGCATGACATGCTGACGTGTAACGGGATATTCAATTCAATAAGGAAAGTAACTTGTTAAAATTTAATGGCCTATTAGGTAGATTTCATAAGAAACCGTCCTATTGTAACGGGTACCATGATTCGACTTCCGGAAAATTTCGACATATCTTCGCGTTCATATCCGCCAGAGTCCTCAAAACCACAATCAATTCAAAAGTTAAAATATATATATTTCACTTTCTTGTAGACACGATAACAGTCGTAATTATGCGCCAATCACTTTCAAATTTATATATAAAATATAACGACCAACAATCTCGGTCGAGATCTTTAATGGGAAAAATCGGACCATTGGGGTGGAAATGGGGACCTTTTTCGAAAAAAACAAAATATCGCTATAACTTTCTTATTAAGAAAATAAATTCTTTTAAAGTTCCTATTATTCTTTGGATAAGAGCATAACACTTATTTGTTGATATCACCAACCATTGGCTCAGGGGGTGGGAAAAAAACGGGGTTTTGAAGACAAAAAAGAATCATACCTTCCTTAATAGGCACAGTATCGAATTGGTTTAAAGTGGTCGTTAGTCCTCTAAATATTACCTAAATCCTTTATCTGAAACAATTCTTGATATGACAAACCCTTACAGCAAGGGATGATCAAAATGTTGCAAAAGTAATATGTGGGGGCTTGTCTACGCTAAACATGTGAAACTTTTTTTCACATGCAACAATTGTCGTATTGAGTAAATTTGAAGTTTTACTTAACTTTAAGGTGGAAATATTTTTTATCCCTTACTTAGCACCGGTGGAATATACCTCCGCCTTTCGGCGTGCCGAAAGGGATTTTTTCCCATAGTAAGCCTGCATAGGATGCTTGTAATTGCTAAAAATGATTACCTATTTTCGGCTCAGGTGTTCTAATATAATGATAACCAAATGGGCTTCTGGTTCTGGCAAACAGAAATGTAGTAGTCTACTTTTATAAATAATAGAACTTTTATAATTATTTATCAGTTACTAAGGACTCAGTAGGGAAAAATTGCAATTTTTTCTTCGCAAAAATATCAGATGTTACACTCCTCGTACACACAAAAAAAAGGAACAAAGATATATGATTTCTTAAAAGTTTTAAGCGGTAAACAAAGTAAAAAAAGAACCGCTACGAAGGGGTGAAAGAAAGAAGGAAAGACAAGTTTTTATTTAGCAACATCTGGTTATGCCTCCTTAAATAGACAGGCTTCTCCAGGTGGTGGCGACGTTAGCTGAGTTCACTTCACAGCTCGATGATAGCATACGGCACTGTGCTATATATCCGGTAATATAAAAAGAATTAAAAATTATATTTATTCTATTAATAAATATATTTTACACTCCTTACGGCAAAACAATAAACAATTTTTTCCTGCTAAACAAAGATTCTAACCGTAATAAATTCAGATACGACCATAATATAACACTTCTCAATAATACTACTACGATGATATTTTAACAGATATAATAATTTTAATTTTTTTCCAATTTTCCACTTAAAAAGTGCATGAAAAATATCTTATAAAGAGAAACTTCCACTTAAAATAAAAAAAATCAAGAAAATCAGTCCAATTTGGCTAAAGTTAGATATAAATATTAGATCAGTTTAAACGTTGCTTGGCTGCTATAAAAGCCTTTTCTTCTTCTTATCATCGATATTAAAAATTTATTAGTAGAAAAAAATATAAACAAATACTATTTTCTTATCCGTACATGGTTAAAGTAGTCTATTACATTAACTTAAATTGATATTAATTTTACTGAAGTTAATTTTAAATTTAAACAAAATGTATTTAATTTTTATCAATTCTCCAGATTATTATAAAACTTCCTGATTATAATAAAAAAATATTAAAAATGAACAACCAAAATATTACAAAGAATAGAATTTTATTTTCGTTACAAGTTTACAAGTTAGAGAAAGGAGTTGGTTCTTATCATATAATACTACGTTACGTATAATTACAATATATAATATAATAAAAATCATTCTGCGATATTATAATGTGACCTGAGGATTTAACCCAAGTCTAACAAAAAAACATTAGACTTAATATATTATATTAAGTCTAAAAATACTAATGAATCTGAATTCTATACAGAAAGAGTAAGTTATGTGATGGTGAAAATAAAGATAAGTTTTTCAAATGCGGTGTTTTAAATGCATACAGAAACAATATTTATTTCACGTGACACGCTCCAGGTTTGAAAAATTGAAAAACGTAAAAAATTTTTTTTTTTCATTTTATTAACAAAACTACCGTAGAAGATTGAAAGTATAACAGTATTTGTTATTTACGTAATGTCAGTAAATCAGTCCGCAGTGTAAATATTTAATTAAAAGTACAGAAATTATACAGCAAGTATTTATCTAAATTACTGTCATTAATGCTCGATTTTCCGTCATCCGTAGAATTGCAATCATTTTCGTAATCACTTAACCACAAATAATCATCTTCACTTTCATCGACAGCGTTGAAAATATAACTTTTCTAGAATGAACTTCAAATCAAATCATCCAGTATTTCTGACAGAGCTACATTAATCCACCCACAAATCTGTATCAAAGACGGTTTCTTAATTTTACCAGATTGTAGTTTTGTGTCATGTTGGCCATTCAGTTTGTGTAGCGTTTACAAAGTTTGATTTTAAATGGTCGTTTTCGAAAAAACAAAATACCGCTGTTTCTTATTAAGTAAAATATCGAATTTGTTTAAAGTTTCTTTGGATAAGGGCCTAAAACTTATTTAAGTAAAGTTTTTTGATATCACCAACCATTGGCCCAGGGGGTCAATGCTGGAATTGTAAGAAGATGGGGCTTGTCGTATGTTAAAAATGAGCAACTTTTTACACATGCAACCATTGTCGTACTGAGTAAATTTGAAGTTTTTCTTAACTTTAAGGTGGAAAACTTTTTTATACCCTACTTAGCACCGTTGAAATCTACCTCCGCCTTCCGGCGTGCCGAAAGGGATTATTTTTCCCAATTAGTTCCAGGGAATAATTGTTCCTTTTTCGTAAATTTATGATCTACCTTTGAAACTTTGTCGGTTTACCTTCGTGTGCTTCTGGCAACCGCTGTAATACTGTTGGCCTGGTTCGAATAAAAAAAACTTTGTCGACATAGATACCGGCGTAGCCAGTTAACGCTATCTTTAAATTTATCCCAAATGATATTTAATTCGTAGACGATTTCCAAATCTTTCACCTGACATATTTTTGAAGAATTCACGTAACCAAACTGATGTATATTCTATATACGCGCTACAAGATTTTCTTCTATTTCTGGATATTTCAGGTTTTCCGCCGAAATGCTCTCTTGTTTTAATTGGCAACGGAAAATTAGTTTTCCTTTTTTCGCCACTCACAAATGCAGGACTTTGCTATATCAAATTTCCTGCCTATAACAGATTTCCTTGTTCCTTTGCATACGCAACAACAGATAACATTTCTGCAACAGTGATTAAACGCAGTCTCTTTCTTTCACTCACTCTATACATACACGAAACTTTTCCGTACAAAATAATTAAAACTGACAATAAAGTAACAATAAAATTATCAATAAAAATGTTTTCTATGAAATAAGAATAACCTACGGAGGAAAAATCCAAAGGGCAGCGCGCACGTAATAGAGTTTAATTTTTTAGTCATAGCCAAAATGTTTGTTTTATCTAAATCATTTTATTTCATTGGATGTAGGTTTGTAGTCAAAAAAAAGCGCTCTGTCTTATAATTCTGTACGGATTGTACATATTACGTAAATTTAATGATTAAATCATCAATGAAACATAATTCATGAACGATGCGCAGGCTATTTTTACAATCATGATTCCGGACAAAATTGTGTATATGGTAATTGAGTATATATAGTATATCAGGTGTGATAATGTTTTCCAATAAATTTAGAAGAATATTCTAGTGATTAATGACTATACAAAAGTAAAGTACTTTTTGTTACACTATTTCAAGTTTGAAATTAAGGAAAGTGTAGTTTAATTTTGTTTTTGCCGTATTGAAATAAGCATAATAACGTACACCAATAAGATATTGCTATTTTTTTGAACAGTTATTAGTAACTGCATAAAAATCAACAAGTACGAGTTTTACTGTGTTTATATACAGACCAAGACTTTGCTCTAATTTGTAAACTTATAGTGGAAACAAAGTTCTTTTTTATTTTTAGACTGTACTAATAAACAATGGAAAAAAAATTAAAAACTTTAGATATTTTCAAATAAACAAATTTTTTGCCCTAATGTGGACCAGTATAAACAGTCTACGATAAATATTATGAATTTAATTCAATTAAGTTCAGAATTCTTTAATTTTTACTCGCGAACTATAAATTTTAGTAGAAGAATGTATAATTTTGTCTTAGAAGTAGGCTGGATGCTAATAAGGAAACAATCACATAATGTAAAAGTATGAATACATATTTTTTAAGTTCTTAAGTACTTATTTTAAGAAAATTTATTATTAGCGTATAACTTTTACAATAATTTCATTAGACTACACCAAACAAATAACAAATATTATCATAAAAATTACCCTGTACAATTTAAATCCTTGAATCTAAAATCATCCTTAAATGAATAGTATGAATTATAAAAAAAAATAAAAACAAATTAGTTTCGATCTAAGATTAATTGGATTAACGTTTTTAATTATTTTTCAAAGAATAAAGCCAATAAAAATTTAATGAGCGAAATATTTACATTTAATTCATAAATGAAGAAACTACGAATAAATAATGACTAAGGTAATGGAGAAGTATGGACTAAAAATCACTAGACAATATCAAGCAGAGTATCAAATCAGTAGAGTAAGTAATATCAAAACGGCTGTAAAAGGGAGGAAATTGCACAAAACTGTGAAACACTTGTTACGAAAAAAGAAGATACTAGAAAGACCATAAATAACGATGTACAAATCTTATAAACCTAGCAGTAGTTTTATATGGAACAGAATCACGGATGATAACAGAAAGAGAATGGAGTAGGTTTCAGGCTGACGAGATAACGTTCCTAGAGCAACAATACGTGATTAAAACAAAAAGAGACAGACTGAGGAATTCGGGTATAAGGAATGACCAGGAATTGGACAGTATGCGATAAGAGTAGAAAAAATGAGCTTGCGATGGTACTGATCCGTAAAGAGGATGGATAGAGAGAAACTACTGATCAGAATGGAAGAGCTGAAAATAAATGGAAAAAGGGCCAGAGGACAACCCAGAGTAAGATGGAGGGATGGAATTAAGGACAGTGTGGGAAAGGTAGGATATAATTGGCAGCAGGTGAAAGAGGAGAGGAAAACAGACAAAGATGGAGGGTTAGTGACCCGACGGTAACTGGAACGGGATCAGAGTTATCGATGGATACTTTAATCTACAGCGTTAGAGAATAAGTATTCCCAATTATTATCTTTTTTTTTAAATTTAATAATTAATTAAGCAAATAAAAATGTATGAACAATATAAAAATTAAGTGACCAATTCATAACACAGATATATATACAGTTCAAAAATACTTATAAAATTTTAAACTCTAAATTACGCTTCATTATTAATATTATAAGAAGAAAAAAGATTACTACACAGGAAAATAGCAATTAATTAAAAATTTATGTAATAAAATTGTAACAAGTAATCGGTGGGAAAGATTACGATATTAGACAACAATACTTATTAATTATTACATAATGTTTCGGAGTAATATTAAAATATTTCAAAGGATACGTATATGATGTCTTTAACATAACGAGCCTGTAGATTCCGATTAATTCCGTTCTCATCTATGTCGGATATGGCCGTCATATCCGGCACACCTGCCTGACTGGCCTCTGTAACAAAACAAAAAGAATAAAAAAATTAATTAACAATTATAATTAACAAAAAGAACATATAAGAATAATACCTTATTATTATTAATAAATAAATAATCAAAATGAATTTAAGAGTAATTTAAAAGAAAACGTACGCTTTATCAATTTTCAACACAAATTGAATAAAAGACATTCTCCTTCATAAAAATACACTAAATTTATCATGAAAATAAAAAAAATTGTTCAATAAATATTAACAGATATAAAATATTTTCAGTAATATTTTCATAGCTCTCGAACTATTATGCAAGAAGAAAGTAAGATAATCAGTCAAAAAATGAGGTATGATATTTTTTTTTACTTTCCCGACGTGTAATGACCCAGAGACCCCAAAAATCAAAACAAAATGAGTTGGAATGTTGAATCTTAATAACGTTTGACTGGATGAATCAATTTTGATGAAAAAATTATGTACTGAGACTCGTGTATATGGGACAGCTTGTTGGTAAATAATTTGGAATCAATATTTCTAGGGAGGGAAGAGATAGTTTTTTGGGGTTAAATTTCTCAATACTTTGCAAATATAACCCCGCTTATGTTAAATCCAATGTTGCCTATCTTACTTTTTTTTTCTTTAATTTGTTCCAAAATATCCTCCGCTCCAAAAATATGATAAAAGCTTAGTTTTTTTTTTATGTCTTCCTAGGAATAACAATAGTAAAAGTGACCTGATAAAAAATACTTTGGAGGCAATATTAATGGTGTGGGAGCCGATCAGAATTTAAAAATAACGATTCATTTTTTAATTTTGTAAAACTTTTTTGGTTTATTTAAACGTTAAATATGATTAAAAGTTTATTTAAACATTTGTTAAAAGATTTATTTAAACACATAATGATAATTTTATAATAAAACTTCATCATAAATTACCCCCACCCAAAAAAGTAATCTTAGATAACTTTTTTATGTACTCGTATCATTATTTTTCCAATAAATAACGAACACCGGAAAAGTATTACAACTTCGTTGTCAGCTTTTTTACTTAAAGAAACTACGGCGTTACTTTAAAGGATACTAATTAGTGATAAAGCTGCATCATATTATTCTGAATACAATGCATAGTAATTTAATCTACGAGGGATATCTCTAAAGTAAAGACCGCAGGGAAATTTCCCTCCTTAAGGTTGGCGAAACTGTGTCGTTCATGGCCACGCTAGTAATGTACACACTGCATTGTTGTCTGTAAGTTATCGCGTTTTACTATCTTTTATTACTTGAGTTATTACGTTATAAAATGAATAGGAAAATCGATGTTGCCGCTGACTGTGAAATACGTGGAATCATACGTTTTTTAAACCATCAAAACGTTAAGCCGGCTGAAATTCATAAGCAGTTGGTTGCTGTGTACGGTAATAATGTAATGAATGAAAAAAACGTCCGAAAATGGAGTGAAAGGTTTAAAAATAACAGAATTAATGTGCATGATGAAGAACGTTCGGGGGGCCCCTCGATAATCTCCGAGGACTTGTTGAAACGCGTTCTGATGAAATCAGAAAAGATCGTCGCTCAACGATTTCCGACCTGGCCCTTCGTTTTCCTGATGCTTCAAGAGTTGTTATTGGTCGCATTGTTCATGACCATTTAGGCTTGAGAAAGGTTTGTGCACGTTGGGTACAGCACGTCTCAAAAGAACGTAACAAGAAAATCCGAATGGGATCTACTTTGGAATTTTTTATGCGCTACACAGAAAAAGGTGTCGAGTTTTTTATTCAATTATTACCGGCGATGTAACATGGATTTCGTGTTACACGCCAGAGAGAAAACGGCAGTTATGTGAATGGCGTCAGCCTCAATCACCAACCAGACCAACAAAGATCAAGCCACATCCACTTCGATACAAACTGATGGCCACAGTCTTTTGGGATCGGTTTAGAATACCGTTGATTGATTTCATGCCACGTGGAACGATTATAAATGCAAAAGCCTACTGCGAAACTCTACGTAACTCACGGCGCGCCATTCAAAATCGGCAACGTGACGGTTGTCCGACGACGTCATCCTGCTGCACGATAATGCATGTCCACATGTTGCGGGTCCGACACGTGATTTACTGAGAGCATTTGGATGGGAAACTTACGATCGCCCATCATATAGTCCGGACTTAGCTCCTTCTGATTGCCATTTGTTTGGGAAATTGAAAGAAGTTTTGAGTGGTAATCAATTCGCGGATGACGATGAACTTAAAAATACTGGTTATCAGTGGCTAAATGGACTGGCGGCAGAAGAATACGACGAGGGTATATTAAACCTGATGTATCGCTACGATAAATATCTAAATTCAAGTAGTGATTATATAGAGAAATAGTATAAGGAATGTAGTTTAAGAGAAATAAAAAATATTTATAAAGTTTTCAGAATAAATTTTTTTGAAAGTGAAACGGTCATTACTTTAGAGATAACCTCTCGTATTATGCATCGTTTTAAGTTTTATAAATAAAGTAATAAAAAGGAGATTTACGCGACTGAGCTAGAAGCCTTATTCTTTCTCCTAGTGTAACGTCTAACATTTTTCATTACTCCCGTACATTTCGGAACCACGACAGAAATGGTTTTTTTTTCAAATAGATATCTGACAATCGAGTAAACTTAAAATCTAAAACTTAATCGAAAATTTTAAATTTTTGTGTTGGTTAAACTTATATTTATAAATTTCGTTTTAATTTATTATTATCGGACTTATTAAAAAATACTACATCGATTTTAAAAAATCTAACTGGTGTAAATAATTTTAACAAAAAATAACAAAATAATGAATCAGTGCCTTATATGTAAAACTGTTTTGAGACATTTTTGAAAAATCTATGTTGAGCCAATCCAGAGAAATGAATGAAAATCCAAGCTAACATACATACATAAGTATTACATATGACACGTTTATATACATCTTCAGAAATTTCTATGATTTTTTTTTATACGTTTTTTGGATTAAGGAGATCACAAACCGTCGAAATTTGCAAAAAAAATAACTACTACCGATCTATATAATTTCCCTTTATACCGATAGCCGAGAAAACAAAAATTTGTTTAAAATTCATCATATGGGGGCTATCAAATCAATCACTCTTTCATAATGTTCCGCCATTAGGGTAGGTCCTGACTGCTACTCTCCACCTTGATCTATCCTTTGCTAACCACTTTCCTTCCGTATAATTTCAATTTTCCATAATCCCATCCATTTTGAAATCTCTTCCTTCCTCTTCCTTTCCTTCCATTAACCAAGCCTTCTAACACAATCACTAATAAACACCTTCTTCTCAAAAAAGGTCCTAGCTTTTTCTATATTCAATCACATTTAGCACTTTCCTGTTCTCTCAGATTCTCCTTAATACTTCTTTGTTATATTGTCTTGCCATCTAACATTTATCATTGTGCACCACACCCTCATCTCAAATCTCAATTTGTTTTTTGTCTGCCTTTCTCATCGTCCATGTTTCAGCTCCGTAGAGTATCACACTCCAAATAAAATATTTTATTCATCTCTTTCTTAACGCTAAGCATAACTTTCCACACAGCAGTCTTACCTTCTTACCTACCGGATTGGTCTAGTGGTGAACTCGTCATTGCAAATCAGCTGATTTCGAAGTCTAAGGTTCAAATTCTAGTAAAGGTAGTTACTTGTATACGGATTTGAATACCAGATAGTGGATACCGGAGATTCTTTGGTGGATGGGTATTCAACTAACCGTACATCTCAGGAATGATCGACTGGAGACTATAAAAAACTAGAGTTCATTTACATTCATGTATATCATTCTCATTCATCCTCTGAAGTAATACATCGCGGTGGTTCCAGAAACTAAACAAAAAAAAAAAGAAGCCTTCCCTATTTATTAAATGCCTGCTTACTTCTTGATATTCTTATTTATTTTAATTTCTACTGTGCAAGTCAGTACAAATCAAATCTAATTGATATCAAATCAAACAGATTTAGGAAAAATATTTTCTAATAAATAAATAAAAAACTTGAATAAAATTTTAAATATACAGGTGAAGCAAAATACTGAAATTTTTTGTGTCCAATATAAAGAACAAAACAGTTTATCCGAAAAAGATGAAAGTTAAAAAAGAAGTTTCGTTTAAAATTTGTTCCCGCATGTATAGGACTTCATTACTTCTACCTTCGAAAAATCGAGAAAAAACAATAAACAACATTTAAAAAGAAAATAATTTCTTGTAGCGACTAAAAGCTTTAACAAAATACACGACAGGATTTGATCAAACGTTCTTCAATCTATATAAATAAAAATGTAACTGTTTGTTTGTTCAAAATCTTAAATCTCCGAAAGTTTTTCACCGATTGTTTTGAAATTTTGACAAATCGTTGCATTCGAATACGCGCGTGTTTTTATATACCTACTATTTATATACCAAAGATGTCACACGTGTGATAGGTAAAAACATGTTTTTTTTTTAAAAAAAGCGGTATCTGTTGGACGTAAAAGCAACAAACGCTATACTAAATATTTTACGACTCCATTTCAATGTTTCCGATATGTGTGTCCGCTATAGAGTAAAAAAACTACTGGACCTATTTACGCGCGGGGGAAAAAGGGAGAAAGGGTAAAATCGGAAAAGGGAAGATGGGAAAAATGGAAAAGGGGACATGGAAATGGAAGGGGAAAGGTGGAATTGGGGAAAGGAACGGGGAGAAAGGTAAAGGTTAAATTTTGTGAAATTCCGTAACTTTCATTTTGTTAATATTTTATCAAACTTTCAATTGCGTTCATTTAGTATATATAGTCAAATCTACCAATAATGAAGCACTGCCGGAACTGCTAGTAATAAATAAAATTGAACAAGTTGATAGTAAATAAATTCTCTTATACGTTACTTTCAGCAATATGTAATTTAATTTTTTTTTTTAATTTTGAAGATTTACGAAATAAATAATCCCGTCATTGTATTACTAGGAGTTTTTGTTATCGTACTAAAATTGCAGGATATTTTTGCTAATTAATGTTCGTTCAGAAAAAAATTCTACAAAAAAATTAATAAAAAATTGTTTCAAGAAACTACGAAGTATATGTTGACAACTTGTTTATATATAATGGTTTTGTTTGTTTTTTATTTATAATACAGACATGTATACTTTATAATAATAATATGATTAATGCGTCTACTAAAGTGTAAGACTATAATTAATTATTATTGATTATTACTGGTTTATAAAGATAAAAATCAACTTTTATAGTTTTATATACAGCTATTATCAAGCGATAGACCAGAATAGTAACAAATTACAAAAAGTGGTAGAGAAAACATGTATTACAATATAATAGATTTTTTTAATTGCTAGAAAGCTCATGCTGGATTATGAATTGAAATGAAGGAATTTCAATTAGGAATTTACCATTAATTATTTAAGTGCCACTTTAAAAATCATTCATTCATTCATTCAAGCTAGATTGGTTTAAAACTCTCATTATAAATCCTGTAGTAAATAAGCCAACAAATGCAAACAGTCAAACTCATAAAAAAAATCTGATAAAAGAACAACGCTCATGTTTTTATAAAATTTTCATAAGAAAAAATTGATCAACTAAAACAATGAATAATTTCCGCCTTTTTAACACAAATGTAAAAATATATTTCTGCCGTATAACGTTTCACATCTTTTAAGCGGATTTAATTATTTTACAGTGAAATAGGTCTATACAGATAACTGTAAAGTTACTCCCCATTACAAATTATTTATATTTTATTAACTATCATTTTTACTTTTTTTTCTGTTTAGCCTCCGGAACCACTGTAACTTATTACTTCGGCGTTGCGTCGTCAGTTTAATCTACCTAGAAACGTCCGTGATGTCTTGTGCAATAATAACAGAATTTTGGGCGGATGTTTCTCTTTTTGCATAGTACCAGGTTACTACAAAATATTTAATATTTATAATTTATATTTTTATGCTAGAAGAGTTTTTTTAATAATTTTTAACCTTTACTTTCAATTTTGGTTTTTTTGGTTCTATGTATTTAATTTTACTATCCGGGGAGGGAACCTTTTGCACAACCCATCGGAATTAGTTAAGTTTTATATAGTTTTTTATTCGATTATTTAACTTTTATATTTTAACGACTTCGTCTGAGGTACTAGTTTGGAGTTTTATTTTGCCTTCTTGGCTTGTTTTAGTAATATGATTATAATTACATTTACACCTTATAAACTTTATTATTTTGGAGTTATTTTACCCTTTTAATAATAAAATTCCGGGCGTAGATAACGCCCAGGCGTTTTTCGCCCACAAAAAAAAAGTTACTTCAGAGGATGAATCAGGATGATATGTATGATTGTAAATGAAGTGTAATCTTGTTCAGTCTCAGGACGACCATTCCTGAGATATGTGGTTAATTGAAACCCAACTATCAAAGAACAACGGTATCCACGATGTAGAATTCAAATCCGTATAAAAGTAACTGCCGTTACTAGGATTTGAACCTTAGAACTCTCGACTTAGAAATGACCTATTTCGAAGTCTAGAGTTCTTGTAATTTTTACAACAAATAGATACGAGAGGAAAGCGTTTAGCAGAGGTTTTATTTAAAATTCGATATGGGCACCAGATTTCGCTACCAGCTTCTTGAGCCGCCTAGGAATCGCGTCAACTGATTTCACTAGGAACTCTTGTGGAATAACGTATATCTAATTGAAGTTCTTCAAAGGTTTTTGGGTTTAGTACAGTACACTTGCTCCTTTAACCAACCCTCAAAAAAAATTCACAAGGTTTTAAGTCAAGACTTTTGACTGGCCACTTATACGGACCACGACAACCCACCTATCTTCTACCGAAAAATTGGGTATTCAGCCATTCACCAGTGACAGTACTAAAATGTGAACGGGCGTCATACTGCATGAAAATCAAATCTTCAACATTTTCCCAAACACTGACAACTTGCTAGATTTCATCTTGCAGCATAATTAAAGTAAGTTCCAGCATTCATGGTAACGTGAAGAATGAATGGATCCACAATCCTGTCCGAAGTCATCCGTCACCAGACCGTTACTTTGAGCCGATACTGCATTTTTTCCAGGGAAAACAAGAGGATCTTCTCCTGCCCAGTAGCGGTAGTTGTGACGGTTCACAAACCCAGGGATTTAAAATACCGGAGCTGTTTCAAAACATAACAAACAACTGGTTTAGAAAAACAAGAAATCTATTCAATTCAATCGTTAAGAGCAGCATCTAGTTGAGAAATATTATTTTACTGTTTATTATTTGTAATTGAAACGGACGAGTGGAAATTAATTTTTGTCATTTTTAAGTTTTGTACGACTTCATTTATTAAATATTTTTTCTCTTCGTTGGAAGCAAACGAATTATGTTTTAGAAAATTTTGAGGGTAGCAAATGGTATTTAGTTTCTTTGTATATAAATTTTTTCTGGATTCCGGGCAAAAACTTTTTTTTCTTCACACAGTAAGTGTTTTACAAGGGTTTGTATTAATCATCACTTTTATATTATCAACATTTCTGTAGGAATTGATATTTTTAGAAAATATTTATTGCTATTAAATTAAATATTACCATTAAATAAATTTCAAAAATTAATTTTTTAACAATTATAGATTTTATAAGAAAAATGGTCTGTAAATTGGCAAAATGTATTTAAACCCCACTTTCCGCTGTATCTTTCAAATACTAGTGAGTACCCACCCTAAAAGAATTAAAATCCGAATAATTGCAAATCAGAGAGTTTTTATTTTATTTTATCGATTTATATTCACATAAACAAATTACTAGTTAATCACAATATTCTTCTTTTTTTTAATAAAAAGCAGGCGTGTATTGAAATGTTAATAACCGTTTCAAGACGTGATGTAAGCTGATAGCTAGCAATTAGAGACGTATTAAGATGTCTTAAGATCTCGTAATTACTAAAGAATACTTCAGCAGTTTATTAGTTTTGTTGCTATCGGTCAATGACACCTTACATTGTTCTTATCCATTATTTAGCCTCTGTTCTTTGAACAAAATGTATAGGAATATTTTTTTCTCCCCATTTTTGTAAAAGTAATCCAAGTTATTGTTTTTACAAACAAGTTGTATTATTTCTTATATGAATATATATGCATATCAGTAGAAAGGATCTTTCCACAATATTTCATTTGTTTAAAAAATTCTTTCTTTGGTAAATATTCTTGTTTTTTCTTCCTTCGTAAGCATGGTGTGTTTCTTCCTTCGCAACTTGTTTTACGATGCAACTTGTTTGTTATGTTTGTGTATGAATGTTTAACAGAAATGATGGTATCGACAGTAGTTAATTAATTGAAAGTTCATAATTTAAATGTAATATTTAAGTGAATTAATTGTATATTAATTACTACACTGACACTGTATTTATACGAACATTTACAATTCAATTTAATTCAGCTTCAATGTTGGTTAATTTCATCACCATTGCTATAGATATAATTTTTACGTAAGAATGTATTTTTCAATGAACAATATCCATCTATTTGGTAAAATGTTTCTATTGGTATTAATATTTCTTCACTGCAATTGATTACTGTGAAAAATATCGTCAATAGGTCTTAAAGTTTTGTATTAGTTGACTGCATCTTTACAGTATCACCGCTGGTTCAAACGTTTGCCCAGGATATATTTAAAATTATAAATACATTTTTTTGCATAGATTTCAAATGTAGCAGTAAGAAAAATTTCAAGAAAGGGAAGATGATTATAAATTAAATATTATTGGAAAATCCCAGGATAAATTTTCATCCTGAAGAAGAAATGAATCAGAAATGTTAAAAGAGCTCCTATAAAAAAGATTTCTACTATTATGCTATATATCGTTGAAAATTTGACACTGATATTCCGGATCGTGCCTCATTTCTAAGAAAAAAATTAAAAAATTGGTACTAAAGAGGTATGTAAAAATTGTTAAATCCTGTAGTAGAATCCTGCTGCACTACAATAATGATTTACGATATCGTAGCTTCATGATCATAGTCTGCTGATCTAATCAATGTAATCTTATTTAACTACATTACACCTAAATAATGGCGTAGAAAGCATTTTAACCATTAGTGATTTGCATAATATGTGCTCAACACCTAAATAAATTTAATTTAAATAGCAAGATTTGAGATTCCGAGATATATTGTTTTTAAACTGATTTATAGATTCTTATAAGAATGTTTACATAAAGTAAAATTTTTCGCAGTTACATTTATTGATTTGTTAAATAAATAAAGCCACCAGTCAAAAATTGAAAAGCTTGCACCCAGTTCATCTCAAAGTACTTTGTAAATATGATTTGTTACGAAAGATGCAAGTACATAATAAACATTTACATAAAATATCAGCGAAAACATTTTTCCCGTTTAGCCTCCGAGAATCACCATCAGGTATTGCTTCAAAGGATGAATAAGTGTAAATGAAATGTAGTCTTGTCTTGTCTCAGGTCGACCATTTCTGAAATGTGTGGTTAATTGAAATTCAACCACCAAATGACACCGGTATCCACGATCTAGTATTCAAATCCGTATAAAAGTAATTAACTACCTTTACTAGGATTTGAACTTTAGAACTCTCGACTTCGAAATCAGCTGATTTGCGAAAACCCGTCCACCGGGTTGGTCTAGTACCAACCCGGTGGGTTGGTTTTAACACTTATGAGTTCTAACTCGTTCTAACTTATGGGCCATTACTTATGTATTTCATCTATACTAGTCGCTTTTATCTTGGCCGACGGCTTTGGTTGATTATAATAATTTATTTTATAATAACGGTAAAACTCGAGGGTACTTTTATTTTATTCTGCAATATGTTTTTCTATTAACTTCGGCAATTTAATAATGTAGTGATAACGTATTATTACTAGAATAAAAACAAAAATATTATTAACTTTTTAATGCCTATGTGAGTCGCGTAAAGACCACTATTTTTCCGATTTATACTTCCTAGATATGTCAAAACGTCTAAACGTATTTCCTTACTAAACAAAATTATCGTGCCATGTAGAGAGACTGAATTTGGATATATTTGCATGTATATATTAAAATACGCAATCATAATGATTATAGACGATCTGCCATGAGTCAGAAATCATTTTAAAAATGAACATAGCCATTTCTAAGCATTAAAAACATCCCATGTCATGATTAGTACGGGAAATAAGGACTAAACAGGTTTCCTGTGGCATTCCTCTTTAGTCAAATATAAAAAAGGGTTTTTTGGACGGATGCGCCATACCATTAAGAAATACGAACACTAGGACAAATGATATAAAACAACCAATTAATATACCCCTTTTCTATTCTGATACTGTGTTAAATACGCTGCTTCGACTCGAACAGAGGAAAACTTTATTTGTATAAAATGTACAGTATATAGGCGTCTCTTTGGTTAAAGATAGATATACCAAACAACCGGGTTGGTCTAATGGTGAACGTGTCTTCCCAAATCAGCTGATTTGGAGGTCGAGAGTTCCTGCGTTTAATTCCTAGAACACTCAGTTATTTTTAAACGGATTTAAATCGTGGATAACGGTGTTCTTTGATGGTTGGGTTTCAATTAACCACACATCTCAGGAATGGTCGAACTGAGACTGTGCAAGACTACACTTCATTTACACTCATACATATCATCCTCATTCATCCTCTGAAGTATTATCTGAACGGTAATTACCGGAGGCTAAACAGGAAAAAAAAGATATACCAAACAAAAAAATCTAGAATATTATATACGAAACAATATAATTTAATTAATAATTAAAAAACCCACTTACCAACAATTTTTTATGCGTTGAAACGCTTTCGGAATAGAATTCCATTATCAGAAACTTAAAAATGTATATTATATTCTTAATAAAACAATATAATACACATTTAAAAATGTATATTATTTAAAAATGTATATTATATTCTTAATAAAACAATATAATATACATTTTTAAGTTCCTGATGATGGAATTCTATTCCGAAGGCGCTTCAACGCATAAAAAATTGTTGGTAAGTGGGTTTTTTAATTATTATTTATATAATCATACCAACGAGCCATGTTTCTTTTTGGTACCTTAAACATTTTTTATAACACCTTCCCTTGTTACGAAGGACCAAACTCTATTTTACTGTAGATGTAATACATGTAAACTTTCTCCGAAAATTAGTCGGTAATCGGTAATTGTGTGTTTTTTTTAATGTAGATTATTTAGTGTGTTTAATTACTCCGTTAAAACAAATAAATATTATTAATCAATAATCATTAGTAACAAAAGTGTAAATTAATAAAAGAATTAAAAAAAAAACCGTTGTATATTTTATAAGATACATTGATAGGAAGGAGTAGGTGAAAAATTGTCAAATCGACTCTTGTGCATTATTGATGTCGGTTCAACTTCAATAGAATACAAATACGACGTGCGTAAGAACGTAGCTTATTCAATCGATCGGAAAGCGAAAAAAAGCTTGTGTGGATCCATCACGTTCCTCTCACTGTCATTTATCAGTCGTATTTGTTTGCCGTTGTTAAATTATTGTTATATTACTATTTTCTCTTGTAAAAAATAACCTGTATATTTTATCGTACTTGTACTTTTAGTTCATAAGGAAACTACACAGTAATAAAAATTTTTTTAAAGTTTTATGCCGTTGAATTACCTCTTGTTCATTCGGTTACAAGAATTTTGAAAAAAACAATTTAAAAAAAATTATTTTAATTCTTATTTTCATTAATTTTTATCGCTAAAATTCTTCCTCAGGAAATAAATAACAAAAAACCAACTTCGCTTGAAAAAAGTTATTACCTTACTTCTTTTTTGTATACGATATTAATTTTTTTGCGCCAGAAAAATGCTAATGTAATCTGTAGTCGAATAATAATTCCACAATTAAATAAAGAGCTGAAGTAACTTTAAATAAAAAACGCTGACAACAAAGTCGTTTTACATTACTGACATTGCTTATTTATTCTTATAGTCAGAAAATAATACATTTTTTTTTTTAATTCAAAATATCGATATTTTTTACTTTTTTCTGCTTCCAACACCAAAATCATCTCCCAAATTTTTATTTTTTTCTACATTTAATATGTTGAATAAAAGGAATTTTAACAAAATTCCACTGAAAAATATACAATCAATAAAAAGTTACTAACATTTATTTTCTGGGTGGGTGAATTATGATGAAATTCTATAGTAATACTAGCAGACCCGTCGCGGCTTCGCCCGCGCTATATGTGACCTGTATTTCCCATAGCGATCAGGGATGTTTAGCCAGTCAAGACTCGCTTCACTTGCCCTTCCCGTCTAACTACGGGGGCTCTGAACTCTGGGCCCCTCCGTATTCATTAAACTCATAAAAAATTAAAATCATAGAAAAAAAGTGTAAATAAATAACCTAAAACTTCGTTTACTAAATTAAATATAGTAGTATAAAAAAAAGGAAAGAAAAAAGAGGTATTACTTTCCATGTAAGTAATACATTTCCGAATATGAACCAAATCGAACGATAAATAGAGTTTTTCGAAATATCTCGACCCGCAGCGCCACCTAGCGGGTCCACTTTTTCCAAAAAACATTTCGTTTTACGTATCTATATATATTCTGAATATGAGCCAAGACAGGCCATTTTATAATACATAATCTGAATATGAGCCAAATCGGACCATAAATACAATTTTCGAAATATCTCGATCCCAGTGCCACCTAGCGGGTCCAAACTAGATACAGAAACCTTCGCGGGCGTGCGCACAACTCACCAAAGTTTCATCGCAATCGGATGAATGATATAGGAACGCATACGGGAGAAACAAACATTCAATTTTACTTCCATTTACGAAGTAAAGGAAGTATTGTGATCGCGAAAAAATTTCGGTTTTCAGATTTCAAAGGAAATATCCATTTTGACCATTCCTGAATCCATTTTGATTAGTTTAGGCGTGACGTCTATTCGTATGTATCTCGCATAACTCAAAAACGATTACGCGGAGGATGTAGAAATTTTGAATTTAGGGCTGTTGTAACATTTAATTGTGTACTTCCCCTTTTGATTGCAATCGACTGAACCAAAAGGGTCCAAAAAAGCCAAAAATCCAACCAAATATCTGGTTTTTGGACATTTGCAACTGCAGTAATAAGCTTGAGAGCTTTTCAACGATACATCATAAGTGGTACTTATATTCATTCGTTCCCGAGTACCAGCCAAATAAAATTTTAATTAATGAAATATTTCGATCTTACAAGGGGAAGGCACATCAGTTCGAATCAGATTTCATCTCCTTTTCTTTCTTTAATTTAAATATATTAATTTTTTAATAATTATTAACCTCTGATTGTAAAACGTTTTACGATAAATAATACTTCAAAAATAACAATAAAAAAATATATATGAAAAAAAATCAGAAATTATTAATGAAATAAAACTTTATGTACTTTTCATTAAAAAAAAAAGTTTATATGTAATTTAATAGGAGTACAAGGAAGTCATGTGGTGTCCACATCAGAGTTTTATGTACGAGTATATAGAAGATTATTTTATTAAAAGTTTAAATAAACTAAAAAAAATTAAAAAATCAATATTTTTAAACTTAATCCTCTCGCACCAATAATATTGCCCCTAAAGTTTTTTTTTGGGCCACTTGCACTACAACTATGCTTAGGAAGACACAAAAAAATTCGGTTAAGTGATATTCAATAAATAAAAATATACTTTTTTTTATTTTTGGAAAAGGAGAATTTGGGGGCAATTTTTTTTTAAATGGTAAGATAAGCATTTACTGAAGTTTATAAAGTGGGGTTATGTTTGCAAAATTTTAAGAAAATTGACCCAAAAGTAATAATCTATCCCCATCCCCTGGAGATATTGACCCCAAACTTTTACCAACAAACTGCCCCTTATAAACGAGTCTGTGTCATATTTGATCAAAATCGGTTTATCCAATTAAAAATTATTAAGCTTCAAACACGCAAATACATACGTACGAACATTATCCCCCACTTTTTTTTTGGTGGGGGGGGGTTTCTGGGTTGAAACTTCGAGAAATGAAAAAACCCATACCTCATGTTTTGACTGATTACCATACTTCCATTCTTACAGCATAGCTTCAGAGCTATGATGCCTGGAAAGTAAAATTTACCCCCCCCCCTAAAAAAAGGTAAGTTGTTTAGATAATAAAGAAAATAAATAGTGGAATACGTTCAAATTAACTGTTAAATAGATTCGACAACGTTGCAATAATTATATTGTGTACTCTTTGATCCTATTTTATGAACAAAATGTAGTAATAACACGGGAAAAGAGTATACAGAATAAAGACACTCTCTTAGTGGTACACTAGGAATGCGAATACAATTTTTTGAAGTTATATACATCGAACCTAGAGAATTAAATATACAGTACAAATTCAACAAAGACATTACACTACGCTTAATCTTTAGATATGGAATATTAGCCTAAATAAAGATGTTAAATAACCAACCGGAAAATTTTTTCTTCCTCTAAGGAAAAATTCTCTTCATCTGTAAAATTTCTTACTCTCTTTTCGGAACGAAATTTCCTGTATAAACGTTTCTCAGAAGTTTACTTTGGATTTTTTTCATGACGTTTCTACGAAGATTTAATTTAAGCAGAACATCCTAAAAAGAAACCTAAACAATAATAAGAAGTACTTACGAAACACAAACACATGTGACTGATTACCTACATTCATTCTCTGCTCATATACCATAAAAAAATATCTGAAGATTTATGATGCAATAAAAACTCTGAGATAAAAACATTAGCAAATAAAATGGCGTAGATTAAAAAACAAAAAACTGTCCCCATAGGTTGAATAAAGCAGTTAAAAATTTACTCAAAACGAAAAACTAGAAAAATTACGTAACAGCCACATTGTTTAGAGTGGACAAGGCTCTTTGGATTGTAGAATTATTGTTATTTTTACCGTAAACTCTACAAAGGTTTTTTTTTTATAGTTTTACATGAAAATTATGTAAATAACGGATGACTGTATTATTATCGTACAAAAATTAGATATTAAGGTATGATGATGTTGAACAAAAAATAGCCTAATGTGACTTAAGATTTAAAAACTTTTCAACTTATATATTTATAAGAAAATAAAAAAAATCATGGAATTCTGAGCATTTAGTAAAAAAAATGAGAGATGAGAAGTAGACAAATTGGAAACCCGCGTTTATAAACTTTAATTTTTATCCAATGCAATTTTTTGAAAAATTGTATCAGTAAACAGTTAATTTGTACAGCCCCTGTTTTGTGTAAAAAAAGCGTGTTTTAAGTTGTTTAATTATAAAAAAATCCATATACTTTTTTGTAGAATGGAACCACCCTTGTTTGAAATTTCAAAAAATGTTTCATTCAAAGATTGATTTGATAAAATTTGAATCGATTAAATTTTTCCTGTTAAAACCTTTACTGATTATCAATAATCCTTAGAGAACAAATAACAAATAGAGTTTAGAATCTGAATGGAATCCATATTAAAATTTGTAAAAAAAAAATCCCTGTAAATTTTTAGCTAATATTTGTTCCGTTAATTTATATTTCTTAAAAATCATCCTTAGGGATACATAAAAACTTTTTTTTTTTTATAAAGACGGTTTAGCCTGAATGTAAATAGTTACGTTAAGACACATCTAAGTTATGAGTCAAAGTTAAAATAAACTGTCCTATTTATTCCATTAAAACCGGTTTGATCATTTTTGCATAAATGCAAGAAAACTGATACTGCTATACAAATGAAAGAGTACCAAGTGAATAGAATTATGTATAAATATTGCAAAAAAAACATCAACAGAAAATTAGAAGCGGAAGGTTTTTGGATTTGATATAGTGAAACGTGTTAAATCTCCGAGAAGTTATCGTCGTAACATAGGGATTACTCTCTTACGGCTTGGTTCTCTACTGTCTTCCCGTTTGTTAGCCCCTCTTTTTTTACTATATTGTAATAGATTTGTTATTTTTCTTTTGAAGTTATATCATCTCTCTTTATTCTTTATCTCTCTTATTAATTCAGAATATTTTTATTAAATTTAAAACATTTGCCTCAAAATAATTAACTATTTTTACGTTAATATACGATTAAATTTTTGTTAATAAACGTATTTCCTTCACAAATTAGGTAATTTAAAAACGTACATTCTTTACATTGGAATAGGTTACAACCTAGCCTACCGAAGAAAAGAAAAATTTTCCACCGAGCGTTTGTTAACATCGATAACATCTAGCTCTATTTCACTCGAACTCAACTCCCACGCCTTTTTAGTACCGCAGTATATATTATGCATTTTTCGTGAAAGAAAGGAATATATTAATTTCTTTCATTACAGTATCTGTTCTGATCTTTCTTACAACTATGTCATATGTAAAGTACCCGAGGTACAATAGTCAGAATAATGATGTTCATTATACGCCACTTCTGTGATAAACAGAGTAAAGGGTTACGTGATTAAAGAGCGCACATTAATTCTCATACACGTAAATTATGCATTCCGAATAAAGCGCGCATTTTATGTCCTTTAATTGTACCAAAATATAAATCGTAATTTTGCACATTATACGGCTAATAGAGCGTTATATACAGCGTAGACAAGCAACTAAAAAATTTCCATTTTTATCCACTTTTCGAAGAAGAAAAGTACGACGGTATTACTTTCGATTGCATGGTGGAAGTGGATGATGAAAATGAATTTTCTTTACGTACTGAAGTACGAGGAATACGAAAATAGCATTCACTTAAGTTGTGGTTTCCTTATTACTTATTTATCTATAACCCTAAATACATTTTGTGGCTCCAAAATTTCAAAAACTATTTAATCAATTTCATTGAAATTCAGATATGCTGTAGAACTTTATCAGAAGTTATGCATATGAAAATTTGGTGAAGATTGGTTGTGTCGTTCTTGAATTACATTCAATTTTTTCAAAGGTCGAAAAAATTTGAGCGGGGCAAGTTAGAAGCGTGGTTCATTATGATGTCATAAGTTGGAACGATGATTTTTCTTTATCTGTAGTACTTATTGTTAGAAATATTGTTCGGCGTATTCAGGTAGCGTTACCTATTTTGAGGGTCATGATAACTAGGTATTTGTTTTTTTAGCTAAGGTTTATGTTGACTGTGTAATGGGGTATTAATCATACACCCTTATGCAGTGAGTCACAGTGGTGAGCGAGTTGAAACTTGATGCTTGTATGTAGATCTACTGTTTAATCGAACTTAGGTAGTGCGTTTCTAACTGCGAAGTAGTGAGGGCGTCGGAATTAACTTATTATGGTTTTACTGTTACAGTGTATTAAAATTACTTTTAGGTAGATTTCATAAGAAAGCTACCTATTGTAATGAGTAACATAATTCGACTTCCGAAAAATTTCCACATATCTTCGCGTTTCACATTCCCCACACCCCAAAACCACCGTCAGTTCAAAGTTTTATATATATATATTTCACTTTCTTCTGGACACGATAACTGCCGAAACTTTACGCCAATCACTTTCAAATTGATACATAAAATATAACGACTCAAAATCTCGATCAAGTTCGTTAATGGGTAAAAAGGGATCAAGGGTGTGGAAATGGGAGGGGGTGGCTTTTTCGAAAACACAAAATATCACTATAACTTTCTTATTAAGTAAAATATCGAACTCATTTAAAGTTCCTACTATTCTTTGGACGAGGGCATAAAACCTATTTAAGTAAATTTTTTTGATACCACCAACCATTGGCCCAAGGGATGGAAAAAATGGCGTTTCGAAGATAAAATCATACCTCCTTTAATAGGCACAGTATCGAATCGGTTTAAAGTGGTCGTTATTCCTCTAAAAATTACCTAAAATCTTTGTCTGAAGCAATTTTTGATATGATCAACCCTTACGGCAAGGGATAACAAAACGTTGCTAGAATTGTAAGAAGATGAGGCTTGTCGTATGCTAAACGTAAATCTTTTTTCACATGCAACCATTGTCGTATTGGGTAAATTTGAAGTTTTTCTTAACTTTAAGGTGGAAATCTTTTTTATCCCCTACTTTTTATCCTACTATAAGGGCGCAAGCGGCCTTGTCAACCGCAGACGGCTGGATGGACATTCAAAATTTAACGATTTCTGTACCCAAAACGAAGTTTATGCTTCTCAAGGGCGCCGACAAATTATCATACAGTCGTAACCACTGGCTGTGACAACGCAAGGATTTATCACATTCTAACATTAGAATACATTTAGATCATTGTCCTAATTACGATCGTAAATTTATAATTAAAAACGAGAAGCAGTTATTTATCCTTTGCACTTAACGAAAAGTTACTGCTCTGTAATATAATTTCATGTTTCATTCGATCGTTTTACTTCTGTAAAACAATACCAATCAATTTATTCACTCTCACCATTACTTATATTAGTAGCAATAAAAAGTTTAAATTTATTACCAAATATAAAACAAAAAACGAAACTGAATAATAACTAAATATGAAGTGTTCACAGTATAACAATTCGTCATTAGAAATGACGAAATTCTCTCAAAATTTATTAGAACAATTTCTACCAAAGTTACTTCACCTATTATGACTTTAATTAATATCACATAAAATTAATCAATTTATTAATACGTAAATCCGAAGAAATCTCATTCTAATAAAAAGGGGATTGAATATGAAAGCGGCTATCTGCTAATATTACTTTGATTGTGATTTTAAATTGTAATTGTCTTTAAAATTGAACTACGCTTATTATTAACAAATAATTTATACTTCATTAAGGTGATAAATGTTCTATAAACGCATTTCCTGTGCGTCAAGTTATGTTTTCTGGGTGAATAAGTTTTCTACTTCCTTGTACGAAGTGAAGGAAGTATTGTGATCACGAAAAATGTCAGTTTTCAAATTTCAACGGAAATATCCATTTTGACATCCCTGAATCGATTTTGACTAGTTTCGGCGTGACCTCTGTATGTACGTATGTGCGTATGTAACTCTTAAAACTCAAAAACGATTAGCCATAGGATGATGAAATATTGGATTTAGGACTGTTATAACATCTAGTTGTGCACCTCCCATTTTGATTGCAATCGACTGAATCAAATGTGTCCAAACAAAATCTGGATTTTGGACTTTTTCTTAACTGCAATAATAAGCCCTATTTGAGAGCTTTTCAACGATAAGTGGTACTTATTTTCATGGTTCCAGAATTATAACAAAATAAAATTTTAATTAATGAAACATTTCGATCTTACAAGGCACATCGGTTCAAATCAGACTTCATCTCCTTTTTTTTAACTTTTTTTTTAATTTAAATATATTGATTCATTAATAAAATTATTAACCTCTGATTATAAAAAAAAATACAATAAATAATATTTCAATAATAAAAAAAAATATCGCAAGTTATTAATGAAATAAAATATCATGTACTTTTTATTAAAAAAAAAAGAAAAAAAGTGAATATGTAACTTAACAGGCGTACAATGAAATCATGTGGTGTCCACATCAATATTTACTTTATTAAAGAATGTGAAAAGTTTACGAAAGAATATGGAAAAGGGAACTTCCTTCACATGTCAATATTTACTCAATAACTTTAATTTTTTCTATCAAATTTTACAATCCTTAATTCTATATTTTATTTCTTCATAATGACAGGAAACACGATACAGCCCAATTACATTCATTTTATATTAGATAAGTATTATAATTATGGAAAAAACGCATATGTATTACATTTTCCTTGCATAACATAAAATCATCTTCTTTGATATTTTAATACGAGTACAATTTTAACCTCTTTAAACAATTTAATAAATATTTTTCTTCAAAGGTACCTTAAAGATTGAAACTTACCATTGAAAAAACTAAGCAAGTGGATAACTCACGTAAGTAATAAAGTGATTTCAATCTTAATAATAAAGGATGATGCGTGGGTTTGTTTGTTTTAAGGGCTCAATTTTTATTTTGGCTGTTATTGGCGCAGAGCGGACCAATGCTGGTGTGCCGGGCGACTGCAGGCAACGCACGAATGATTTATATTCCTTAAAGACTTACAAATCTTGATGCGAACGATTTATCTAAAATTATGTTTTGGAGATAAAGAAGGAAAACACTGAGGTTAAAGCTGTGTTGAAAAATCACAACTCAAGAAAGAGTTAAAGATGTTCAGGATTTTGAGGCTTTCGTTGTAAAAGTTTTTGTTGTTAGTACGTTAAATTTATAAACGTTATATAGTTACAATTGGCAAAAACATTTAACAAAATCATGTGTAATAAAACATATACCATGCAACATTTTCGAGATGGGTCACAGGGCCCCTTTTTTCTACCAATTTAGTAATCTCATATGAATGAAATTGCTTTGATTTTACGCAATTAAAATCCGAAAAAATATTTTCGGAATATCTAAAAATAATGCAAGGTACGTATTTAGGTAAGATTTTAATTACAACTGATATAGATTCATCCTTCAATTACATTAAAATCGATTCCACCATTCTGTTGAAAAGAGTATCTAAACAGGAATCGAGATTACATATTCTTTAATTCTGCATGAAAACAGAAAAGCCTATTTTGAGATGGGTACGAAGTAACCATCCAATTCATATGAAATGTAGATAAGGAAAATGTGTTATGAATAAACACGCATTAAAAAAGGGAGAAAATTATGAAAAAACTACGAACTGCTTATTTATATATATATATATATATATATATTTAAATAATATATATGTAAAGGGTAACTCTTCTATTGTTTTAAAAATAATAACAGTGTGGGGTATTTTAACCGCAATGCGGAAAATACTTTTTTGGTATTATTTTTAATTTATATTCTTATACACGAGTTTTTTTTTTAATCATATATGAACAATTCTTTTTAATAATAAAAAATATAAAAAAACATTCATAATGTTATTCAGAATCATTTATGAGGAATAAGCAAATATTTGAGAAATATCATCATTATGAAAATAAGCGAACATAATAGTTTATATAAAAATAGAGAATTTACTTACCAACAATTGTGAGTATTGACTATCCAAGCGCTTTCGGATTATTTCTCCATCATCAAGGATTACTGATTAATTATGAATTTTATAGTTGCGTATATAAATGTTTTATAAATGGGAATTAAAATTAAACTAAAAATAAAATTTAAAATTATTATGTTAATAACAGTTGATTGTCAATATGTAAAATAAATCATGTTAAAAGAAAAACGTCTTGTCAGTAAGATGTTTACAACTGTTATGCCCGCATAACACACAACATAACAAAAAACAGCTGTTATGAACATAATAATTTTAAATTTTATTTTAATTCCAATTTATAAAAAAATTATATGTACAACTATAAAATTCATAATTAATCAGTAATCCCTGATGATGGAGGAATAAACCGAAAGCGCTTGGATAGTCAATACTCACAATTGTTGGTAAGTGGATACTCTATTTTTATATAAACTGTATGATACCAACGGTGTCAGATGTTAAGAAAATTGAACCTGAACATAACAGTATTTTACAAAGTAAGAAAAAAGAAAAAATCGTTTATAAGAAATTTTAAACAAATTTTATTGTATCAGAACAGCAAAATAAAACTTAAGATTTTTAGTCAGGAAAAGAACAGCAATTCAATTAGTCAAAGTCAAAATTTTCTCCTCCCCACGGGGTATAATTTGAAATTAATCAATTGTAAAATAATCTGATAAAATAAAAAAAAAAAAACACTTTTAATTTGGGTCCCAAAATTACAGTAGGGCTTCTTTTTATTATAAGAGCTGAAATCCGGGAGAAATCTTTCGCTAGCCGTAACTCAAAAACAAAGCGTTTCCAAACCTATGTTTAATGAACATTTTTCCATTATTTTCATCAGTAGAACATATCCTGAAAGTTTTTGCGTTTCTTCGTGGGACACTCTGTATAAGGACACCGTAACGTACAAATCTGTATAATTTATTATGTGTTTGATACATGCGAGTCGTTTGTATAAAAGTAATAATTTATTTATTTATTTCCTTCCATAAATTGTACAATACTGGGTACCGCTAAGACAAATCTCCTCCGCAGGTTCCCGTATTAACATAATTTCAATACAAGTTAATCACACAGCACAAAACAAAAAAATGAAAGATATACTTATATCCCAAGATAATACTTAATATTTTATCAAATACTTAATTAATGTGGCGTCAGAAAGTAAAACATAAGTAAAATAATAATAATATTGCCGATCTCGGTGGCGTAGTGGTAGCATCTCAAGCCTTTCATCCTGAGATCTCGGGTTTTAATCCCGATCAGACATTTTTCATACACTACAAACTTCCATTTAGAGCGAAATGACGAAAGCAGTCGATACCCGACATCTCACAAAAAAAAAAATAGTAATAATTTGAATTGACCATATATCGAAAATATATTCACTTAAGGATAAGTGAATATTATAATATTAAGGAGGGTATAAATTTCGTCGATGACGAGGAGTTTAAAGATGAAGTATATTTGAACTTATCCATTATAAATAAAGAATAAAGATAGATTAGTATCTATCTTATCTCCTGTTAATATAAAATAATTGTTATTATATTAATAATAAACCAACATTTTCAGAAATTCAAAATATTACGTTATTAAAAACCACATACAATAAAAATATAATGGATCTATACAAAAATCTTTATTTTTATAAACGTATAAATAATAATAGTTTAATTAATGAAAAGAAGTAGATAAATTAAGCAACAAATAAAGCAATTTGCATTTCTATTATTTTGATTAGTTTTTCAATCGAACTAACTAAATACAAAGTAATGTATATAACTACTATATATGACGTTAATTATGAAAACAATAGCTAATAAAATACTTTCTCATGATAACTGCCGAAACTAACTGAAAAATATGAACTGAAGACGAAAAAATAAAAATTACTTGTAAGTGTAAGTAAAATCTATTAATTACCTGGATTTATGTACTCGTTTATATAACTCATTTTCCTAATCTGTACGTTGCAATCTGTTCAACAAGTGAAAAATAAGCAATATTACCTGGATTTAATTACTCTGGATTTATGTACTCGTTTATATAACTCATTTTCCTAATCTGTACGTTGCAATCTGTTCAACAAGTGAAAAATAAGCAATCCCCAGGCCCAATGAGATGAGGATATGTATGACATGTAAATGAGGGGTAGTCTTGTACAGATTCAGGCCGACTATACCTGGAACGTGTGGTTAATTGAACCCCAACCATGAAAGTACTAAGGTATCCGCTGTCTATTCTCCAAATCCGTATAAAAGCAACTAACATTTACTAAGATTCGAACCTAAGACCCTTCAACTTTGAAAATCAACTGTTAAAACAGCTGATTATATATATATATATATATATATATATATATATATATATATATATATATATATATATATATAATAATCTGTTTATAAAACAAACAAACTTCCATTTAGAGCTAAATGACGAAAGCAGTCGATACCCGACATCTCACAAAAAAAATGATAATTTGAATAGACCATATATCGAAAATATATTCACTTTTGTAATATTAAGGAGGGTATAAATTCGTCGATGACGTGGAGTTATAGATGAAGTATATTGGAACTTAACATTATAAATAAAGAATAAAGATAGATTAGTATCTATATATAATCTATAAGGTTATAGATTATTATTATTATACTATAAGATTTAGATTATTATACTATATATAATTTATATATATATATATATATATATATAAATAACTGCATATTTAAATAAAGCAGAATTAAGAACACTTGAAGAGAAATTCTATTTTCATTTTACAGCCAAATAATTAGACATGATGAATACATTATTATGTATTCGTATCATTCATACTTTACAAGCGTTGTAAATTTATTTCAGTACACAATTACAAAAGTATTTAAAGTATAGTACAACAGTTATCTACAAAAGTATGAGAAGTCTGGAAACTTCTCTTGACAATTATTGTTAATTTAAATAATATACGACTACTAACAATGGGAAAATGAACCAGTAGCAAAACAGTATATCAATACCACCGTAATATTATATTCGAATAGGTCTTCCATCATTCATCTCATCCTCTGAAGTAATGCTTAACTGTGGACTCGGAGGTTAAAAAAAAAAAAAGGTCTTCCATGAGAATAGGTCAGTTAACATTGCCGCAATAACCTAACTGACAAGTACTTTAAGATTAGTTAAAAGACAATTCCCTTCATTCAATATTCATTTTATAGCAATCCATTCATAAACACGCTGATTTGAACTGTTTCTCTTACTTTTAATTCATAATATTAAAGTAAAATACAAAGATTTCATAAATAATGAAAAAAATGTTTTTATTTAGCATAAAATATTTAATAAAAGTTATAATTAACAATAAAATTCCCCTTTCTGCCGTGAAACAATGAACTACGCTAACGAACTGAAATTAACTGTACAATTTTATACACTGTAATTTAGGCAATGAAACACTGCTCTCCGCTTTCGGTTGACTCTTTGGTATGATAGTTCGTCGATCCTAATACCTATTATTTAATACTTTATCCTTCCTAGGACGACGTTCAAATTATTTCAGAATAATTGCATTAAAATCTGCAAGAAGAAACACGATGAATGAATCTAAAAAAAAAAAATGATCACTGTTTTTATCAGAAATTAATAAAAAGTAATACAATTTTATTTATTTGGAATGCATTATCAACAGTAGTAACAGTGTAATAGAAGTACAATTTAAAACGAAAACTCATAAAAATAAGGCAAAAATGCTAATGCTTTTGATTGCAAAAGGAGTAATATTAAACATTAACAGCTTTAATAGATCGAAAACTTTTACCGTAATAATTTTTTAACAAAGTAAGAAGAGATAGCAGAAGCATTCAAAAGATAAAATTAAAGTTAAGGTTACAAAACTAAAAAAACTTAGAACTTTCAACTTTTTTATACTACTTTTGCATTTCGTCTGAATTTAAAAGTTATTACTTTTATTTTTGAATCGATTCCTTTTCGAATGATATTTGCATAAAACTATACAAAAACAATGAATGAATCTTTATGAATAAAGTTAGAAAATAAGAATGAGAAATTTTTTACTATAACAAATAAAAGGATATACCCTGTTATTTAAACGAAAATACCAGTAGTAATAATGTTTATTTAAAAATATCACGAAGAACCCAATTTTATAAATCAAACTAATAAAGTATTAAACCAATTATTTGTATAAGCTATCTATAAAATTAACGATTAATATTTATAATAAAATAACTCTAAATTTTGTTTCGTTATAAATAAGCTTATAACTATTTACTGCGTAACTAATATATGGTAACTAACCCTAATGTAAATGATGCACGCAACTACAAACTATAAAAATACTCAGTTCTTTCAACAATATGCAATAATAAATTATCAAGTTAGAAAAAAAATTGTAATATAAAATACAATTGGAATGACCTTCTGTGAAACGGAATAATTTATTTATAATACACCACCTTAGGAATTTAACCACCTTTAACTTTATAGCACTTTTTATAAGCAAAGTAAATTAGAAAAAAAGATCAATTAAGAAATAAAAATTTAATTTCGTAATCCATAATAACTTCCTCCATTAGGCAGTATTCAATGGACACTTCACCGTGTATCCGCATATGCCATTTTTTAGAAATCTCATCAAATAATGTGAAGCACGTTGAAATTTAAAAAAGTAATCTTTTACGCAGTAAATTATAACATTGTATGAGGTACTAAAAAGTATAAGAAAAAATTTTAAATTCTACATCAAAAAAGAAAAAAAAAATTCAAGAAAAAGTATATTTAAATTGAATAAAAAGACTTTTTTTTTAAATTAAATTTCTAATTCTAATTTCTCTTTAAAAAAATAATATATACGTATATAAAAAGATGTACCCGCTTTATTAAGTCTTATTGAATTTAATTATATATACATACATTATTTTTCAATATTTTTTTTAAAACTACTTTCAATTAATAAAAGATACCTAATAAAATAATCTACATAAAAATAACCTTAATAGAAGTTTTTTTTTTTAAAATAATGATCCATATTAGGTAATTTCATAACAAAGCTACCTATTGAAATGGGTACCATGAAAATGGGTATTTCCGGAAAATTTCGACATATCTTCGCGTTTCACATCCCCCAGACCCCTAACCCACCGTCAATTCAAAAGTTTATATATACATTTCACTTTCTTGTGGACACGATAACTGCGGTAATTTTGCGCCAATCACTTTCAAATTGATACATTAAATATAACGACTCAAAATCTCGATTGAGTTCGTTAATGAGCAAAATCGGACCATGGGGGTGGAAATGGGGGAGCTTTTTCGAAAAAACAAAATATCGTTATAACTTTATTATTAAGTAAAATATCAAATTTGTTTGAAGTTCCTACTATTCGTTGGATAACAGCCTAAAACCTATCTAAATAAATTGTTTGATATCGCCAACCATTGGCTCAGGGAATGGAAAAAACGGAGTTTCGAAGACAAAAAAAAAATCATGCCTCTATTTAAATAGGCATAGTATGGAATCTGTTTAAAGTGGTCGTTAGTCCTCTAAACATTACCTAAAACGTTGTCAAACAATTTTTGATATGACTAACCCTTTCGACAAGGGATGACCAAAATGTTGCTGGAATAGTAAGAAGATGGGGGCATGTGAAACTTTTTTCACATGCAACAATTGTCGTATTGAGTAAATTTGAAGTTTTTCTTAACTTTAAGGTAGAAATCTTTTTTATCTCCTAATTAGCACGGGTGACATCTACCTCCGCCTTTTCATTAAAAAACAGTAACTTTTGTATTATCTTAGGCTGTTATTTAAAAATCAAACTCATACAGCAGTCTAATATTTTTTTTCACTATAAAATAAAAGAGTAATACATGTGAATTTTTTTTAAATTTCAACATTTTGAAATCAACACAAATTTTAAACAAACGTTACTAATGATAAATTTGATGCCAACTTCAGAAAGTTGAAATTTAAAAAACAGAACAGTATTATTTAGTAATTATATTAATTATTACTTTAAGTTTATTTTATTTAAAATATGGAAACGCCTATAAAAGCAAAGCGCTCATATGAAAGAAAGGAATTCTGGATGATAAAAAAATAAGGAAATAAAACAAAATAAAGACACTGTGAATTCTGCAAGACTCGGCAGAGTCCAGATCAACTCTCGATAGAGGTAGCATTATTTTCTTAAATTACCTCTTCTTTTTTTTTAATTTTGTGACGTTTTACACATTAAAAAGGGATCTAATTGAAAATCTTATCCTTTAAGTTAGTTGAAAACTGAATTCGGTTTATAACTTTTAGTTTATTAATTAAACGACCAAACTTCGATCATTATTTCTGGACTTTTAAGTAATTACATTGAAGAAGGGTATCATTCGATAAAACTATGCTAACGGCTGAAATATTTCCCCACCTTAATAACCTTTAAGATTGAATATAAAAAAAGTTAAGTCGACTGGTTATAAAAATAAAAAGTAAACAGAAATCAATTTTTAGGAGCGAAGGTGCATTTTTGAACAATCTGGAAAATTTTTCAAAGGTATTAACTAAGTTAATTGTTATAATAATAACTTTGTCGGCGACCTAAGATGACACATCAATCATTTACAGATTGCACAGCCAATCCGCAAAATTACAAGTATATCATTCTAGGCTAACCAGAAACGAGGTGGTTTTTTCCCTTTGCCGTCTTGAGAAATCTTAAATATTCTGCCATATATTAGATGACTAAGCTAATTAAAATCTCTTGTACGTCAGGTGCTTTAAAATCATCACAAGTACAAGAAAAAATGCAAAAGGCAGTGTTGAAAACAAACCATTAATATACTTATTTCTATTGGAAATAGAATAATATACGAGACAATTTCATTGCAAATACAGATAAATTCATTTTAATAGTATTACTTTTAATTATAAGTATTTTAACACGCATATTAAAATTTTCATTAAGTCCAGTATTTTCGAGAAAAAAGTTTTTTAAAAGTTTCCCTCTACCGATCCAATTATTTCAAAACTTTTATAGAATTAATTCCTCTAAAACACAAACAAAAATGTTAAATTAAGTATGATTAAGTTAAGTAATTGTATAATTAGTATTAGGATTACACCATTAATTATTAATTCTGTAAAAGTGAAAGACATAAAAGAAATAAAAAAAAAAAACAATAAACCATTAGATAAACATTTTTTTTTGCACGCCCACAAAATATAAAATCCATATGATGAATTTTTTTTAACAGACAACAAATGATTTCTGTTATTTAAAGAAGGAAAATGAAAAAAAATTTCCGGGGGAAAGTAATATTACACATTTAAAAAAAAAAAACTGTATTATTTACCTTTATTACATATTACATATAGAATGCTTCTTAATAATAGTGGTCGAAGGGCTGCATCGATAAGTTTTTTGAATTAGAAAAAATAAAATAAAATAATCAAGTCGTAATCAACTGGTTTCCAAATATCTCTGTATTTAATATATATTAAAAATTTTTTCTTAACAAAAATACATTTTAATAACTTTAGATCATAATAATTTGAAATGGAATATTTTACAAATACATTAAAATTTTTCGACGAATAACTAACTATTAATAAATGGACTCTTTGTTTATCTGTACAAAGGGATGTAAAACTGTTTATAGATTAACAACTAAACTAAATTAAATGATAAAAAACGATTGAATGAATCACAAAGGATGGAATTTCCAACGCGTCACTAAATATCATTCCACGCATTGCCGTGGTTATACAGAACACTTACCGCTGTAACACCCTCCAAAAAAGATAAAAAAAACAAAACAGAGCAACATTTACTTTCAAATAATTTTTAAAAAAATAATAATATAAATTTAATCACTGCTCAATTATTTCAGTAATTATATTTTCTAAATCTATCAGACCATTTGTAGACAGTTAAAACAGCTTAAATTTTAACACATCTATACTGAAATATAACTTGAACAAGAAAAACAGTTCTTCCATAAAAAAAGAATTGCGTGTATACACGTTCAGAGAGAGAAGAGAGAGGGAGCACACGATTTAATCTACTGACATACTTAACTAAAAAAAAAAAACATTTTAAGCACGCTAACTATTTGACAACCTCAAATTGTAGTTACACTATCATTATATTTAAAATGTAATTGAAGTTGCGCAAATAAAATAGCCGAACAACTATAATAATAATAATTATTATTTACAAGCTCATTTCAAATCCGGTTTCAAACATGAGGAAATTATCAATTATTAAGAATATATTTCGTATTAGAAAAAATTTAATAACGATATGTATAATTATAATATACAGATGATTATTATTATACAACCTAATTCGATATTACAACAACGAAATTTATTAAAAAGTAATAAATAATGATTATTCTTATGTAACTAACTGAATTTCACTCTAACAGATAACATGTTTATTGCTGATCAAAAAAATTTCTTAATAAAATTCTTCAAAAAAAAGTTTATGTTGTATTGTGCGATTAATGAACCTCGTAAAAAAAGAATCTTAATATTACTTTATGAGTCCTTGTGAGGTAAATCAATAATGTAGGTAATAAAACAATTTACAGAAAACAGAACATAACGAGGTGATATTGATAATATAACGTCCTGAAATTGTTTCAGAAAAACTTTTTAAGTAATGTTTAGAGGGCTAACGACCACTTTAAACCGATTCGATACTATGCCTATTAAGGAAGGTATGATTTTTTTGTCGTGAGGTAAATCAATAATGTAGGTAATAATACAATTTACAGAAAACAGCACATAACGAGGTGATATTGATAATATAACGTCCCTAATTTAAAAAAAAAATCCCTTCGACAATGGCTGCATGGGAAAAAGGTTTCACATGTTTAGCATACGGCAAGCGCCATCTTATAACTCCAGAAACATTTTGTTCATCTTTGCCGTAAGGGTTGGTCATATCAAAAATTGTTTCAGACAAACTTTTTAAGTAATGTTTAGAGGACTAACGACCACTTTAAACCGATTCGATACAGTGCCTATTAAGGGAGGTATGATTTTTTTTGTCTTCAAAACTCCATTTTTTCCTACTCCTGGGCTAATGGTTGGTGATATCCAAAAACTTTACTTATATAAGTTTTAGCCCTTATTCAAAGAATAGTAGGAACTTTAAACCAATTCGATATTTACTTGATAAGAAAGTTATAGTGATATTTTGTTTTTTTCGAAAAAGCCCCCCCTCCCATTTCCACCCCCACAGACCGATTTTGGCCGTTAACGAACTCGACCGAGATTTTGGGAGGAGTTATTTTTAAAGAACAATTTGAAAGTGATTGGCGCAAAATTTTGGTAGTTATCGTGTCCAGAAGAAAGTGAAATATATATATATATATGTTATTTGGGAAGTAGAATTACTAAAGATGGACGAAGCAGGAGCGATATAAAATGCCGAATAGCACAAGCGAAACGAGCCTTCAGTAAGAAATATAATTTGTTTACATCAAAAATTAATTTAAAGGTCAGGAAAAGATTTTTGAAAGTATATGTTTGGAGTGTCGCTTTATATGGAAGTGAAACTTGGACAATCGGAGTATCTGAGAAGAAAAGATTAAAAGCTTTTGAAATGTGGTGCTATAGGAGAATGTTAAAAATCAGATGGGTGGATAAAGTGACAAATGAAGAGGTATTGCGGCAAATAGATGAAGAAAGAAGCATTTGGAAAAATATAGTTAAAAGAAGAGACAGACTTATAGGCCACATACTAAGGCATCCTGGAATAGTCGCTTTAATATTGGAAGGACAGGTAGAAGGAAAACATTGTGTAGGCAGGCCACGTTTGGAATATGTAAAACAAATTGTTAGGGATGTAGGATGTAGAGGGTATACTGAAATGAAACGACTAGCACTAGATAGGGAATCTTGGAGAGCTGCATCAAACCAGTTAAATGACTGAAGACAAAAAAAAAAATATATATATGTATAAACTTCTGAACTGACGGTGGTCTTGGGATCTGGTGGATGAGAAACGCGAAGATATGTGGAAATTTTCCGGAAGTCGAATCATGGTATCCATTACAATAGGTACCTTTCTTATGAAGTCTACCTTAAACTACTCTTTTGTTTTGGCGTTTTAAAAATATGTTTACAGTAAAACTAAATATTCTACAAAAATCTAATTAAATAATTTGGTTTTCTATTCTGGATTCAGCACGAAAAATTATGGAAATTACCTATTCACAAAATATATGATACAATGAAATTTTGTATTTGTTACACTTGTAATATTTTCAGAATGGAACCAAATTAAAAAAAATTAAACACCACAAAAAATTATTATTTTTTTAATTCATTCATTCAGAACCACGTATAGAATATGGTAGCCACTCATATAAACTATTATGAACGATGTTTGAAATATGATATCACGTTCTGCTTTCTCATTAAAGTAATCTAATAATTGCACTTGACTAATAATTGCGGTTACGAAACCGAATTTAAATTTTAAATAGAAATATAAAATAATTAAGAAAAATTAAAAATAAGACCATAATTATAAGACATAATTTTATAACGGAGTTCGTTAGAACTTCGTCGGTAAGAGGCGACGCAATCAACGAACTTTCTTTTTCCTGTTTAGCCTCCGGTAATTACCTTTCAGAGGATGAATAGGACTTTACTAGGACTTGAAGGTTGGAACTCTCGACTTCCAAATCAGCTGATTTGGTAAGACGCGTTCACCACAAGACCAAGCCGGTGGGTTGAAGTCAACGAACTACATTTACAGTTCTAAACATGAACTAATCTAACAGTGAAATGAAATGGGGGAAAAAACTAATAAAAATAATGTGAAAAAATTATATTTCCGTTCAATTAGATTTGTAATAAAGAATACTTTCAAATAATTTCTTGAATTTTGTTATACGACGATTTTTCCATTTGATGAACCGCGAGATTCAATATGACATTTTATTCATTTTTTTATGTACCTTTACTAATCGCGCTGCTAGATATCAGTACTTGATAGTACTAGGAAACGTGCAACAAAACTTGATAATGTACTTGAATACAATTTAAAAGAAAATATACTACAGCTTGTTTTAATAGTAAATGCTCTTATGTAAATGAAAGTACTGAAGATGAAACAGTTTTTTAATTCCCATCACTTCTTTAAAAAAAATAAAAGTATTAGTTTATAAGAGATTATACTAGTTTTATCATAAAAGGAATAAATAAAACTGCAATAAATTCGATAAGTAAAATCGAATTTAACGAGAAAAATCGAAGGTTACACTTACAAAGTAATAACTGCATCACGGATCTTCGATTCGTAAAGGTCATTATACTAATTTTATTAAAAAAGGAAAAATATGGTATGAAGTGAATGATATGACTATTCAACAAAAAATTGGCCTTGAAATTCAATTTTTTTTTGTTCTAGAAAGGCAATAAATTTTAATAATAAATCCATAAGATAACAATCAGTAATTAATAAAAAATAAAAGAATAATCTAACAAATCGCAGTGATATCCAAAAAATGTACAATGAAATTGTAAACAGCACGGAAGAGACTCGCAGATATCGTTTCTTCCGCTCAAAAAACAAAAATTTCTGTAATATACATAAAACTGTTTTTAACAAATCGATACTGATCTAAGAAAAGGTAAGATACTACATTTCTGTTATCAAAATCTGTTATTAATTTAGAATTTTCTTTAAAAAAAAAGTACAAGTTAAATATATGTAATAGACAATAGATATACAGTTATAGATAAAAAACAACGTTTAAGCGTTCCATATAATAAGCAAAAAAAAGAAAAAAATCGTTACAAAACTCTTACCGGCCCGATTTTATTTATTAAACAATGAATAAAACAAACTACATTTAGAGAAATAATACAATTCTTATGATTATTCATTGTTTAATAAATGAAATCGGGCCGGTAAGAGTTTTGTAACGATTTTTTTCTTTTTTTGCTTATTATATGGAAAGCTTAAACGTTGTTTATTATCTATTATTGTATATCTCTTGTCTATTACATCAATGTAACATGTATTTTTTTAAAGAAAATTCTAAATTAATAATAGATTTTCATTATAGAAATGTAGTGTATTACCTTTTTTGATATTGGTATCGTTTTGTTAAAAACAATTTTATTTATATTACAGAAATTTTTGTTTTTTGAGAGGAATAAATTATATCTGCGAGACTATTACCGTTCGGTTTACAATTTCATTGTAATTTTTTTTTTTTGATAGTAGTTGATAATATAACAAATAAATAATAGAAATAATGATTTTTGTCGAAAATATGATGTATTTCGAACGTTCAACAATATATCAAAAATGAATTTTCTAAAATATTACCGGTAAATTTCAACTCTATAAGAAAAAAAAGGAAGTTATATGCATTAATATTCATTTTTGTAAGAAATAGTTTACAGAGATGCACCTGGGACAATAAAATATAGCGGAGACTGCATACAAGTTCAGTTTGGCTACCGATCAATAAGCACCACCATCCTATCTACCCCATGTTTACAGATTTCATACGACCCTACCCACTCCAATCATAGCCCGTCTTCATGGAATTCCCCTGCTCTGTCCCGCAAACAAATTAAAATCGGCTCGTGCTCTCGGTCTTTTACTAATGGTACCAGACCCTCTTTTCTTTTGAATATCTATTCACCATTTTCAGTATACCCTTACAATGAAATCGAATGTCTCTTTAATTCTATACTCGAAACATCTCATCATGCAGATTTACGGACCACGATGATAAAGTTCTTTTGACAAAAAACGAATTACAATATGTTTTAATTTACCACATCAAAGAAAAAACGCTGAAAAATATAAATAATCAAACTAATCAATACCAAACAAAATATGACCATTTATTATGTTTTTTAACATCATAACTCATTAAAACGCATAAAATATCTTACAAAAAATAAAAACTATTCCATGGAAGAAATTATTAACTTCATGAAACTAATAATTTGGTTAAATTATTAGTTAAAAAAAAGTTACGAAATCAAATCTGGACATCCGCCAAGAATTGTCATATTTATTACAAAAAGGCGTTAGTAGAGTTAGTAGAGCTGTTATTATAAGTAATTTTTTATAACCGGTGAAAGTTTACTCATTTACGTACTTTTCATAGTTACCTTTTAGAAAAGAAACTTAAAAATATACAGAGTGATTCATGGAGAATAAACTTTAAGAAAATGTTCTACTATGAAAATACAAGAGAAGAAAACTTCACATAAACATAGTTTAGGAAACGCTTCGTTAGCGAATATCGGCTGGCGAAAGATTTTACCCTGATTTCTGAGCCTTTGGTAAAATTAAGCCAGACAGTAGGACCAAAATTAAGAAGTAAATTTAGTGTTTTTTTATGAAATTTGACCAAAAAATTAAAAAAAGAATAGGTTACAAAACTATTTTTTTTAATAATTTTGGAAAAAAAAAACAAAAGATTAGGGTCGAAAAAACAGACTATTTTATATCTGATGTAAACTATCTGACGTATACGTCTAATCTGACGTATACTAGTTATACAACATAACTTACATGGAACGTTGGCTTACATGGAAGCCAACGTACTAAACAGCATTCCATGTAAAGATTGTAACCGCTGTGTACATTGGACAAACATTTCAATACCTTAAAAATATATAGAAAAAAGGAAGTGACAGCGTTCACAAAACATACAATAGAACATAAACACTCGTTTGATTTCAACAGCACCAAAATATTAGACAAAGATCACAATACGAATAAAAGGACCACTTGAGAAATGATAAACATCGAGAAAAATACAAACGCTGTCAACAATAGAACGGACATAGCCTGGTATCAACATATACGTTAATTTAATTTAAAATAAAATTTAAAAAATAAATTATTTATAATATAAATCTAGTTTTAAAGAAATTAATGTTTAATGTTTGCAGTTTTTTAGAAAAATATGTGCATGGTAAAGGTTTCAATACACAGGAAATAGCTATCAGGTTATATAAAGAGATACATATAATTATCTAACGATAAGATAGTGAGTAGGGGAATCTATTGTAATAAGGGTGAGGACAAAACAATGTTATCTAGGATGGGTAGATCAGTTAATTTCTTAATATGCAAGATAATTCTGTATGATGCGTGTGTGAATGTGTATTGCCACCTGAAGAAGCTTAGAGAATTCTAAGTGAAACGTAGAGAATTTAATTATAAGTTTATATAGTTGACTGGTTAACCCAAGAGATTAATAAAGATAATATTTTAAGTAAAATATACCTGGTTATTATATATATATATTCATATAAGTGCGTAATTTTTTCTGTATCAGCATCATGCAAGAACTAATCGAGCAATCCCTTTCAAATTTGTAGCAGCTGAAATAGATTGTGGAACTTTCCTCGTCCAAGGTCGGTGTACTTTAGGTCCACAGTTACTACTATTCTGTGTTTTGTAATTTAGTTTCTTTTTCAGGTTTCAGTCTTGAATACCTTAATTGTTATTTTTCAGTAGTTATAACCAGAGCTCTATGGCCCTGGGTTCAACTCCGTGACTCCTGGAGGGCCCGGGATCCCTTAGGTCATCCCCAGGACTTACCTGGGTCCACCTGGACCCTGTGGTCAGGAGGCTAAGCCCTCAAGAATGCAAATAAAAAATAGATCTCAGAAATAATTATAATAACATAAAATAATGTAAAAACCTGTTTCAAAATTAGGTGATTAAATTCTTCAAATTTTTTCAATAAATCTCAAAACATGTTTTCATATGTTACAAAGTTATTTACGAAAGGTTACCCTGAATTTTTTTTTTAATTTTATGTAAAATTATCACTATTTTAAAGGGAAAATTATCATCTAGATTCAAAATATTGCTATCTTTCTTCAATATTCTCCTTTACATGTTCCAATTCGTTCTTAATTAATAAACTTCTGATCATATCTCAACAAAATTACAAAATACTTCTTCATAAATATGGAGAATAGTATTTTGGGAAAAAAAATATATATAAACCGATCAAAGGAATAGTTCTACTGAATAGAAAGAACAGAATAATAATTTTATGAAGATAACAAAGATCATCTTGAGTAGGGCGTATCCTACGCAAGAATTGTGTTCAGCAAAGGGGAAAGCGAATAAGAGGAAAAATAGACGGAAAAGAATTAATACGGGAAAAATAGAAGGAAAGAAAGTAAGAACTGGTGTTGTGTTCAGACATTAGAAAGGGGAGAAGCAATAAGGAAATGTAAGATACTCAGAATTGAGAAAAATGGTGGGTTACAATACAATTGAAAGATGTCTAAAGAGAGAGATTCTACGAAGATTCTAGGATAAAAAGATACGAAATACTGATACTTGGGGGAAAAGTAATTTATTACAACAGATACTGGATTGTATATAGATGTTGATGTAGATTATATGGTAGGTAAGATAAATGATTCGGTTACGGTATGCCCGTACATTTATAACTATCAGATTCTAAAAGGCAAAATAAGATTTAGACAAAATCAAAGGCTCATTCTGAATTGAAAGAAAGGATAAACTTTGCGTAATGAACGTAATTAAAATGATAATGGATTTAAAAGGTACGTGCTACCACAGTATGTACGAAATTTAAATAAACATTCAGAAAATTAAATAGTTGATATCAGAAAGATATACTAGAACGTATAAGTACGGTATAGATCAGATAAAATATTACATTCCATATTTATAAATCAGAATGTCCGCACATAAATTTATTTGAGCCGACGTTCGATTAAACGGTCAAGAACCTTGGGCCTATGAATAATTTTTTTAGTAAAGTATTTAATGAACTTTGACGAATTTTAGGTGTAAATTTATCCATTATTGAATGAACAATAAGGCTTAAAGAGTATCTTGTATTTTATAGTAATATGTTCAATCGCGAATGAATTACATTCTGGTAGAAGTAACTAAATTTTTCCCGAAAAATTTAACAAACGAAATTGAATTTTATTTTGGTATTTAATTTTTTCAAAATTTTTATATTTCATTTTTTTAAAATTGTTCTGCAGATATCAGACACGTAATAGAAACTTTATGGATTGTTATCATTTGCTTGATGAATTAATTCTCCACAGAAGCTTTGAAGCTTCTACCAAGGGAATATGGAAACTAATTGTATAGCAAATGAAAAATATCACGCCTGACCGGGATTCGAACCCGGAATTCCCGGATAAAAGGCCGAGACGCTACCAATTCGCTACAGAGATCGGCAAATTTTTCTTAGCACAAAAGAAATGTAAATTTCCACAGCGAGTGTAATATAAATTCTATATGTGTAATTCACGTTTAATCTGTAAGTTACTGAATGCATTCTATTTTCGCGTTATATTGGCAGTACATAAAACTCAAATAACCCAATTTCGGTTTAAATTTCTGTTGCAAATACAGTATTGCGCATGAAGAATAAATCCTATTTTAATGAAAATTTGTAAAATTAACTTATTTTAAGAGAATAGCAAAATTGAAATCAAAACTTAACTTAGTTGACTAATACAGCTATTAGTAATATATTTAATAATATAATATATAATAGCTATTTTAAATACATTTACCTGAGTAACCACAACCTAATGACAAGAAAATAATTAAATCTACTCCAGTTTTGGTAGAAAACTTTCAATTTACACGCTCAGGATCGACAGACTGCCATTCGTATTTTTCTTTCATTTCGAATGGAATGAGTATTCAGCCGTGCTTTTGTTCAAACCGTTTTTTAAAATTATTTTTAGCAAAAAGTTCAAGAAATGAAAACTAAAGAATTTTAATAACTTTCGTGGAAGTTAATAATAGCTTAACAGTAGGTAAAGTATACGCCATAAATATCATAAGTGAATGAATATAATCACGTTCGTTATATGCCGTTACTTTAAATCGAATACATCTGAGCGGGATCTGTCAATCAGAAACAAATCGAGATTTCATGTTCGTGGGATTTTACTTAGAGACCATGAAACGCTTAGAACGGGTAATTAGAATTTTCGAATGACGATATTATAAATTTTCGGAACTTTTGTAATAAACTAGATCAGAAAAACATCAGAAGTGAAGAAGAATAACAAAAACCTAAATATATCTTAGCATCAAATCATCGGTTATTTTACTTTAGTGTACGTGGCTTTTAATAGTGAACGAATACGATATTTCCGAATATGTCATGTGCTATGCAGAATTTCATAGCATCGCTTTTCCCAAGAACTGACTACGCATATTTTCAACAAAAATATAGAATTACATGATCAAAGATAAAATAAATAAATCATTTAAAAATAAGTATGTATTTATATATAAAACTATGTAAACTTATGTCAAGTCCTCTCTCCTGGTCAAAGAAAACAATAAAATCCGGCAGATACGACTTTTTTCCTAATATTAAAATCAAGCTGAAATTTCGTATATCAAAAGAAAGAACAGTATAATCTAGAAATATATTTTTACCGCCTATTTGTAAATTACACTTTTCATATCACTTCAATTTTTACTCTATGAATTGAAGATCTTGATGGGATGGAAGAAGGTAAAGAAATCAGTGTAGCAAGAAGGAGAATAAGTTGTATAAGTTTAACAAATGAAATTTTTTTAAGAGATAAAGCGAAGGATATTCAGTAATGATTTCGTAATTACAAAAAATTACGACACAATGCGGAATGAAAACAATAAATCTTAGGAAAACAGAAATTACGATAGAAGATAATAAGCTAATGAATGTCGGCACAATGAATGAAGAATTGAATTAATAAAATAGAACATAAAATAAAATAACATGTATCAAAATTTATTTGTATACAAAACTATGTAAACTTATGTCAATTCCTCTGTATTTGTATTAACTCCGCCTGCTCTACAAGAGATCGAACAAGCCCTTAAGGAAATGAAAAACTATAAGGCGAGCGAAGAAGACCAAACAGTTGCCGAGCATTGGAAATACGCTGCACCTAACATCTTAGAGATATTGCAAAGGGAGCTTACTGAAATTTGGAACAGCGAGAGACTTCCAGACCACTGGTCAACAGCAATCTCCACCCCTTATTCAAGAAAGGCGATAAGATATGGATCCAAACAACTATAGAAGGATCTCTCTATTAGATTGTACGTACAAGATCTTCTCTAGAATACTTTATAACAGTATAAAGGATCAACTGGAGAAAGAATTAAGAGAATATCACGGGGGGATTCAGACCCTGGAAAAGTTGTGCGGAACAAATTATCACGTTAAAACTAATTATGGATATGTACAAGTTGCAACGCAAGGGCTTAATCATTACATTTGCGGATTTCAAGAAGGCATATTGACAGTATCCATAGACCATCTATGCTTAGGATTCTGAGGAATTTTGGGCTGCACCCAAAACTGGTGAAAATGTTGGAACTGACGATGACGGGCACCCGGTCGAAGGTGAAGTTCAGGGGGGAGATATCGGAACCTTTTGACATAAAAACTGGTCTCAGGCAAGGAGACGGATTGTCACCATTACTGTTTAATTGCGCATTAGAGTACATCATACGACATTGGTACGAACAAAATCCAGAGAAAGTAAAAATTGGAAGTAAATTTAACAACGTAAGCCTTAACTGCCTTGGCTTTGCAGACGATCTAGCGTTCCTTGCAGAAACAGAGGAAGAGGCTGAACACCAGATAGAATCATTGGCCTCTACCGCAGCGAAAATTGGACTTCAGATCTCGTACGAGAAGACAGAAGCAATGTTCACTAGAAAGACACAGCGGAAATATTTGGAAATCAATGGTCGCAGAATTAAAATAGTATCAAAATTTAAATATTTAGGTTAATCCATCACATGAAATCTAAACGAGAAAATAGCCTGGTAAGAAAGAGCACACAGACTAGCAATAGCACAAGTGGTCACACGAAACACCTATAAAAACAAGAAATACATCTCCAAACAATCCAAGATAAGACACTATAATACGGTGATCAAACCGGTAGTAATGTATGGGAGTGAAACACTGGGTCAAATCAAGATAGCATCGAGAACTGAAAAATTAGCCAAAATAGAAAGAATGATCGTAAGGACCTGTATTGGCGGGGTAAACTTGGTGGAAGGAAAGTGGAGATTACTCCCAAACTATAAAATCTATGAGGTCGTTACACCAATTACAGAAGAAATAAGAAAGAAGAGAATAAAATTCTTTGGCCACCTCTTGCGTTTGAAGGAATCAAGGAAAAGTAAACAACTCTTGGAAAGATTGCTAAAGCTAAAAACGCAACCAGTGTGGCTCACTGAGTTGCCTCAAAACATCAAAGAAGCAGGCATTGCACTGCAAGATCTCAGAACAGGATCTGGAAATTACAACTTGCCCGGTGTTAAATTTGCAGAAAAGCCTAAAAAGAAAACGGGGACGGTTTGAACAGACGAACGGAAAAGAGATTTTTCCAGGAAAATGAAAGAGTATTGGAAGATAAGAAAGGCTAAACATAAATGACTAATTGGTCCTTCCGGGCCGTAAAAATTTTTTTTTTTAAATAACATGTAAATAAAAAATTGCAAAAGTGAAAATAAAATATTCTCTAAAGAAGCATTTAAGAGAAAGAAACAATGTGAAGTAGGGTGGAATTAGAATTAACTTGTCTTGTAAAGTGTTTTGTTTGGAGTGTACATCTATAAAGATGTGAAATATGGACACTAAGCTTAAATATAATTCAGAATAGGAAAGCAAACGGGAAAAGATAAATCAAGAGAAATAAATTGATTAAAAAAAAATTGCTAGAAGGATCAGTAAAACGTGCAAAAAAAACCGGTAAGTGTTAAAATTTAGACGATCTAAAAGGAAGTGATTACTATTAGGACCTTAGAAGTTTAGCTGAAAATATAGAAGAATGGAGACGGATTTAGCGCAATAAGGACCTATCTTACGGGAGATAAATGTAGAATAACCCCAGCGACATTTCTTGCGATCCATCCTAATTTCTTTAAATTATTTTATACCGTTTTAACTGATAAAAAAATCTAACGTATTAGATTGGGCTTAACAGCATCAGGCCAGCTCTCACATCCCCTTTGGGTTTGGTATATCTTTTATCAAATGACCAACAAACTGTTTGATAGCCAGTTTCACCCTGGTTTAGGATTTATTAGTGGCATACAGGAAACAGAAGTATTCTGAATTGATAAGAGATTTGTTAAGTTACGAAAGGTTTTGCAGTTTACCCTCAGATCCTGAAAAAACCTACTTTTAAGATAACAATTGTTCTTTGTCAAAGACCAGATTTCTATTTGCAGTGTTTGTTAAATTAATAAAAAAATCTGTATTTAAATTAAGACACCGGAAAAATTTGATATATACTGTTTTTGTTTTTCCAGTATATGATGTGACAAACACGATAATAATAATGAATAATTTACAAATTTCGGACGAAGGTGGACTGGATGTAAGGTATTAATGATGAACCTAATAAGGTAGAATCTACGTTTAATTTCATTGCTAGCATACTGAAAAATAAGATGAAATAGAAAAGTTAAAAAAAAATACGATTTTTTTGTAGTAATTCTGTCGTTTAATTTTATATTTCCACTTTGTTAAATTTAAATAAAGTAGGAAAATTCTTTATAGTAGGAAATTATATTTATAATACAAAGTATATAATATATATATAAATACTTCTAAATTGTAAATTTATTCAGTGGTTTAATATTTATATAAATTTTCTTTACGTTATGAGTCGATGCAAAGTGACCTTATTGAACATCTTACTGATGTTCATTCTAGTTTTAATAATAATTGATAAGGTTTGATTAAGTTAATAATTGTAACTAATTTGTAGTGTTTTATCTATTTTTATTAATTAGAGCAATGTTAATACAGTTATTGAGTAAATATAATAAATTATTAGAATTTATTCTGAGATTTATATACTGTTTTTATTTCTGTAACGTAGTCTGTTATTCTCTTATGTTATACTAAAATATATGTGTATTGACTCTATTTTGTTAATCAATAGATTAAAGGAAAGTAATTTGTTTATTTATTTTTCTATAGTATAATAAAGAATTCTAAAAGCAACCCTTTATGCATGCAAATTTTGTAAACAAAATAGTATAATAAATAAATAGATATTTACATAAAAATAGTGCTGTTCAGAATGGCCTAATATTCCTGACGTAAAAAAATAAATGTGAAATTAAACCATACTTTGGAAATTACAGCAAGTACAACCAAAATACATTTTTCTGTTGTTTGTCAGTATTAATCCTTATTCTTCCACCACATTTATGCAGGAAATACGCACATACCAGAGATCAGAAAACCCAAAATAATCCACAACTCCCGATTAATTCTTCTTCTGATCGTATTTTACTTTTTATATTCAATCAGTGGTGTCAACAACAAACCTAAAAAATACCAGTTTCAACAAGACATAATTCTGAAAAAAGTCATTTTTGTTAAATTGGTTTTAATTTCTCAGAAAGACATCGTTAATTGTAAATAGAATCAATTTAGTTCATAAATAAAAAAACTAATTAATCCCGACAGGTAGTAACTACGTTAACTCGACGGTTAGTTATATCGCAGCGCTTTTCGAGAGCCAGCACCTGACCAAACAGTTGAATTTTTTAAAGCAATCTATTCTGTAGCTTGATTGTAATTAACAAGTTTGTTTATTATAAATAATTGTGACCGCTTTATAATATAATATGATATATTCTCACTTTGTTTAATCATCATCTTAATGCATACAACGGTAATTTTCTTTCTTTCGTTCCTGTTTAGCCTCCGGTAATTACCGTTCAGATAATAGGATGGATGAGGATGATATGTATGAGTGTAAATGAAGCGTAGTTTTGTACAGTCTCAGTTCGATCATTCTTGAGATGTGTGGTTAATTGAAACCCAACCCGCCAAAGAACACCGGTATCCACGATCTAGTATTCAAATCCGTGTAAAAATGACTTTACTGACTTTACTAGGACTTGAACGCAGGAACTCTCGACTTCCAAATCAGCTGATTTGGGAAGACGCGTTCACCACTAGACCAACCCGATGGTTGGTAGGTACTTTTATCGAATACCAACGCCACTGATTATTATTTGTATCCTTATACCCAATTTGTTTCTTTTTAACAATATATGAATGCTATCTGACTAAATGTTTGGAATGAAAAAGATAAGATAAGAATAAGTTTTCTTTTTTCACTGACGATTCAACACGGTATCTGTATCTATAGTTATTATTACAGCTTGAAATTGATTTAGATATACAACCTGAAATTGGTTTTGTAGATTTATCGTGAAAAAAGGTTAATTTCGCCACCGATCTTAAACATGGATGTTTGGAATGTGCCGGCTAACGAACACGATGCCATTGATTTTCTTCCTGCAACTTCGTGGCATTCTACCGGAAACGAGGACAAATAGCAACGTTCACCCTATGCGTCTTTACAAAATTGATGATGTCGTATGGCATTGCAACAAACGTACTCTTCGGTCGAAAGTCAATATGCGAATCGATTACGTGGCTGAAAAATTTGAACCTCAGCTTCATGAACATCATACGTTTTTTACATAGTTAAACGTTTGAACTATCAAGTGTTGCTTGGTATCACTGTGAATCGGGTGCAAGTCCAAATATAGTAATCGACTGGAGTAGCTTAATTAGAGAAGTAAGTGTATGTCGACTATGTTGAACAACAAGGTAAAATTGGAGGAAACAGTATGGTCGTCGAAACTGATAAGACACTGTTCTTAAGGCCCAAAAATCATGCTAGTCGTTTCTACCTACAACAATGGGTTTTCGACGGCACATGAAAATGGCGAATGTTTCGTTGTGAAATTCGATAGATCGATTCAAACCCAGCTGAATGCTATTAAAGACAATGTTTAATGACGCAAGAATTTGTACTCAGATTCCTGGCTCACGAACCAAACCGATGCACTGGAAACGGAAAGGAACCACCGTTATACAGGGTAATTCAAAGAAACGGGAAATTTTAAAAATTAAATAATTTTGTACGGACGGTTCGCTCACGGCCTGGAGGTTTCTTTTTCATTGCCGAATCAGTTTCCTCAAAATTAGATATCCATGTTTTAATTGCATGTGCTGATGGAACACGGTCGTGCCGTCCCAGATTAAAATGACGGCGAAATTCTCTACGCGCTCCCTCCACAGTGTCATTGTTTTTGTAAAACGCTTTGATAGCAAATGCACGTTGCGCACCACTCCAAGGATCCACGACAACTATATGGCAGGTAAGGTTAGAGAGGCTGGCACCACTTATCAAGTGGTACCAATCGCCCACGGCTACCAACACAACTTTCAAAATTTCCCGTTTCTTTGAATCGCCTGTATTATGAATTATCGGTACCTTTCGTTAACACTCACACTTGTATTTATAATCAAGCCATTGAACGCTTTCGGGGATCACTGAAATGGCAGAATAAAAGTATAGGGGAACTGCGAAGCACAACGTGAAATCCTACATCGCCGAATTCATATGGCGTCGAATGATAAGGGACAAAAACCCGTTCCAGAAAATATTCGATGCAATAAAGCATATCTGGTCGCCGGAAATAATCATTTAGCAGTCGATAGGTCAAATTTTTCGTGATCTTTAAATTTTATTTTTCTTTTTTTCACCTTCTCCCCTGGGCCGGATCCTGCAGTTAAGTATAACACAGCCCAGGGGAGTGTTCTATATTCTAACAGGCCGCCCCGTCTCGGCCCGCCGGTCGGATGGAGAGGCCCGTGATCTTTGAATTGAAATGATGTAACAGAACGTAGACTAACAATGAATAAAGAAATTTGTTCGATAAAACCAACGAATTGAAAAGGGCAAGTGGTTACGCCGGTAATCGATAAAAGTACCCCAACATACTTAGACCTAATTTGAAGTGGTTTTAAAGGTTCTCCACCTGACTAAAATAAATATCGAGATCAAAATAGTGCTGCCCAGCATGGGTTATACCCCATGTAAAAAGATTAATGTATATAAACTATGATACGCTGATGATATCAAGTACAATCAAAATTACAATTGTCCATTATAATTTTGTTTACAACTACCCACACAACAAATTTTTGAAAAAAAAAAACATATTTAATTAAAAATAAAGATAGCAATATATTTAAATACCAATGAATTAGTGCAGTGATGGTTAAACTGTGCGCCGAGGCGCCCCGAGGGACCGCGGCCTCTTTACAGGAGCGCCGCGAAATATTGTAAAAGCTTCATAATCAATTGAACAAAGACATTTATAAATAAATATTAATTTAATGTTTATAAAGTAAAAAAATAATGAAGATAGAAGAATTTTATTTATTTTTATCTCTTACTTACGAGTAGTCATATTTTTACTTAGGGTAGCACGCCATGGAAAAATTTTAATTGAAAAAGGAAGCCGTGACTCGGAAAAGTTTGGGAACCACTGAATTAGTAAGTTTTGTGTAGGCTATAAAGCTGTAGAAAGCTTTCTTAGTTTCTTTAATTTTAATGTTATCAGTTCGTATTTTAGAAATATAATTCATCATAAAACTCACGCTTTTTTCTTTTATACTTTTTTCGTTGATTTTTCAACAGAAAAATGTGTAATATAAAAGAACTAAATGAATTATGTTCATCTAGTAATAATATTGCCAAAAAAAGGTTTGTTCAAAACTCACAAGAAATACTACAAAACATAAATGAAATAAAATGATTTTTATACGACTTTGCAAAGCTAATAACAGTCGATAACACAAAATAATAAAAACACGAATAAGTTACAAGATAAATATATAAACGCTTGCACACACATACACACAAACAAACTCGCGTGCAACACACACATACATCACAGAGGAAATGAAATGAGATATTTTATACACTGGTCACACACGTGTGTATTCCGTATAGCTAAGTAAGTAACCGTATAATAAGTTTCTATTGTTTTTAATGCAATAAATAAATAAAAGGCGTGTAGATGAAAACAAAGAAAATGGTTATTTATTTAACCATTCAAAATTAAATTGCTAATAGTCAAATTAATTTTAACTTAATAAACATTAAAATAAATTATTTTAATGCGTCATTTTGTTAAGTAAATAAACAATATAAACAAAAAATTACGCTAAACGATTACAAAAATAAATATCGCTTCAAAAGAAAATATAAAATTTATAACTAGATGGTCATTTGATTGTTAATCATTAAAAATAAATGAAAGAAATTAGTATATGAAATAAACTAAATATTTACGAAACAATATAAAATAAATATTTCTACCTGTGTTAATAAAGTAAAACAAATATAACGACTAAAAAAGGATGACAGAGGTTGAAAACAACCCTAGTCATTGAAACTTAAAACTCAGATTGCCCACCACGACATAATGGACACCCTTTACGTAGAATTAGCTAACATAAACAATCATCTCAAGAATGGCAGAAATAGCCTTAACGGTAAACCAATCAAACAAACATCTTAACAAACTTTAGGAAAGGGATAGCCGATTCATGTTCTTATTAAACTCTCCGGTTCTTAGCATGCGCCCCGGTAATTGGATCTCGAAAGTTAACCGAGCTATTAACAATTTGACGTGTAGAACTGCAATCTTGGAGATTAGTTCTACCATCGTAACTCCAGAACAATCAGCAATTACGTTCGTATTAGATTCAATACACTTTTTTTATAAAACTTAGTAACATATCTTTCGTTCGATCGGGGATCGCATACACGAAACATTCTTTTGTTTCTCTGAAAATTCCGCTGCTGAGAAGAGATTGTCCCCATATTGTATTTTCGCCTTGACAAAAGAGATTCATCTTCCACGTTCACACAGTTCCCGCCTATTATTACTGGGTTATGGAGTAACACTTCTCACACATTTCCGGCACAAATATTTTTGAAATCAGTTACAGCAAGAAATTCTTCTTTTTAAAACTTAAAACTGGTATTTTCTACTACATGCGTATAAGAAATAAACAACTTCCAATTTCAGTTTGTTGGAATGCAGCTACGTAACGCCCCTTAAACGAGCAGATTTACGACAACTCGCCTTAAACAACGCCATTTATCTTTCCTGTCATTTAACGAAAGAAAAAATTCATGACCCTGTACGTAAAGGATTATGTCAAATCTCTTTGGCTAGTAAAAAAACGAGCAGCATATTGTACATCTGGCACCGCATTGATTAAGTCAATCAAATGTATGTCGGATGAAAATAACGAACACTGACAAGTACAGCAAATACCCGTAGAACACGATTGAAATAACTGGTACACAGAGAGCAATATAAATATACTATAAAACCGGTTAAACTATAATTACTGCAACGACAGTTAAGACAAACTTTAGCAATTTAATATTATATTTTATTACTTAATCCATAAATAATTTACCTAACGACTTTAGTAATTCAGAAAATGAAAATTAAGGATATGTCCGCTTTCGAAAAAAGACCATATTGTTTTAATGCGATGATCAAGTCCACTTGATTACCGTAGAAAGATTATTTGTATTAACGAACCAACTGAGTTCAATAGTTTTATTTGAAAAAAAAACGTTGACAACATATGAAAAAAACCATCAGCAAATAATCTTACTTCAAAATAATACAGAAGAAAATCACATCTATTTAGGTGTGACTAAAGATAACTTTACGTTGCTACGTTTACGAAAAAGACCTTGTAAACGGAAGTGCTTATAATAAAACTAAAACTGTCGAAATAACGAAGATATATCATGGTAGTTCATCCAGAAATTTTTAACAATTTATGAGAATAAGTATGATCAATAAAAAAAATTGCGACTATAACAAAGGAGCAACAAACTCATTATAAATACACAGGTATCTCAAGAAAAAGCGGATAAATATATTATAGGTAAAAACCGAAAAACAAGTAAATTTTATTAAGAGTTCCGATTTTGAAGATCTTTCTTTCATTTATTGTAATTCACAAGATTCATGACTACACTGTTTCAAAATGACAGTTTTGTTTCATTAGTCTTTTAAATCGATCTACTGTCCTTTAAGTCCTCAAAAGACTTACTTTAAATAACGTTTCTCTTTTTATGTTGTTTTATTAATACGTGTTATCACACAACTACAACTTGTAATCTTGTCAAATACAAAGTTGGTTTTCCTTTCAAATTCAGTGTTATAAAATAAATATTAAAATGAAATTATGAGCAGTATTTCCCCTCCCGCAATTTATGAGAAGACGTAACATTGCCAGATTCATTTTAATTATAAAAGAAAAGAAATTTTTAACAAGTATAAAATTTAGTTGTACAAAACGGAAACTGGAAATTTTTCACTTTCCCAGTTTCTGAATCGGTGTGTCAATAATTTATATCGATTTCCGTTGTAACTTGTTCGTTATAAATGAATTAATGAGGTGATATTTTATTCAAAATAAAGTATTTCAGATTTTACCTAATAAAAATAAATTGGAATGGAAAAATTATTATAATTGCCGAGCTATTAATAATTTAAAAATTTAAATGGTCCTCATTTTGTAATTTTGTAAACATAAACATTAAAGTTCAATATTTATTTCGTATAAAATGGGAGATTAAAATATGAATTCAGTGTTTGAAAAAAGTCCATTCCGTTCCTTATATGATTTTTTAATTTATTTTAATACTTTATTCCCGGTAAGTAAAGCTCGCGTATTCGTACTCCCCGAGGGAGTATTACCTGTTACTGAAATTTTCCGGTAATTAGAGCTTCATAATTGTATATTAATAAACATATTAATACCGTAGATAGAGAGTTATTCATGCGTGAAATTCTTCCAATTATGTTTCTGCTCAATAAAAATTATGGAAAATTTAATTAATCTGGACGATAGTGTTTTACAACAACCAATAAAGTTAAGCTGTAGATGTAAGCGATGTTTACTCCACGTAATAAGCTTTACAATCTTTTAATCTACAGGCAAATGATCTCTCATAGTCTCATGTACGGGTAAGTAATACAACTACAAACCATCCATTTCATCGGCATCATAAATCTCATCAGGAGTTAGAATTTCTCATCGTCTAGTGATTAACGTAACGTAGATGTTTTGAAATTGATGTTTCAAAATCTGTGCCGATCGAGTCGTATGTAATATCAGACAGATTAATATTTTTTCTATCTTTTATATGGATGAAATGACACAATCTAACAAACACCTTAAAATTCACAATGATTTACATAAATAAAATATATAAAAATCATCCCAACATTAACCCTAAAGCCACAAAAATTTTCGATTTCATATTGTACAGGAAAAAAAACTTTCTTTTAAATTTAGCATCCCTGTTTTTTTGTTTTTAGAAAACTTTTTTTTCAAAGGGAGTATTCATTCCTTACCTTCTTCCCCTGTCTTTACTAGAATAATAGATAGCAACCATTATCGACACTGTTGAACGTCTGTTCGTTTTTTAGCAGTCCCCGTTGAAAAGCTCTTAACGAGGACTTATTACTACAGTTAAGAAAAAGTCCAAAACCCAAATTTTGTTTGGACTTTTGTTTTTTTTGGATACTTTTGGTTCACCAAACACTAGTGCACTTTTGGTGCACTAGATGTTACAACAGTCCTAAATCTAAAATGTCAACATCCGACGGCTAATCGTTTTTCAGTTATGCCTAATACATACGTACGTACAGACATCACGCCGAAACTAGTCAAAATGGATTTCAGGGATGGTCAAAATGGGTATTTCCGTTGTAATCTGAAAACCGAAAATTTTCGCAAAAAAAAATATATGTTTGTCTACTTCCTTGTAGGAAGTAGACAAACATATATACAGCAAAGGAAATTGGCAAATAATTTAAAAGGAAAAAAACGACGCGATAATTTTATACAAACTAAAAGATTCGAACAAAACAGATCAGTTCCATGGTTAATCTAATAGAATGAAAAAGGAAAAGGAAAACCATTAAGAGGCTGAACTCGTTTACACTACATGAAACACGTAGAGGGTGGAGTGTAAAGATACAAATCTAACGTGAAGTTGAAGGTAGATGGATGACAAAAGTTAATGGAGTAGAAAAAGAAAGGCCGATAACATCTTCATCTCTGAACATAAAAAAAAAAATTAATTACAAATGTATTTTTTTATTTTTTATTTGCATAAGATATAATGGAATGTAAATTGTAAGATAATCGTACAAAACAAAAAAACAATTTACAAAAAAAAAACTAAAATTATATGATGTATTAAATAATTATTTATTTGTTGTTAGATATACTTCATTTATATTGGATAAGCAAAACCATGTTGTGAAAGAATCATTATTTTAAATGTAGAACTAATATAAAATTTATCAAAGGTATAAAATGATGAAAGTGACATAATGAAACAACATTACGAATGAGTTCATCATATGCCTTTACCAGTCTAATAAATATGAACTGTATTTATAATTAAGATAATAACAGCAATTGATTTAATAATGTGGAATATTATAATAATAAGGACCGAGTTTCTTTGGACCTCACCTAGGTAAATTAAACAACGAACGTCACAGAATCAACCTTCAGAAATATCCATCTTATATAATACATATACTCATCTAAATAGATATATTCATCTTATGTTCTGTTAGTCACAGAAATTACTCGTGTTCTTCCGGTTATCATTTCTTATTAATATTTACAACGAAATTACCTGTTATTGGCATCTACTGCCAAGAAAACTCATTAAAAAATTCCTTAAAATATTAGGAATGATTTTTTATTGCTTCGATTCCTGTTTCCTGTACTAAAATAAATACCCTGAAGAAAATGATAAAGCGAGACGAGTAAGAAATCCCCATTTGAAATTTCAAAAACCTTTCTATGAAAGTTTTGTTAAATTTCTACTTTCCATAAATACTCATTATTTGATTTTTTTTGCTAAAATGCATCCAGCGATAGTAAATCATAAAAAATAGTTTTGGCGAAATGAGGCTGGAATTCGTGTACCTCGAATGAAATGGAAAAAGTTTATGAGAAATTTTTTAAGGTTTTATTTTAATGCGTTGAAATTTGTTTGCTAAAATTCATCCTGAAGGTATAAAATACACAGAAACAAAAAATTACCAATAGTTCTACAAGAATTTTTTCGAAGTGCATCTTCAGCGAGTAAATGACGAAAATCTTTTATAATTGAGACAAATCATATTAAGCTAAAATTTCAATTACATAAGTTTCTACCTAGTTATAAGTTTATCCTCCTACAAGTTTCATTAACACCGGCCTCCGTGACGCGAGTGGTAGCATCTCGGCCTTTCATCCGAAGGTCGCGGGTTCTAATACCGGTCAGACATGGCATTTTCACACACGCTACAAATCATTCATCTCATCCTCTGACTCAATACATAACGGTGGTCACGAAGGTAAAAAAAAAATAAATAAAAAAAAGATTCATTAAAAAACTTAAGTTCATGCGAGTACATACTTTTTCCTGTTTAGCCTCTGGGAAGGAGGGAATATCGTTCAGGTATTACTTCAGAGGATGATATATATGCGTGTAAATGAAGTGTAGTCTTGTACAGTCTCAGTTTGACCATTCCTGAGATGTGTGGTTTGTTGAAACCCAACCACCAAAGAACTCGGTATCCACGATCTGGTGTTCAAATCCGTTCAAAAGTAACTGCCTTTATTAGGACTTGAACGCTGGAACTCTCGACTTCAAGAATCAGCTGATTTGAGAAGACACGTTCACCACTAGACCAATCCGGTGGGTTTATGTGAGTACATATTGAGAGATAACATGTTAACATGATTTTGGGAACAAATAAATAAAAGGCATCTTTACAAAAAAATTATAACGAAATACAAAAGAATTAATAATTTACGTATATGTTTTATGGCTCGCTACGAAAACTAACGTCACTCGCCTACTATTTATGAAAAATTTGAAAAAATAAACTTTCTATTAAAGCTCGGTATCTCGATAAAATTTTTCCAGGATTTTTATGTACGAATAAAAGTATTTTTTAAATTTCATTCGTAAGAAAAACGACAAAAAATTAAAACCAAGACGCTTGTACTTTAAAAACTTTCACTTTAAGCAAAAATTATTTTCTAATAATTAAATTATCTGCCTATACATCATCTCAAAGTTTAAAAAAAAACTGCACTGGTTAATCGCTGGTAAAAACTGCATTTTAATCGCTTTTCCTGAATTTTAATTTTAAGTTAAAACCAATAAAAACAAAAAAATTATTTTTTATTTATTTATACGAATATACAAAGATAATCGTTTGAAAAATAAGACTTAAATTTCAATAAATAAAACGTATTTAAAATAAAATAAAAATTATATCTACTTTGTACTTATTGCTATTTAAAATTAAATGTTTAAATGAAGTTTTCAATGGAAAATAATAATTTGTTTGAAAGAAGAATTGATTCGTCCACAATTTTTAATTAAAATACAGGCCAATAATAATAATAATAAACTCGGAAAAATAAGTGTTCTATAAAAATAGGTGTTCATAACAAAAACGTACAAAAATATTCAAAAAAGTGTTGATAATGAAAACATGTAATATCCTGTCGTACTTCAACCTCCTCTCTATGTTAAAAAAAGGGAAAAGAAATAGGTCAGGAGAAGCGTCATCAGCAGCTAGCAGCAAGTAGGAGTAAAAACTAAGTACGAAATAGCTGTAGCGAAGTACTTCGAAGCAAATTATACCCTTCAATCCCCTTGGCTCACCAGCTGATTTAATTACGCTGTCACTGAGAAAAAATTTCTCTCTGCCGATGTAACCTAGATTATATTTTACAAGGATTTTTCTTCCGTAAATCCTTTAACAAATATCTCGTAACAGATAAGATTTATACTTAACTTTTCTAAATATTAAAACCAGTATTTTCCATGTAATTTTCACACTACAGTGAAAATATATATTAAGTATATTCTACACACGTTTGAATTTAATCAAATTTTACATAAATTGCATTTGAACTATAAGATTTTCTAATAAACGTATAGTGAACAATAAATACATTGACATACATACGAAAGTGCAAAACAGATCAAAATGAGTTCGCAGGTAAATAAATATTTCAATAAATGAATATAAAGAATACTTTTTATGTTTGTGAGATTTTGTATCGGATACCACAACACCGATGTCTTGAGTTCTTCTCTAGCGATAAAATAACGTTACTGCATTAAAAAAAAAAATTTAAATCAAATACAATGAAATCTTCTTATTCGCGACTTCGATATTCGCAGTGCAATATTTTGCGATATCTTTTCTATATTCGCGGCTAAAAATTTCTGAATTCGCGTACATTATAATATTATGTACTCCAATTAAAAAATAAAAATATTAAAAGTTTTAATAGGGGAGGTAGAGTATGGACTGTTCATACTGGTGTATGGTTAACTTTTCGCAAATCAACTGATTTTGAAACCCACCAGGTAGGTCTAGTGGTGAACGCGTCTTCCCAAATCAGATGATTTTGGAAGTCGATTTGGAAGCGTTCAAGTCCTAGTAAAGCCAGCTATTTTTACACGAACTTGAATACTAAATAGTGGATACCGGTGTTCTTTGGTGGTTGGGTTTCAATTAACCACACATCTCAGGTATGGTCGAACTGAGAATGTACAAGACTACACTTCATTCACACTCATACATATCATCCTCATTCATCCTCTGAAGTATTATCTAAAACGGTAGTTACCGGAGGCTAAACAGGAAAAAGAAAGAAAGAACTGATTTTGAAGTCTAAAGTTCTAAGATTCAAATCCTAGTAAAAGCAGTTACTTTTATGCGGATTTAAATACTATACTAGATCGTGGATACAGGTGTTCTTTGGTGGTTGGGTTTCAATTAACCACACATTTCAGGAACGTTCGACCTGAAACTGTACAAGACTACATTCATATATATCATCCTCATTCATCCTCTGAAGTTTTAATACTAATTTAAATACTCATGAAGTTTAAATACTAATGAAGTTTTAATACGGATTTAAATACTATACTAGATCGTTTTATCTCTGAAGTTTTAATACTAATTTAAATACTCATGAAGTTTAAATACTAATGAAGTTTTAATACGGATTTAAATACTATACTAGATCGTGGATACAGGTGTTCTTTGGTGGTTGGATTTCAATTAACCACACATTTCAGGAACGTTCGACCTGAAACTGTACAAGACTACACTTCATTTACATTCATATATATCATCCTCATTCATCCTCTGAAGTTAACACGTTACGGTGGTTCTGGGGCCTAAACAGGAAAAGAAAGAAGGTAGAGTGTGGACGTGAACAGGTAGAAGATACGACGATGGAAAACAGTTAAATTTATAAACGCTTACCGAAGACATTTAACTATCCCATGATCTTATCCAGTTTTTTATAGATACTGATCCATCTTTGAATAGAAGCTTAATCTTTAAGCGCAAAATTGAAGATGTCATGCAAGAGCCCACAGAAATTCACGGGGATTTAAAAACAAGAGCGAGGACGAGGAAAAATTACAAATTTTTGTAAATGCAATCCATAATACTGTATGATAGTTTTGTAAATTTCCTTTGCAGTAATTTTAGTTTTAGTGTACGTAATACTGTTTTCTTGACATTTTAATGCGATTACAGAGTACAATTTGAACACGTAATACAGTTTTCTATAGTGAGTTTTTAAATCAAACAGTTCGGTAAGTGCTTACGAGTAAATTAGAAAATATACTGTACATATTTTTTTGCACTGTACCTATTTACTGTACTAAACCAGTGCTTATAATTAATTTTGCCGTCTGTATTTCATAAATAACATCGTCATAAGTAAGTACGCATGATTTTTTTCATTTTACATAGAACCTAACCATTCTTTCTTAAATGAGTATTAGTTCCATTCTATATTCGCGGCATTTTTACGGTCTCAACCCCCGTGAATAACGAGATTTTACTGTAATCACCTTTTACATCAAATAACAGATTCGGTCTAGTTACGAAATACAAGCAATAAATTTACAACAAATTGAATCCCCGGTCTCGAATGTTCGATACAATGAAGACATATTATTATGAAGCAACAACAAATAACGAGTCAATGCCAATGCCTACTGGAATTTTCAATTTAATATGATTAACAGCTCCATTCATCCTAATAAATATCGCACTTACGTTATAAAGTAATTTTTCTTTACAATAAATAATGGTTATAGAAAAATCATTTTATGATTTTAAAAAAATTTATGTCGTGTTTTTTATTATTTATTACATTATTTAAAGAATCATTATTAAATTTATTACAGTACAGAGTGTACAAAACAGAATATCGGGTTTTAAAGCTATTTAACATCTCTTAACTTTGACTTTCAGTAATGAATTACAACAGAAAGAGTAATTCTTAAAGTTTTTCCTGCAAGAGTACAATGTGAGAACCGACCGTCACGCGGTAAATATCCAACTGATAGGAGTGTTCATACCAGCAATGAATAATCCAGTAATGAATGCGACAACTGCTTCAATCCCGTGCCTTAAATAGGATAGATCAGTAGGTAGCGAAGACACATACACAACATCCTTTATAAAACCCTAAAGGAGAAATGACTTAGGGTCAGATCGGATGACCTTGGAGGTCATCGCAAACAACCTCTGTCATCGGGTCCATGCCGAACGATCCAGCGGCCGGAGAAAACTTCATCTAACCGATCCCGTACAGTATTATGCCAGTGAGGAAGCGTCTTGTCTTGATAACATCTTGTTATCAAATGAAATTCTCTGGTCCAGCTGGCAGTTGAGGAGACAGCCGAGTACGCAGTATATCCAAACAAGCATTTCCTGTAACACTTGCTTCAGTGAAAAAGAAAGGCCCGACTTTCCTCGGAATATTGTACAGAAATTTAGTTTGGGGAAATCCCTTTTGCATTATAAGAGTTCATGGGGATTTTCTGACTCCCGTCACCTAGATACGGACATTATGTGTATTAACTTTTCCACTAAGACGAAATGTCTGCTCATCGCTACACACAATGCGATGAAGAAAGTCTAAGCATCGGGTACACTTTATTTACCGGATCTTTGTTATCTGAAAATTAAATCCTTTAGCCCTATGTTTTGATTGTACTCGCCCACCTTAAAACGTACCGATCCGATCTTTCGCTAAATACGCTCAAACCTGTGCGCTAGCGCAGCTGTCAAGTATAAACTTAAGACTGAAAAGTAGAAAATAAAATATATATGTAAAATTTTTTTTTAAAACACCACTCTTAAATTAAACGCACTAAAAGTAAAAAAAAAAAAAAATTGGACGGTATCTCAGAATGGATTTGACAACAAGCTTTCATGGTGATACGTAAGATTTCGTGAAAGTCATAACTTCAAATTAAAAATTTGATGTTTTTGCCAATTTTTCAATGTGCGTGATGAATGGCCTAAAGAGTGGGGTGTAAATATGAGCACCCACCTTGCTCATATTTGCTTGTGTAAAAATTTTAACCATTGTAAAAGAATAGGCCCACTTATTTTAAATGTCAGAAAAACGATCATACTACAGGCTGTTGAAAAAAATACCTTCCGATTATCATTCGTAAGTTTTAGTTAAAGAAGAATATTATAAAAATTATGTTAAATTAAAAAGAATCACTTACTTTTGCAAAAAAAAAGTTCTCGTTTTAACCGAACTGAAAGAAAAAAAGCTGGCAAATTATTGCATGAATTTCCCGGCTTCCTGTTCAAAAAGTAGTATTGTAAAATCGTTAAAAAATCTAAAAAAAAACAAAGTAAAAAATCCATAAATATGAACAAAAAAAAAGAAGTAAAATAAAAAAATGAAAACGGTTGTAAAAGAATAAAATGGTAAAAAAATTCTTCTCGAATTGTAAACAAAACAGCCATAAAATATCATTATATTTCCCTTGAACAGTTTTCCGTATTAAAAACTCTTTTAATAACGCTAATATTCACCAAAATTAATTCTATAAACTTTAAGATCTAAAAACTAAACAAATTTTATTTTATTTATTTATTTTATAAAACTAGTTAAAGAAAAAATATTTAAAAATATTGGGATGTTCAACTTTTATGAAAGTAATGAAAAAAATTACTTCTCATTTTGGGTTCGTAATATAAGTGCCAAATTATTTTTATTTTAGTATTCGTTAAGTGATGAAGAAAAATACAAAAAAAAAAAATAATAATAATAAAAAAGAGTACAAAAATAAACAGAATATATATTTTTTAAGAAACGTTTTTTTAAAAATATTCATAGATTAGGCTTAACAAATTTGGTTAAGCAAAGTTTTCCATACCTCTAAATACCCCTTCAATAAAGGCTAAAATAAGAAAAGGAGATTTTCAAAAAGCATTTCTGCATTTTATCTCAGGGTATAAAATTTTAAAAAAATTAAAGACATTTTTTGATAGCAAAAAATATAAAGTATAAACTTTCATAAACTTTTTGAGAAATATCTAAACCTAAGGGAGATTAGTAAAAGAACAAAAAGAAACATATATTTCAATTTTAAGAAGTAGGAGTTGATTTTTACTTTCTTTTACGAAGTAAAGGAAGTATTGTGATCGCGAAAAATTTCGGTTTTCGGATTTCAGGAATGGTCATTTTGACCACCCCTGAATCCATTTTGGCTAGATTCGGCGTACGTCTGTACTTATGTAACTCAAAAACGATTAGCCGTAGGATGTAGAAATTTTGAATTTAGGACTGTTGTTAACATCTAGTTGTGCACCTCCCCTTTTGATAGCAGTCGACTCCAAAAAGTCTCCAAAAGACCCAAAATCTAAAAAAAAACTGGATTTTGAACCGTTTCTTAACTGCAGTAATAAGCTCTCATCGAGTCCTTTTCAACAATATATCATAAGTGTTACTTATTTTCATTGTTCCAGAGTTATAGCCAAATGAAATTTTAATTAATGAAATATTTAGATCTTACAAGGGGAAGGCACATCGATTCGAATCAGACTTCATTTCCTTCTTTTTTTTTTTAATTTAAATTTATTGATTTATTAATAATTACACTGATAGACAAAAAAAAATTGTTTAATGTTTCTCTAAGTATGACCATTTCTTGAATTGCTTTTTTGCGTACATTGCAGATCTGTAAATACAATTTTTCTATCACCCTTAGTTTTAAACAAATTACAACAGTCCTAAATCGAAAATGTCAACATCCTTCGGTTAATCGTTTTTGAGTTATAGGATATACATATGTATGCACGTACGTACAGAAATCACGCCGAAACTAGTCAAAATCGATTCAGGGATGGTCTAAATGGATATTTCCGTTGAAATTTGAAATCAGATTCGCGATCGCACTTCCTTTACTTCGTGCAAAGTAGTAAAAAATTATCTTATTTCGTATTTAAAAATACGCATTAATAAAATCTGATATGATATGCAAGACACATATACGTGCGTCATTAACTAGTCATTATAAATTACGATATCTCTAATACAGCTCCATCAGTTTCCACTGTTTTTTTTTTTTTTTTTTTGTTTTTTTTTAAGGGGGGTAATTAAACTCAGTATAAATAGGATTTTAATTTATTTTTTATACTTTGCATTAATAATTTGAATACAATCAAATTATAAAACAGAACAATATTTTTAAATGCATTCAGTAAATAACACAAACACAAAATATAACAACAAAAATTAGCTTTATTTTCAATAAGGAAAGCAATGAAGTATTATTCGTATTTATTCTTCAGGAATACTTTAGTTAATAAAGATCAGATGGGATAGCGGTTTTACTTTATAAATATGAAAACCAAAAAGAATTCAACAATGAGTTAAACCTTAGCCGATTCAAATGTTTGAAATTATTATACTGATCTATTAAGGTAAGTATAAAAATAAAAGAAAATAAAAAAAAAATGTCTTACCTTCGGAAAATTACAAAAGAATCTTTCTATTGACGCATATAAATATATCACTTAAAGCGATAAAAATTGACTGACATAAAGTAATGAAATGTAAAATCCTGAATCTACAAAAATATCTTTCTAATTATATTCTACTATCTCGTTAATTTGTGATACAAAACAAACAATAAGATAATTTTTTTTCAGTATCAAGGGAGCTAATTATAAACTAATTATAGGGCAAAACTTTAAGAGGACAGACTAGCACATAGCTCGGAGGACCAATGGCATTTGTTCAAGTTGATTGAAAATATGATTAAAAAAATTAATGATAATTTTTTTCATGATTTTACAAAACTAATTATTCATGAAAAATTACGAACAATTTATCGGGGAAAAAATTAACAAATCATTAAAATTAACAAAATATTACGCGTGATTCCGGCAAAACATATAAAAAACCATTGAATCAGATCTAGAAGTTTACACAACAGCAGATTCAGTAGAAAACTAATTAATAAATTTTAAAAAGCAAATAATTAAGGCAGCAATGAAGACTTTAGATAAAATGTAATTATTGATAAAAAAACCTAGAATAACCCGAAATGGAGACTAACAGAATTGAAGAGTGTAAACGAAGATTTTATATATTTTATACTACAAAATGTACAAAAACACAAATGATGAAGAGAATAGATTTTAATCGTACAAAATCAAAATCAGAGAAAAAAATGCGATATAGCAAACGAAGATTGATTGAAGAAAAGACGTAATAGTATAAATAGACTGGATAGAAGAGTAGAATTATCTGATAAAGTAAAAGGTAAGGAAAAAGAAATTGAGGTTTACAAAAGAAATTTTATTCTACAATATGAATATTTTACAGAAATTTGTTTTATTTTATATTATTATTCCTAATATGAACGTTGCAATCTGTTCAACTAACAAACAATAAGCAACCCTCCCAAGCCCAACGAGATGAATATAATATATGCAAATGAGGTGTAATCTTGTATAGACTCAAGCCGACCATTCCTGAGATATGTGGTTAATTGAATTCCGATCCCCAAAGTACACCGGTATCCACTGACCAGAATTCAAATCCGTATAAAACAATTAACTTTTACTAGGATTTGAATTTCAGAACCTTCGACTTCGAAAATCAGCTCTTAAACAAGTGATCTGCGACAACGAGTTCACCACTAGATCAGCCCGGTGGGCTACGTGGTACATTTACATTTAAACAAGAAAACACAATAGGAAATAATTAAATATTATTTAAAAATTACTATGTTGCCGATGTAACGTACGAATGAATAGATTTTACCAATTAATATGCTAAATTTAAGAAACTTTTAAAATTTCAATAAAATAAAAGCTTTAATGCGGTAAAGATGAAACCAAATCAAAGAAAGCAGCACAGCAGATAATTGTGATATTATCATGGTATAAAGTTTAACGTCTCATAGATTCAAATTACAATTTGAGCAATTTCTGGAAATTAATTTTTGCTTCCAATGTACGAAGTAAAAAAATTATTGTGATCGCGAAAAATTTCGGTTTTCAAATTTCAACGGAAATATCCATCTTGACCATCCTTGAGACCATTTTGACTAGTTTCGGCCTGACGTCTGTACGTACGTAGTACGTATGTATCTCGAAAATGATTAGCCGCAGGATGTTAAAATTTAAATAAATAATAATTCAATAATAACAATAAAAAAAAATCTGATGTGGACACCACATGACTTCCTTGTACGCCTATTAAATATACATAGCTTTTTTAAAATGGAAAGTACATAAAATTTTACTTCATTAATAACTTCTAATACTTTTACATATATTTTTTTTATATTGTTATTAGTGAACTGTTATTTACGGGAAATTTGTTTTACAATCAGACGTTAATAATTATTATTAATAAACCAATATATTAAAATTACAAAAAAAGCCAAAAATAAGGAGATGATGTCTGATTCGAACCGATGTGCCTTCCCCTTGTAAGATCCAAATATTTCATAAATTAAATTTTTATTTGACTATAACTCTGGAACCAATGAAAATAAGTACCACTTACGATATATCGTTGAAAAACTCTCAATAAGGCCTTATTACTGCAGTTAAGAAAAAGTCCAAAATCCAGATTTTCTGGATTTTGAGCTTTTATGGACACTTTTAGTCCATTCTATTGCAATGAAAAAAGAAGGTGCACAACTAGATGTTATAAAAGTCCTAAATCCAAAATTTCATCATCCTATGGCTAATCGTTTTTGAGTTATAAGAGTTACATACGCACATATGTACGTACAGAGGTCACGCCGAAATACTTCCTTCACTTTGTACAAGATAAAAAAAAAAATATGAAAAAATATCAGTCATTAATGAAATAAAATTTTATGTACTTCTCATTAAAAAAAAATGAATATATGTAATTCAATAGGCGTGCAAGGAAGTCATGCTATATCCACGTCAGGTCTTTTTTACCAGATTGAATGCGGAAATTTGAAAATGGAAACAAAAGTAGTGATTTTAACATTTAAATTAATTTTAGAACATTAATTAAATTAAAACAAGGCTGAGCAAATCTTAAAACAAAAATATTTGTTGTGTGAAATGGAGCAGAATTTTTAATTTAAAAAAAAAGTAAAAAAATAAATAAATCGTATTATGGAAAGAAAAATTATTTTTCTTTTTTTAAAAGAATCAGGTAAAATAATAATGATAAATACAAAAGGAATAAAATATAAAACTGATAAAGAAATAAATAAATTAACAATTAATATAATCCATCTTACCAGATCGTTGATATACTCGTATTCTCTAGATCTTTCGGCTTACTTGGAAGCCATCATTAGGAGTTAAAATTAATCCATTAGTCAAAGTTTAAAAAATCATAGTTAACAATTTTAACTATGATTGTTTTAAGCCGAACGATCTAGAGAACATATCAACTTGCTGGTAAGGTGGATTATATTAATTGTTAATTTATTTATTTAACATATCAGCGGTACCATGTTTGAGAAATTGATAAACAAATGTGACAGAACAGAAGAATAAAAAAATAAACCAGTAGTAAAAAATAGATAGAAGATAAAACATATAGATCTAAAAAGTAGAATTGCAAAAGCTACTAGAACTTTAAAATACAGAGTAAAAATAAAACTTCCGCTTTCAAAAACAGATTTGAAAGAAATTTTCAAAGATATTTGGATTACAGAACTTTTTAGAAGAGAAACATAGAAAAAAAGAAGCAGAAAAAATCAGATTACGGAAATTTAAGAAGATACATTGATTTTTAAATACAGAATGTTAAAGATTAGGTAGGAAGGTAATTAGAATATTAAATGATGAATTAGAAGAAGCAAGAAATTTGTAATATAATCTCATGTAAAAAGGAATATAGTGTAAACCATATATTACGATACCCGTACTCCATGATTTATTTATAAAAGGAAGTACTGAATAAAATAAGTAAAAGAAAACATTACATATGCAAAGAAAAACATTATATAAGAAATATGAAATATATATTACTGGAATATAGGAAATAGATAATTGATGATATAGGATGTAAGAGGTATGAAGAAACTAACAGAACGGAACGGAAAAGTACGTCAAACTAGTCAAAAGATTAATTTTATTAAGCATGGCCCGTTTGTAGTAATATATAAATTATTTATATAATAGTTTCCATTTACCAACAATCTTTAATAGTAATGTTCAAGCGCTTTCGGATTATTAATCCATCCTCAGAAACAATGATGTGTTATACATTATAATTATTTACTTCGCATATCATTAATTATACTAAACTGAATTTTATAAAAATATAAATGTAACAAGTGATCGTCAAAAAGTAAAAAAGTACGTTATCAGTCAACTCAGTATGAAGGTCTCAGTTGTTATGACAATTGAATAACAATTGAAACCTTCATACTGACATGACGGATAACGTTAACTTTATTTTACCTTTTAACGATCAATTGTTTTATTTATATTTTTATAAAATTCAATTTAGTATAATTAATGAAAAGTGAAATAAATAATTATAATGTATAACACATCATTGATCCCGAGGATGGATTAATAATCCGAAAGCGCTCGAAGATTAGTATTAAAGATTTTTGGTTAGTGGAAATTATTATATAAATAAAAGATTGATATAATATTAATTCTTTTAAAGTATACATAATAATTCACTTAAAAACACAAAAAAAACCGGATTTCGAGAAATTAAGAAAAAATGTAACAATATTATAATAATACAGTTCAATTAACATAAAAAAAGCCATAAAATTGAACCTAATAAGAACTTTAAAGTTAAATTGAAGTAAATGTCAAGTAAACAAAAAAAAAATAAAGTAAGGTTTATGGCTAATTACAGCATGTAACCTGGATGGTCTGATTATTCCCACGGGAACTGGAGGAACAATGCCAGCAACTTCCTATATGATTAAATCTAACCTGTCATTTTGGTAAACTGTTTATATTATTTAGTCCACCTTCAACCGTTCGACTAACCCGTAAGAGCGTCAGATACTGTCGTGAAGGACACAGTATACATTTGTAGCCGTAGATATAAGCGTGCAAGGTGAACAAATTATAATTGTTAATTTCATTAAATTATTTAAAATTACTTGTTAAATAATGTAGCCGATTACTTGTTAAATAATGTAACACTGGAATGGAATGGATCTAGAAATTACGTGCCCGGTACGATACAATTTTAAATAATACATAAATAATACACTAGGTGGATTATCCGGCTTTTACTTGGAAGAAGATAAATAAATTAACGTTTTACATTAACAATACGAATAAAATCCGTTGTTTTTATATGTTTGAAGTTATACAGTATTTTGATGTTTTTTGAAGTTTTACAGGTCAGTTGTATCTTTGCTGATGAATTTAAAGTTTAAAAACTTGCTTCATAATAACAATAACAATAACAATAACAATCTGATGTGGACACTACATGACTTCCTTGTACGCCTATTAAATTACATATACACATACACAGTCCGTCCCACAGGAAAGGTGACTCATGTGAAATAAAATACAAGACGTTTATTTTTAGTTTTATATGACTTGTTATTCAAAACAGGATCCTTGTGAGTGAATACACAACAGGAAGCGTTGGAAAAATTGTTCGGAACAATTTTGATACTCAATCTTTGAAATTGCCTGCAGTACCATTGTCGTACCTCTCTGGATATCTGAAATCGTGTCAAAACGATGAAAACACTCGAAATACTGAAGTTTCATCACCTGTTACGATGCAAGACATGAAGTCTGGGTCCCTAGCGGCCCATCTTTTCACGTCTCTGCGGTGTTCCACTCTGCAATCTTTTTGATTGTCAGTGAGCGAGTGGGGCACAAAGCAACAATAGATCTTCTTTTTGCCTAAATTTTCAGTTAGAATGCGATGCACAATTGTTTTAGGAATTCCAGAGATCTCCTCAATTAATTTGGTAGATGCACAACGATCATTTCGAAGAATTTCAGCCACTTTTTGAACATTTTTTTTTTACGCGAACTGTCGACGATGCTCCTGGACGTGGATCATCATCAATGCTCTTCCTACCATCACGAAACCTTGCATACCACTTAGAAACAGTTTTACGACCCATTGCTTCACTACCATAAAGAGTATGTATCATTTTAAAAGTGTCTGTGGCACTCTTACCCAATTTAAAATAAAACTTAATGTTTGTACGTTGCTCCATTGTTCCTTTCACGACTGAAATTCATAACATAATGTTAAAGTTTTGTTTATTACGAGCAGTTTCTGATGCCAGCGCTGTTAAATTAAGGTACTCGGAATACCACGCTAGTTAATTCACGTATCCATCCGTTCATAGATCGCATTAGGAGTTACGGGAATATAAAATCAGTCACCTTTTCTGTGGGTCGGACTATGTATTTTGCTACACTCATTTAAACTTATTTCATCTGAAAATGAGATACGAATAATTCTTTAATAAAGTGGGTACTTGCACAAATGCAATATGGAGGACACTACATTTCATTTTTCTGGTGTCCTTACCAGCATTTTGTATTAGTTTATATATTAATTTTATTTCACGTCGCTAAAGTAGTTATGTGGTGTAAGTGAGAAAGTGTCGGATCCGTCCGTAACCGTGCACACATCGGTTCGAATCCGACTTCATATACATATTTTTTTTTTCAACTTTTTTTTTTAATTAACCTCTGTAAAGGGGTTTTAATTAAAATGAAAAGTACGTAAAATTTGATTTAACTTATGATTTTTTTCATATTTTTATTATTGTTATTATTGAATTATTATTTACTGTAAAAAATGTTTTACAATCAGAGGTTAATAATTATTAATAAATCAATACTTTAAAAATAAAAAAAGTTAAAAAAATATTTGTATATGAAGTCGGATTCGAACCGATGTGCCTTTCCCTTGTAAGATCCAAATATTTCATTAATTAAAATTTTATTTGGCTATAACTCTGGAACCAATGAAAATACGTAACATCTATGATAATATATCGTTGAAAAGTTTTCAATGAGGTTTTATTACTGCAGTTAAGAAAAAGTCCAAAATCCAGATTTTTTGGACTTTTTGGGCTTTTTTGGACACTTTTGGTCCAGTCGATTGAAATCAAAAGGGAAGGTGCACAACTAGATGTTACAACAGTCCTAACCTCAAAATTTCAACATCCTACGGCTAATCGTTTTTGAGTTATGAGTAATTCAATTACTAGTAATTGCAAGTTCCATGGAGAAACTCGAGAAGCACGTTGGACGCGGCGTTGAGTAAAAGCGCGCGATTGCATGTGTGAGTTGTTCTGACGCGCGATCCTTTTTTTTCCTCTACTTCTCTAGGTCGGTCCGGACTGTTGGGTATAACTCCACCCAGAGGAGTATCTGGTTACTCTAACGAGCCTTCCCACCAACTGACTGTATATCCGGCATGAAACGTCGGCTCGCCGGTCAGCTCTTTTGAGGAGTCTATTGAGCCTTGTCTTGACGCCGCGTCCGGACATATCTGCCCAAAACACAGCGCCGGGTCTTTTCTCTTTTATTGTGCCTACCATCTCCCGGATTCCCCAGAGGATCATAGGCACTGGCACACCTGGGCATGCCAGCCCTCTCGTTTCTATACTAATAGCCCCGGCGCCGTTCCTCTTGATTTTTACTCCTGATTACCTCCGTGGCATATGTGTTGACTCTCCTCCAATGTTCCTTGCTTTGTAACCTGTAGTTCACAAGGGTTATCTGGTGTGCACTGTGCGATACCCGCCCAATTCCGTTGTATGTCCCACTTTCGGCATTTGAAGACTGTATGTTCAACAGAGTCCTTGTCTTCGCAAAACATACATGATGGTGACGCAGGTCTGTCTATTTTATGCAGGTAACCTTGAAAACTACCATGCCCTGTTAATATCTGCGCTACGTAGAAGTTTACTTCACCAAACTTTCTGCCGTTCCACGCGTCTAGGTCATGTATACTTCGTTGGTCCATTGTGCCACCCCTCTTGCACGCCACGTGTTCTTCCACACGGTCACCATACGTCCGTTCTCTACGTCTCTCCTGCTCGAGCCATGAGCTCTGAGCCTTTCTCCCACTTGAAGGTCGATTGGCGGAACTGAAGCGAGAACACAGAGGACCTCGTACGATACCGTGCGGTAGGCGGAAACTACTCCTATTAGGGCTCTCCTGTGCACTTTGTTAACTCTAGTCAAATTCCTTTTTATGCGTAAGTATGTCGTCCCCCACACTGGTACTACATATAAGATTGACGATGTTATTTTTTACACTACCAATATCCTCTTCGACGCCCTTGGCGCACTTTGCGACGTTAGTAAAACGTTCAATGCTTTTACCATGCCTTCCGCCTTCTTGCAACAGTTGATGATGTGGCTAATAAATTTACCATTCTTATCCAGTAACACCCCTAGATACCAAGCACTCTCATGTGTACAGGCCCTTAATGGATTCGATTTATACAACCCGGACTTGTAAAGCCATTAATAATATGAAAAGTATTAGAAATATCCCTAATTTTTGTTTGTGAGTGTTGAATTTCGTAAGAGAGAAAAATTCGCTGGAAAAATATAGCTGTCGGTGAAAAGATCATCTCGTCCCAGGTGTCTAATATTTCTTGATGTTTTTGACGTGACGTGAATCTAAAAACGGAAAAACTTTGCTTAAAAATTATTAAATCTATATTGGCAACTATTTTGCTTTATTTCTTTGGAACAGTTTACTTAAAGTGTAATCATAAAATTAGCTCAGTACCTATACTTTAGAAGTTTGAATTTACTAAATTTGAAAAAAAATGAATAAGAGGTTGGTTGCTTACACGGGATTGCACTTAAATAAAAATTATTTAATGAAAATTTTAAAGATAATTTAAGAAAACTGTAATTCAGCTCTCAATGAATATAAAGGAAATATTTTTTGCACTGAAAAATTTGATTTAACAACCTATTATGAACGTACATTATTTTATATTTTCAGATCACAGAATTGATAAAGGATTGTGAAGTAAAAAAGATTTCCAATTAGAACTGGAATAAAATTTATAAAAATATGTATTCTTTTAATTTATGGTATTCGATTTTTTTTTTGAATTTTTTAAGTGAGGCATTAATAGAATTGGTGTTTATCTTTCTTTATTTTCAAGTAATTTTTGTTTAAATAGTCAAAAAACAAATAAATAAAACAATCTGAGGAATTTTTAAGAACATTTTATAATTAATTTTGAAGATTTCTTTAACACAGTTTTGATCTTTGTGAAAATTTACATTTACTAGTTTAAAAATCAATCTTACTTTTATATTTTCTTTAAATAAGAAAATAAGTATGAATTAAGTTTAAAAAATAATTTTCATCAGGCATATTGGAGAATCCTCTGAAGAATTATCTAAACGGTAGTTACCGGAGGCTAAACAGGAAAAAGAAAGGCATATTGGAGAAGCTTAAGTTAAGCTGCAAATTCTATTCAGATGCATAGAAAATTTAATTAGCATATTTGTCAACATTTTAAATCACTTAAGATTTTCTACGAAATACGAAACGTATTCGACTGTGATTAGACTAATTCAGAGGTTACGTATGTTTTTGTTTTTCTTATTTCTGAAAAGAAATAGTAACATTTAAAATAGTAAATAGTAAAAGAAGTAGTAACATTTAAAAGTAAACTAAAGAAACAATTTGATATGCATTCTGCTAAAAATAGAAGGTAACATTTACGTTTTTTTTGGCGTTTTGTGTTGGGAAAACTCATGCTTTATTCAGTGCTCATTCACTTTATAAGGTGAACTTATCGTAGAAAAGACAACTTAAAAACATGCCCCATTTAAGTTTCTTCGCTACTTAAAAAGTAAAAAATATATACCGCTTATGTTGCTGTCGGTAAAGTTTCTTCTAATTCATTTTTTTTATAAATAATAAATAGCGAAATTAAAGTATTTAGGAAAAAAATAGTTGCTTGTTTGCCTCGAGGAGACTTTAAAAAAGTGTGGGAATTCGTTTGCGTGTTACTAATCTCAAATAATTATAGTTTATAATTTTAGACATTCTGTTGTGTTTTATTTCGCTTTAAAATATCCAAATAATTATCACTTATAAATATTTTGATTTCATCTTAAATTCAAATGTTTTGTTTTGTAAGTTGAACATCATACACCTACAATGCGTTTATTGGTAGGTAAGGAACAAAAATAATAGGATCTGCCGCTATGACCGTTTTACTAACACTGGTCGCAATCTCTCTTAGGACGATTGTATTGGTGTAATTATAGTGTTCATATTTCCAAAAATTCAATGTATATGAACTTCATAAAAAACTGCCCACATCAGAGAATTTAATTAAAATATTTCAATTACTTCCAATAAAAAAGAATTAAACGTCAAAACCCTCAATTAACTCTTGTTCTATCTTCAACCGGTAGAGATTGTTTGATGTTTATCTTTTGTTGATTTTCTTAGCTGTCTGCCGGTAAATATTGTCTATGATAATAATTAATCAGTCAAGAAATTTAACGAATTACAGTTCTTTACGTATTTCCATATCAGTCCATATGAATTATCTATTACAAAATGAGTAATACACAGTTATAATAAATTAGCAGTAGTAAAACGGACTGGAATAATTAAATAGGTCGTACGATTAAGTAAAATAAAATATTGTTTACGGTATTATTTTAGTTTATTTCGTTACATATATCTAAAAAGAAAGAAAAAGTTACGGTATGCCAAAAATTTCACCACCTTTAAATATTGGAAACTGGAACCACTTTATCTCAATTAACTAAAATAAGGTTCTCAAACAGGCTTAAAGCGGATTTTATACTTTCTATTTAATACCAGATTAAAACATATACGAAATAATTTCATTTAATAATAATTTATTTATATAAACATATAAACTGATTTCAAAAATTAAATTCAGCACTTTTAAAAAGCTGGTATTTAAAACCGTGTAGTGAAGTAAAAAAAAATTAATATAACAATTATCCATTTTTTTTAAAAGGATTTTTCCAAAACTGTCATTTCAAACTAAACTCCAGTAATTAATATATTCCAGTTATAAATACTATATTAAAATCGATTATATAAATTATTTCTGTTGCTAAGTAAAGTAGGATTATATTAATTTAGTATTCTAGGTAACATACACCTTTATCTAAATTTAGAACGCTAATATTAAAAAATAATAAAATCATATTAATATAGAAAAATCAACTTCAAACATTTTATTTATGATTTGATAATTCATTATAGAAATTAGCTATCTGCTCGTGATTACTATTACTTTCAAAGCTTAAGTTGAACTATAAATAATAATTTAAAAAAAGTAATCCGAAATCTAAAAATAAAAAGATGTGATGTGGGCACTACATGACTTCCTTGTACTTCTATTAAATTGCATATACACTTTTTTTTTTTAAATGAAAAGTACATAAAATTTTATTTCATTAATAACTTATAATATTTTTTCATATTTTTTTTTATTGTTAATATTGTATTATTATTTATCATAAAATTTTTTTTATAATCGGAGATTATAATTTTTAATAAATCAATATATTTAAATGAAAAAAAAACGTTAAAAAAGGAAATGATTAGAACCTATGTTTCCTTCTCCTTGTATGATCCAAATTATTTCATTAATTAAAATTTTATTTGGCTATAACTCTCAAACCAATGAAAATAAGTACCACTTCCGTTGAAAAGCTTTCAATGAGGAAATTATTACTGTAGTCAAGCAACGAGCAATTTGCAAGCTCTCAATGAGTAATAAGGACCACCGTTAAGTATTACTTAAAGGATGAGATGAATGACAATTTTTTGTAGCGTGTGAAAATGCCATGCCTGACCGGGATTCAAACCCGGGACCTCCGGATGAAAGGCCGCGACACTACCACTCGCGTCACGGAGGCCGGCAATTGAATTATTACTGCAGTTAAAAAAAAGTCCAAAATCCAATTTTTTTTAATTTTGGTCTTTTTTGGACACTTTTGGTTCAGTCGACTGCAATCAAAAGGGGAGGTGCACAACTAGATGTTACTTCAGTCCTAAATCCAAAATTTAAACATCCTACGGCTAATCGTTTTTGAATTATGCGAGATACATACGTACAGACGTCACGCCGAGACTAGTCAAGATACATTCAGGAATAGTCATGATGGATATTTCCGTTGAAATCTGAAAACCGAAATTTTTCGCGATCACAATATTTCCTTTACTTCGTACAACGAAGTAAAAATAAACTTTCCGAATAACATTTTTTTTTAAACTTTTATAATAAAATACTTTTATAATAAGACCGGTTAGTCTTATTTTTAATTACTTACTGTACACATTTTAAATTACTATATTACGACCATCGGTGGCAATAAAAAGAAAAAAAACAATTATCAATTATTTTTTTGGTAATTATTTAGTTGAGGTGCATCACCCCGAAATCACAAAAAAAATACATCAAATCGTTGTAAAATCTTTTGAAATGTATTTTACGATGGAAATGAAGTGTCGGAAAAGTAGATATTTGAATATTGATACACTCGATAATGCAGATTCTTACCTCCGGATAATGTATAATTCTTTCTTATTCACTACACTACTTTTGTTATTTATAACTTATTCATTAGATTACACTGTCTGCTATTCTCAAACGGCGTCTAAGTTTGCCGAGTTTTCTTTATAGAATTTACAGTGTTCAGTAAATAAATAGAGTGAACTACAATGGATGAAAAATAAACTGCTTGACGTGAAATGTATATGTAAAAATAGAGAATTTACATTTATTACACTTATTAAATTCTCTCAATCGGTTGACAATGTGAGACAATTTTTTTTACAATCATGGCATTTTGCCGAAACACAAACAATGCTCATCGTGTAATAACGAAATGAAGCTGAATGAAGATCGACACATTTTCCGTTGTAGAAAACGCTTCGTGTACTTAACAAACATAAGAAATATGAAAGTAAACTGTGTAACGTAACCGTTTCGCAATAGGCCGATACATGGGTAGCCACCGCTAGGTTAGGTTAGGTTACGTAAATTTTTATTAATTTTCTATTTTCCGACACCCAAAATACATCATTAAATGAATAAATATTAATTTTGAATGAATTTGATATGTTTTTGTGATTTCGGGGTGAGGCACCGCAACTAAATAATTACCATTTTTTTCATTTCAACCTTTCCAAGATGCACCAAATTTAAAACTACCGATAACTTACTAATCTTTAATTTGGCGCCAGTTTTCAAACGCTGAAAATTTTTACTTTCGGTTTTTATGTCAAAACGTTTGTATGAAATTTATTTTTTTGTAAACACTACTGATACTAGATCGTGAATGTTCTTTGATTGGGTTTCAATTAACCACACATATTAGGAACAGTCGAATGAGACTGTACAAGACTACACTTCATTTACATTCATACATATCATCTTCTGAAATAATACCTTACGGTGGTTCCGGAGGCTAAACAAAAAAAATTAAAAAAAAACACTGCTGTTAATGAAATCTCGCCCAAAACTAATTGCCATATTTTCAACAAATCAAATTTTTCAACAAAAATTCTGTTTGAATAAGGTTGTTTTAAAAAATCGAATATATTTTAACAATATTTACATTAACATTTGTTACTTATAATTTTCTGCTGAAATAAAACAGAGTACATTACGAATTATTTCACTACAAAAAAGGTACATTAATTTCTTGTTTTAAATTAACTGACTCAGTCGTTGACGTTTGTAAAAAAAAATTTGGAAGTACATTTATTTCCTCAAAGAGTAATGTTGTTGGCTGTATAGCCAATTCCAACCGAGAATAAAGTGAACGTGTCACTCATAAGGCTGAATATCACCTTTATTTCAGTTTCAAAGGTCTTGGATATGCTGAATCTACGCAAGCCGAAACAAACGCCGAATGAACGCAAACGGTACGTTCGGCTCAGTAAAGATGGTAACGGAAAACCACATTAATAAATCTGACACGGGCAGGTTTTTATTACTGAGAATGGTTATTTCATCTTCAAGAATGACTCGTGACTCATCTCAGATTGCATTAACCATTATTGTTATAGCATTCAACATACGTACAACCAACTAAACTATAAGGGTTATGGGTTCTCAAAACTATAATACAGAGTTGTGTTATCGAATTGGAAAACGGCGGTGCTCGTTCTTCCCTCCCAATTCGTAATCAGAAAAAAATGACGAAATTACATAATACAATTTTTTTTATGTCCTACCTTCTCAATAGTGTCTATAAAAAAATGGCTTGCAACACATTAAACTACATTACAATAAAAGTAATACTAATAAAAAAATAAATTTACCCAAAGAAAATTGCATAAAATTAAAGGATAAAGTATATTTTACCGTTGTAGGAACCATTTACGAAGTGTTCCACAGAATACGAAACGGCATCAAATAATCTGCATTTTAAAAATTATTTTATTCCATGTAGCATAAGAATTTCCCTACAGAGAGATATTAAAACGTATAAAATGTACTGGTGAAATATTATGGGCTATTTTTAATCAATTAAATTAAATTGGAGTGACTGGATATTGAGTCGTATACGTAGATTATGCATGTGCAGGTGATTTATAAATTAACGTTTATTATTTTAAAAACTGCAAAATTCACTTATAAAAGGAAATGGATTATTCAAATTTTCAGTGAAGAAAAAATCAAGAGAAGCGACACAATAATCCAAACCCTTCATACTCCTCACGGCCTATTTTCGGAGTTAAAAAATTCATTTCAATTCTGCTGAACGAACCCAACAGATTACATTCACTGAACGTACAAAATGGTTTGATATAGAAAAAATAAACCATCGTTGAAATTGTTAAATGCAGAAAATACTTTTTCCTGTTTGTTGAAAAATCTGTTCAACAATTTTTTTGTATATTATACATTTTAAATATATTTTTTGGTTGATGAAATTACACAAAAGCTTTGAAGAGCTTGAACGTGGAATATGGAAATGGAATTCTGCGTTTAGAAAATTCCATGCCTGATCGGGATTCAAACCCGGAACCTCCGGATGAAAGACCGATACGCTAACCCCTCTGCCACGGAGATCGGCATTTATACTAAAATTTAATTTATTTTATTAAATTGTTAAAATTATTTGAGAATGGAAAATTTAAAAAAGTGAAACAAAACTATTTCTTGCATTATAAAAAAAAAAATAAAAATATTTTTATTCAAAAAAATAAAAATTTAATAAATTTTTACATTAAGACGAATACAATTTTAAGATATATTCTTCAAAACATCATTCTAGAGCTAAGAATTTTCAGCACAACAGGAATGGTACTCCTCGTTTACGCTTAAGAAGAAAGGCACTTACGTAACACTTCTTAAGTAGTTACACAGTTTGTACTCGCTTACTAAATTTTAACGCCTTAAAAAAGATAATAGTAATAAAAAGAGCAAAAGAAAAGACTAATAAAATATGTAAAAATTAATTTTAATTATAAAATACATACTATATATTTAGTAACAAATTGTAATTTTCGAAATAACATATTTTTACTATTATAATTTAAAAAATGTAACAATCATTTAATTAATTAACTACATACATACAGTAGTTTTTAAATCACGTTTGCAAATTTATACAGAGTTTCATTAATTTCATGTTATTTTTAAAATAATATAAATGGTTAAGAGATTATTAGCACGACAAACAGTAGGAAAGAGTTGGACGTATTTTTGATTACGCAGCAGTGTTATCTAGACAGGTTCATATTTTGAACTATCGGCTTTAATTGTGCATAATTGTAATAAATTTAACATTTTAAATAGTTAAGAATTTTATTTATTCATTTTATGACGTTTTCATTCGTTTTCTAATTTTATTTTAAATGCTTTTAAATTTATTTTTAAAAAAATAAAAGTTATTTTCGATGCCCATCAAAACGTTAGCCTCATTTTACTTTAGTGGTATCATAGTTCGCGAGCTATACTTCAAGAAGGAATGTATCGGTCAAAAAATTGGGTATGGGGTTTTTTTGCATTTCTTGACGTTTCAAGACCCAAGGACCCCCAAAAAAGTAGGAGGGGGATAATGTTCGTATGAACGTTATATATGCATATGCATGTGATGGCGTGTTAGAAGTACAACTGATTTTTATGAAATTAAATACAGACTATTTCATGCAAGAACTATTGCATGAAAATAAACAAGAACAAAACAAAAGTAATGAAATGTAGTAGAAATAACAAAGATGGACCATTGAATGTGAAAATAGAAGAAGAAAAGATTATGGAGGTAGAAGAATTTTGTTATTTGAGAAGTAGAATCACTAAAGGTGGACAAAGCAGGGGCGATATAAAATGCCGAATAGCACAAGCGAAACGAGCCTTCAGTCAGAAATATAATTTGTTTACATCAAAAATTAATTTAAAGGTCAGGAAAAGATTTTTGAAAGTATATGTTTGGAGTGTCGCTTTATATGGAAGTGAAACTTGGACAATCGGAGAATCTGAGAAGAAAAAATTAGAAGCTTTTGAAATGTGATGCTACAGGAGAATGTTAAAAATCAGATGGGTGGATAAAGTGACAAATGAAGAGGTATTGCGGCAAATAGATGAAGAAAGAAGCATTTGGAAAAATATAGCTAAAAGAAAAGACAAACTTATGAGCCACATACTAAGGCATCCTGGAATAATCGCTTTAATATTGGAAGGACAAGTAGAAGGAAAAAATTGTGTAGGCAGGCCACGTTTGGAATATGTAAAACAAATTGTTAGGGATGTAGGATGTAGGGGGTATACCGAAATGAAAAGACTACACTAGTTAGGGAATCTTGGAGAGCTGCATCAAACCAGTCAAATGACTGAAGACAAAAAAAAAATACAGACTCGTGTATTGGGCCAATCTGTTGGTAAAATTTTAGTCAATGTCTTCAGGGGTAGATAGGTTTTTTGGGTCAATTTTCTAAAAATTTTGCAAACATAACCCCAATTTATATTAAGCTCAGTACACACGTACACGCTTATCTTATTTTTAAAAAAATTGCCTCAAAATTTACTCTTTCCCCAAAATCAAAAGCTATCTTTTTACTTATAGCATATTTGTTAACTGATTTTTTTTTTTGTTGACTTCCTCAGGATAGTAGTAGTGCAAATGATCGCAAAATAAAATATTTTAAGGAAATATTGGAGGTGAGGAAGCCGATCAAAATTTAAAAATAACGGTTTTTTAAAACTTTTTTTTTCAAGTATCATTGTTCCACTGTATAAGAATAAATAACCAATACCAGGAAATATTACAACTTGTCAGTTTTTTTCATTTGAACTAGTTGAATAAGGACCGTGATTAAAATCTTTCAAAAGTAGGAACAATCCAAAGTTGAAAATTAATATAAATGCGGTCATAGTACAATAATTAGGTATATTTCTAGATAAAAAACGTTGCGTATATTCTATTGAAAAAGACTATATACGGAGTGTTCCGGGACGTATTCCCCGAACTATTCAAAAAAATGTAAGTATTTTAAGTATTCAAAAAGATGTACTTAATGATGAACTGCAACCTTCTTGGCTGCTTTGTTGCAGTGAGTACGTATTAGCTGAGCTCATTCACATGGGTACTATTTATTTTTGGAACAATTTTTGTAGATAATTTTATTTTTTATTTAAGGGATTGTTGTAAAAATTCAGCAATCTGTAAATATAAAATCCCTCATACTAAAACATTTTAAACAGTAGCAGGAAATTGATGAGATTTTAAAAGAAAATCTAATTTTACTTCAATTTTTAACCGTTTACAGGATTTTTTTTTTTTTTTACTGATAAGCTTATTTGTTTCGACTCATGTAATTACAACCGGCTGAACTGATTTACATAAACCGGTAACAAAATACTGTTTTGTTTCAAAATAAAAAAAAGGGAAAAAAGGGAATAAAATAATAAAGGAGAAGGGATTTTAAGTCCGTTTATGGCTTATATTCTTTCTGTATATTTATGTTGCTTTAACATACATAATTTATATTATACAGTTGTTTATGAATCAATTTTTTTTTTTAAAGAGTTTAATCAAGAAGTAATTTGGCTTGTTCTCGCCCACGGATAACTTGAATATTTACATCATTAAAACGTCACACACTTTAAATACATTATAAAGTTGCCCTACTTTCCTTAACGGAACTACCTTAAAGGAAAGTAGTTTAAATTTAAATAAAAGAAAAGCGACAGGAAAAGAAATAAAATTTAAAACAAGCTCTGGAAAGAAGTTTTATCTACGGAAAAGAAAAGGTAAAGTATTTTTTGTAAAAAAAGGAGGGATGTGTACGTGAAAAGTAGCAGTACTGAAAATAAGTATTATTAACATATACACAGCGCAAACAAAGAGGAAATGACGTAAAAAACTGATAGTATTTATCAGTAATTTTTTACTGTATTCCATCCGATAAAACGTAAAAATAATAATTTATATAGGTTTTTTTTTATTTTAATAATTTTAAAAACACAAAATTAGAGTAGATGGTCAACCACAGTTTCCGTTCTACAATTGTTTGTCATATTACTTTTAAATAATTGATAAAGATTTTTTTTTTTAGAAAAATATTTATTATTAAACTGTAAGAATGTCTTAAATTTTTTTTTAATTTTACACTTGTAGTTTTTTAACTATTAAACTGTTTCACAAAAATCTTTAGAGATATGGAACGTTTGCGCATCGTATCTTTTAACAACATCTTTAAGCAAATATTAAATAAAAAATAATAATAAAAGTTCTGCTCAATTTTTAATTTGTTTATTAAATATAAAAAAAAAAATGTCAACGCATTTAAGCTCAAGACGTTGGACTTTTCGTTTCTGATACCCTTACTATTTCGCAGTCAGAAACTCAATGATTTTCAGAGTACAACGTGCTACATACGTAGTATAATTAACGAGTAGACCCAACACACAAACATCATGTTTAAACTCACCATTGTGACTCACTACATAAGCGCGTATGAAAAATGCACCACCATACGGTCAACATAACCTCAAATTGAAGTTATGTTGTCCGTTGTAGACCTTAAATTGAACGTAACTTAAGAACCAATCTACATCAGATTTTCGGATGCAAAACTTCAGATATACTATCTCAGCGTTTCAATGAAATTGATCTAGCAGTTTTAGAAATTTTCGAGCACGTACACAATTTTATACATGAATTATGTTTTCGTAATCCTCATACCTCAAAACGTAAAGAAAATTCAATTTCATCCTTCAATCCCACCGTGCGACCGAAAGTAATACCGTACTTTTCGAGGTCGGTAAAAAATAATCGATTTATTTTTTATACAATTCATAACACAAGGACAACCAGAACAAAACTGACTCATTTTTAAATTATTATTGGTAACGTAAGTGAGTAGAGTGATTTCATTCTCACGTAATGTAGATGTAACAACCAAATGTTGCCCAAAAAAATACAACGGACTAGCTTAGAAATTCCTTTCATTAAAATACTAAATGCGGAAGCATTAGTAGGATGATAATCCTCTCCGAGAAAGGGAAGCGGATCCTCTTATGCATGTTCCTAATTTTTTTTAATAGTTTCACTTTTGGGTTTTTACGGTTTAATTTTTTTTTTATATGATTTTAAGTCCGTTTATGGCTTACATTCTTTCTGTATATTTATGTTGCTTTAATATATATAATTTATATTATACAGTTGTTTATAAATCTTCATTTTTTTTTTTTTAAAGAGTTTAATCAAGAAGTAATTTGGCTTGTTCTCGCCCACGGATAACTTGAATTTTTACATCATTAAAACGTCACACACTTTAAATGCACCATAAAGTTGTCCTACTTTCCTTAACGAAACTACCTTAAACGAAAAATTTTAATTTAAATAAAAGAAAAGTGACAGGAAAAGAAATAAAATTTAAAACAAGCTCTGAAAAGAAGTTTTATCTACGGAAAAGAAAATGTAAAGTATTTTTTGTTTCTTACGTTTAGAAAATAATGTGATCAAAAGAAAAGAGTTAAGGAAATAACTCATTTCTAATTGATTGCGGGAAGGAATAGATGCATACATTTTTTTTTAATAAATAGGAACAGGAAATAATCACTTCAAGACACTTTCTAAGAACGTCTACGCTAAAATTTACGGATTTAAGGTTATCACATAAAAATTCTATTGTTTTACGGGTCAGGAAACAATTTTTTAAAAAAATCCTGATTCGTTAACATCACCGAATTAAGAAATTAAAAAGAATTTACTTACGTCGATTTTTCAGATTTTCAGAGAAAATGGTATACTCTTTAAGAACTTATATATATTATGAAAAAAAAAGGTTAAAATCACAGATATCATTCAAATCGGACTGTATAAATCTATAAATAAGTGTTATTTTATAACTATCTTAGCGTTAAATGATTTGAATTCTTCGTCGATTTAATAGTTAAATAGAATTACTTCAGGGGTAACCTAAAACTATATAAAACCAACCATAAAAATCCAATTGGGTTACAATATAACGAAGCAGAATATAATCTTAGAATGAAATAAAATAAACTTACTAAAAAAGTAAAACCCACTTCGAAAAAACCGAACTAAAATTAAACATTTTTCTAGTTGACGCCACATTTTTCTAGTTAAGGTGAGGTTTAGTAAATTGTGGGTAGCAGTTTTCATGGCTGTCTATAGCATCATTCTCGATACTCACGGCAGGATTAATTAATTTAATCAAAAAAATTAAAAGTTTCATATTTGTATAGCGGCATAAGATATTTGCACATATTTGTACAGTTGCGTTAGTATTTGTACTGTTTAGTGTTTGAAAGTGTAAAATAAATGTTCTTTCTTCCAACCCCTCGCGTTTTCATTCAAACCATACTATTGTAGGGTAATAAACAGGCTAGATTTGAAAGGTTGATTTAAAAATGCAACGGAAATTAAAATTTTATTAAAAAAGAAATGGATGAGCTTATTAAGAAATTGTCAATCCTGAGATATACGTATATACCCCGGGTATATAGGCTAGCATTCTATAAAAATCGAAATATATTTAGATATGCTAAACCAGTGATTCCCAAACTGTGCGCGGCGAAATATTGTAAAAGCCTCATAATTAATTGAACCAAGAAATTTATAATTATTAATTTAATGTTAATAAAGAAAAAAAATAATGAAGATACACGAGTTTTATTTATTTTTATCTCTTACGAGTAGTCATACTTTTACTTAGGGTAGGGCGCCATGGATAATTTTTAATTGAAAAAGGGCGCCGCGACTCGGAAATGTTTGGGAACTTCTGTGCTAAACTATAAAAAGGTTTATTAAATAGTAAATATTTTGAGAAATATTACTAGGAAGCCTGGAAATTATAAAATTTTTAAAACTTAATTTCCTGTTTCATAAGGTTAAAATTGAATTAAAATTGAATTATTTTATTTTTGCTATTTTCCGAAAATAGCAAAAACAATGTGAAACCAGATAATAGCCTAATGACTTAGCAAAACACATAGCTTTTACAAATTAATTACTTAAATTCTTATAGTATTTTAATAACGTATATTCTTTTCAATTTTATAAGTATTTTATAAGTCTACTTTAACCCATGTTAATATGATGGAGCAATTAAAATAAAATTTGATCCGATATGCCAGTTCATAAACACAAAAAAGATAAATAAATTATGCAAGTTTTATCTTTGGATTACCCATATGAAATGTATCTTCCGGATTAGATTAAAAACCGCAGCGAGGATTTCCCCAAGGCGTTTCAACCGTAAATGTATAACCATTCTTCTCTACCAACTTTATATAAGTAAATTAATTTTTTTATTTATTTACTATTTTTTCGCAGAATATTTTTTTATATATAAGATATTCCTTTATATATAAAACTGAAATAATTTTATCAATTACTATGTTGAAAAATCAAAAGTTTTATCAATTACTATGTTTTGTCAGTTATTATGTTGAATTTTTCTATTTGTTCAATCACAAGCAAAAATACCCAAAACTATTTTAACGAAATTTTTAAAAAGATAATTTCATTTTAATTCAAATTTTGAAGCTTGACTAGACCACCACGTCTTAAGGGGGTAGTCAACCCAATTTTTTTGTTTTTAGATTTTGGGATTCTTTTGCTGTTCTGACCTCAAAAAGAACTAGTATCTAAATGGAAATTATGCTACAAAAAATCATATCCATATTTAATTTACAACCACTAAAATTGAGAATGGAGTAAATAATCATCATTTACGAGAAACGCTTTATCTCAGATATGATTTATCCTAGAAACCTAATTCTTTAACCAAAATAAACAGAAAGTTTCGCTCTGTAATGTGTAGACTTCTGCCAGTTTCACTATCAGAAAAAACGTTTTTGCGAAAATTAACAAAAATGATAACGAAAAATATTCATAAAAAAAAATTCATCAAAATATCATGCATACTAGTTACAACGCTTCTACCGTTTTAAAATCCTGGAAAAAGTTTTCGAAAAATATAATAAACATTTTTAGTACATAATTAATTCATAAATTCAGATCATGAAATTCTGAAAGTTCTGATTTTTGAAAATCAGACAGTCGTACAGTAACATTTTCTGCGCTAATGTCACCTGTACTTACATGAGAAAGGCCAGCCTTTTGGTTCATGATGTTGAATTTCAGGAGCTAACAGGATAACTAGATTTTTTACCAAACATTTTTCGTTCAATATTTGAATTTTTGATTTCGTCCTCTTACATTTTGTTTTTGTGAAGCACGTTGTTTTGTCAGTCCCATATTATAATTCACTTTATTAACCAGTTGGCCCATCTAGCCAGAACCTGGACTCTAAGGGCTCACCTCAGCCCAGGCAAAACCCGGAGCCGGCTCAGGGTCTCCTGGGGCCTACCCCATGGCCGCAGAACTCGCCATTCCCAATGTGTCAGGGGGATCAGCGCCCTGGACCCCCGCATTGTATGTTATTCTCATGATTGTGAGAATAATACTAATAAATAATAATTATAGTATTTATAGAAAACTTGAAAAAGAAATTAAATTACAAAAGGCTGAATAATAGTAACTACGGTAACTAAAATACACACACCTTTGACGATGAAAAATTCATAACTTATTTCTTTGCCACGGTGGCAGAAATATAATAATGAAGTAAAGGGATTTTTCTATTTTTTCCTTAATGATTATCTTTTATTCAAAACTTCACCCTCCTTTGGGGCGAAGTAATAATGAATATTTTTAATATTTTAACCTTCAAGGGAGCTAGGGCCTCGGTCGATGGCTTAGAACCTTCCCTGGCATAACACGAATGTATCTCGCAAATTTGAAAGTAATCAGTTGGTTGTTCTCGCGTGATGTGATAACAAACAGACAAAATTTATATATATATTTATACATACACACTTCCAAATAACCGTGTTTTGTACATCGAGAGTGTACGTGATGCATGTTTGAATTTTGAAAATCGGACGATTGTTTGAAATAGAGATATTGTAAGAGTACCCCATTGCACCTCCCAAAACAGCGGCCCAGGGGCACCTCGTTTGTTACCAGTTGATAGTGATGATTGGTCTAGCCTCCCACGAGGTGCACGCAAACCTCATCCTTCTAGCCTCACAAACAGTTTCCACGGGAAACCCATTATTGTTAAGCAGAATATTTTTTAATTAATATTATTTTATTTAATGTAAATTTAATTCTATTATTTTTGTAATTATATTCATTCGACTGATTTGAATCATTCAGTTTAAACTCAGCTAACACAGTGAACAGGCTCACAGTTCATTAATTCAATTCACTCAAGTTTGTGCTTCAACCGGCAAATTTGCACTAAACAAAAAAAATTTTGTTTAATTTTCATGAACTGGCAAGATAGGCCTTTCACTTTAACCCACCGGGTTGGTCTAGTGGTGAACGCGTCTTCCCAAATCAGCTGATTTGGAAGTCGAGAGTTCCATCATTCAAGTCCTAGTAAAGTCAGTTGTTTTTATACGGATTTGAATACTAGACTGTGGATATCGGTGTTCTTTGGTGGTTGGGTTTTTCAATTAACCACACATCTCAGATATAGTCAAACTGAGACTGTACAACACTACACTACATATTTATGTAACCTATGACACCACCGGTAACGTAAAGATTCCAACGCTGGATCCTTCATTTAGTACGGTTTGGCCTTTATATACATATATACAAACATAGATACGTACACTCTAAAAACACTGTACTCGCTTTTGGGCAGTCGTGTAAAAAGTGTTCACTAAAGTAAATAAAAATAACTTGCCTTCCAGGGATTCGAATGCTCGCATCAGCGTCATAATTTATTAGCTTTCCGTAACCAAATAAATCCACAGTACGATCATTAAACTGTAAAGTATCGATAAAAATGAAAAATTTAACAGGCATCGTTAAAAACCAGTTAAAGGATGAAGCATAGTTTTTTTAAAAATATATTTTATGCATCTATAACTTAATGTAATTTAATATATATTTTTTTTGTTTTAATAAAAAAAATTGGTTTATAATTAAAATAAATATTTAGGCCATGTTTATCAACCAATATCATATAATTTTTATTAAACCATATATCTTAGAAATCAAAATACACAAAATAAAATTGTAAAAAAAGTATATTTGAAGAATAATTGTTAAAGATAATAAAAAAATGTTTAAAAATGTAATTTTATTAGACTAGTATTTTTGTTAGACTAGCCTTTTTTTAAATGTAAATAAATTGAACAGAAAAAGAAAGTATATAATAAAAATAAACAATCTTGACATTTTCTTTTATAAACAAAGATGTTTATTCTACCTGCAGTATATAACTCTAAACAAAAAGGAATCGTTCACCTCTTAGATGAAACCGAGTTCAGTAATGTTTCAAGTGAAGTGAAAACTGTGTATATTTTAGGATTTTTTTCTGTTCACTCTCACTTGTAAAAACCCTTTTGTAATCAACTGTTCTCAGAAAGATAAAGGACAACTGCTAACAAAAACAAATGCGTAAAAAGAGTTGTAAGCGCAAAAATGCGAATAACGTTTAGAACAAAAGCAGTAAATAATGTTTCACAAAATAAAGCAAATAAGGGACGAGTACATAACGTTTTTTTCTGATAGAGTATATATATATATATAAATTAATATTCCACACGGTTGCCACAACAAAACAATACAAGTGAGATTGTACTCGTATATATAACATTTTTAGTAATAAAAAACAACTATAATTAAAACAAACCGTTATTTAGGTACAAGAAATAAATTTTGCCAAAAAATATGAGTACGCTCTCATAGCCTTCACATTCTCCCGCATGACTATAAATAAATATATTTATCTGTTAATGAAAACTGCTCAAACCCATATACCAAACACCACACCCACTCATTCACCTACACACCCACCGACATACACAACATATATATATATATATATATATATATATAAGAGGGTAAGTCAAAAAGTAAAAGGAAATGTTTGATTTCGCTCCCAATCACATGTATGGCAACAATGATTATTCTGCTCACCTCTATCTGCTGTTCACTGAAAGTTTTGTTTCATTGTTAGCTATTTGCGATTATTTTTAAAAGATAGCACCAAAAAAGAAATGCGGGCAGTGATACATTTCCTCAGTTCAGAAGAAGTGAAACCAGCAGAGATTATTCGTTGAATGCAGCACCAATGTGGAGGGAGTTGTTTGAGTGAAAGCAAGATCTACGAATTGATTGATCAGTTTAAAAATGGTAGGATTTCTCTCTGTGATAAACGCGGCAAGATAGGCCTTCCACTTAAACCCACCGGGTTGGTCTAGTGGTGAACGCGTCTTCGCAAATCAATTGATTTGGAAGTCGCGAGTTCCAGCGTTCAAGTCCTAGTAAAGGTAGTTGTTTTTACACGGATTTGAATACTAGATCGTGGATACCGGCGTTCTTTGGTGGTTGGGTTTCAATTAACCACACATCTCAAGAATGGTCGAATTGAGAATGTACAAGAGATTACACTTCATTTACACTCATACATATATCATCCTCATTCATCCTCTGAAGTATTAACTGAACGGTAATTACCGGAGAATAAACAAGAAAAAGAAAGGCCTTCTATTTCAAAGACTAACGACAATATTGAAGCGGTTAAACAAATGATTCTCGGTAATCAACAAATTACAGTTGATGACATTGCAAGTGAGTTGAATATAAGCCATGGCTCAGCATTTTTAATCATCCATGATTCATTAACCTTTCGAAAAGTCTGTGCTCGCTGGGTTCCACGTCAATTGATCAGCATCCACAAACAGAGTCGTTTGAAAATTTCCCAGAAGATTTTGAAATGTAACGAAGATGAAGGAGACTCATTCCTTAAGTGCATATAAACCATTGATGAGACATGGATCCATCACTTTGAACCCGACAATAAGCGACAAAGTTTAGTGTGGAAGATCCTTGATCTCCCACAGCAAAATGGCCAAACTTCAGATGTCTCCAGGAAAGTTGATGATGACGATATTCTGGAATGTGGAAGTTTCACTTTTGGTTTACTTCACAACTAAAGGTCAATCAATAAACAGTGACTACTGTGAGCTACTGAGTTTAATGCAGAAAAAATCAAATCCAAAAGACGTGGTAAACTTTCTAAAGGCGTGATTTTGCTTCAGAATAATAACGCTCGACCACATTCGGTCAAAAAAACATTCCTTTGCCTTCAAGAACTCGGTTTTGAGATGCTGGACCACCCTCCATATAGTCCTGGCTCCAAGCGATCTTCATCTTTCTGACCCATTAAAAGAAGAGTTGCGAGGGAATCATTATCGATCTGATGAAGAGGCCATAGAAGCGGTGAAAAATTATCTGCACACCAAACCGAAAACTTTCTTCCAAGAAGGAATTCAAAAGCTCGTTAAAAGATGGACTAAGTACATAGAAGTAGGGGGGGATTATGTTGAAAAATAATATGTATCATTAGTGACCGATAAGATTACCTTAAATTGAGGTTATGTTGCCTGTTGTCGATCTGAAATTTAGCGTAAATCAGGAACGACTGTACCAATATTCATCAAATTTCAAATGCATAAATTCAGATACACTGTTACAGCATATCTAAATTTTAAAGAGATTGATCCAGTAGTTCTGGAGATTTTCGAACCACAAAATTCTATACACAGGCTTATAAATAAATGTATTATAATAAGGAAACCACAATTTAAGCGAATGGTATTTTCGTACTCATCAAAAGTCAAAACGTAAAGAAAATTTATTTTCACCCCACCCACTCAAAACATGCAACAGGAAGTAATATGTACTTTTCTTCGAAAAATCGGTATAAAAGAAGAAAAATTATTCTACTCTGAATAAAAGTTTGAGGTACAGGACCCATGCTGACCGTATCTCCCCCAGCACCTTGTAATCAAAATTAAACAGGATCATGGACCTGTATACAGAAGTCATCGTAATAACTTTCGTAAAAATCAGTTAATCCACTTTTGAAGATACCAATCAAAACTATAACTGGCTCTAAAAGCTCACCTCTGAATATATTTCCCAAATCCATAATCGAAATGACATAATGGAATTATCCACAGTTAGTACAAGAATATGACAATGAATCCAGAAAGATTAAACACCTTTAGAAAGTATTTTAGCTACCTATCGGAAATTAAATTTCTGAAAAAATCTATCTAAAATTTGAGTAAAACTTGGAAATATCAGTCCCATATTTCCTTTTCCTATTAACAAATTGTGATCAAAATTAAACGGCAGAAATATCTCACATATAGAAATCATTGTGCAAAATTTCACTCAAATCGATTTATCTGTTCTGGAGATATCAAACAATAAATACAGTTTAGGGGTCTTATCTGCTTTTCCCCCACAATGTTTTTTTTCGTTACGTATTACAGATTAGTAATTGCTCATGTTATAATTATATGTTTGTAATTACAGATATAAATTATAAATATATTCTAACCAAATTTAACCTACTCTCGCTTCGCTAGCTAACTTTGACTAGCAAGCGAAGTGAGCGTAGGTTAAATTTCGTTATGTTTATAATTTCTCTTCAAATATCTACACATACCATATATTTATAACATAAGCAATTATTAATACGTAACGTACAAAAAACCCATTGTGGAAGAAAAACAGAAAAGACCACGGTTTAGCATATATCCAACCGGAATTATTCAATATTAAAATTGTCTTAATTTGATAAAAAGGAGTTATAAAACTCAGTAAAAAACTCTGCTATGCCAAATTGGACTCTTAGTATAAGTGAACAAGTATATTCTGTATACTCGGAGAAATAAAATTTTATGCTCCCATAAGCACAATACAATATTAATAATATATTTGATAAAGGACGTCTAATATTTTTTTTAAAAATTCACTGTTGCAAAATGTTGCAAAGCAATAGTTCAACTCTTACTAATCGTTCTGAGAAAGAAAAAATAACAGATACTAATGGAGTAAATATTTCGAATTAGTTACTTAATGTGACCGCTAATAAGGAAGTAGAAAGAGAAAGAGAATGAAAGGAAGGGAAAGTGAAAGAAATGGGGAGTGGGTGGTGAGAAAAGGAGGGGATAAATATACGATTTGGTTACGTAAACCGAGTAAAACAAGAAATGAATTGTACATACATACAATATTAGTAATAATAACACTATGCAATATCGTATTTATTGTTAATAGAAAGTAAACCTGCAACTACTGCTTAAAAAATGCAGAAAAAGAAGGTAATGACCCAATAACAGCCAATCAAACATAATATTACTGTTATACCTTCTTATATAAAATGATAATATATAAATAGTAATTTTTTTTTTCTATTATTAGTTTCTTTTTAAATATGGAATTTTTATAATTGTGGATAAAAATTTTAACAAAGTCAATTAATAAATTTAAAGCAATTAATAAATTTTAAGTAAGTACAATTTAGTAAAGCCTATATATATTATTCCCACACTACCGTTAACGTAAAAAATCTTATGTGGACACCACATGACTTCCTTGTACGCCTGTTAAATTACATATACACATTTTTTGCTGTATTTTATTTAAACTTTGAAAGTGAGATACGATCTCCCAATTCTTTAAAAAAGTGGACAGTTACACAATTGCTGAAGTGTTAGTTTTTATTAACATCAAATATTTATACAATTATTAATTCAACAATTTTACATGAAATATTAGGATAGAATAAAATTCCCATTATTAGTTGTACTACTAGATCAGTATTATTCGTATCTTCGTGAGTTGCTGATTAACAAAAGTTTCAGATTTCTGGTGTGTCGTATAAATAAAAGTTAGTAATAATTAAGCTATTCCGTTTAGTGAACTCCTGTATACTGGTTACAAGTGTTAATTTCGACCTTACGGTGTAAAATATTCAGTTTTTATTATTGGATTAATTGGTGAATAATCAAAAATGAGAAAGAAACTATCATACAGGAAAAAGAAAGATAACGTGAAGAAATATATCTCAAAAAAACGACAAGAAGATGAATATGAAGAGGAAAAAATGTTAAGAACAAGGGAAGAATAAAAAAAATAATAAAAGTTGATTAATATAAAGAGGAAGAAAATGTTAAAATCAAAGAAAGAATAAAAAGATAAAATAAAAAGAGGATAAAAAGAGGAGAGAGAATAAAAAGAGGATGATGAATATAAAGACAGAAATTTTGAAAACTAGAGAACGTGTACACAAATTAAGATCAGTATAACTATATGAAACCAAAGAGCGATTAAATGATTGACAATAAAAAACAAATAAATAAAATGATCAACTCTAGACTTAGGGAGAATGTTGACCGACAATATCAGAGGAGTAATGAACTAAAAGATAAGAATATTTTGCAATTTATTAAAGATTGGGCATGTATGTCCCGTGTACATGTTGTTCTTATGAGGGTCTATTTTTCACTTACACTGTAGTTAACTTTAATGTAGATAAAATTAAACAGAAATTTCAGAATAAATAATAAAATTAAACAGAAATTAAAATAGAAAATCTAAAAATAATACGGTTCTAAATTGTAATTTTCAGTTAATATTAAATTATCAATGTTTTACCAAATCTATTACATAAACACATATGTAATAATGCCTATTAAATTACATATACACATTTTTAAAAGTACATAAAATTTTATTTCACTAACAACTTCTGATTTTTTTCATATATATTTTTTTATTATTGAATAATTTATTGTGAAATTGTTTTTACAATCACGGGTTAACAATTATTAAATCAATATACTTAAATTGAAAAAAGAAAGTTAAAAAAGGAGATGGTAAGATTCAATGAAAGTAAGTACCACTTATTATACACAGGTGAAAAGTTCTCAACGAGGGTTATTACTGGAGTTAAAAAAAGTCCAAAATCCAATTTTTTTGGATTTTGACCTTTTTTGGTTCAGTCGATTACAGTCAGAAAGGGAGGTGCACAACTGCATGTTACAACAGTCCTAAATCCAAAATTTCAACGTCCTACGGCTAACTATTATTGAGTTTCGCGAGATGCATACGTACGTACAGACATCATGCCGAAACTAGTCAAAATGGATGGATTCAGAGATGGTCAAAATGGATATTTCCGTTTTAATCTGAAAACTGAAATTTTTCGTGATCACAATACTTCCTTTACTTCGTAGAAGGAAGTAAAAACAATCAAAATTTGTAATCTTCATAAATTGTTAATTTCGTTATTCCCGCTCCGTTTAAAAACTTAAAATCAATAATAAATGTCGTATCATGTGTAATAGAATTAGTTTAATTTCGAATTAGGAATAGATTTTTTGAAATTTTTGAACAGAAAACAGAGTTAAAATTGATAAAAAAGAACAATGGATTCCGAAAGTGAAGGACAAAGGTATAAATTATGTAATCACTAGTAGATATATAGGATAAAAAAGAATAAGTGACTGTTTAACAGATAAAAGCATTCAGGCATGTTAAGCGGGATAAAATAATGGAAATATTGAAAAAATAAAAGAGTACCCGAATTAGAAAAGAACTATAAAACAAAAGATGCTGAAACCGAGAGGGCTAACTAAGGAAGAGGAGTAAGAAAAGGTACGTTAAAAAGTGCTCTAGAACAGGGATTACCAATTTGCAACCACGGACCGCAAAACTCTTTTTGGCGGCCCGCAAATATATACACACACAGAGTGTACCACGAAGTTCTTCCGGGGTTTTCATAACCTATTCTACTCGCGAAAATAATGGAAGTTCATATAAACTAATGTCCTAAAATCCTTAGTTTGCGAGATATGGCTAATGAAAAATTTCGCACGAATTTTAGCTACCCCGGTGAAAGGGGGTCGTACTGAAAATTTTAGGACGTTTATTATTAAGCGGTTGAATTATGATTTATTTTTGGTTTGACCTGAAAAATAGAATAAAAGGTCTCAGAATCGTATCTGTAGTAGTTTTGGGAAATCTTGGGTGAAAACCAATAAATTACGGTAAATAACCCTGTTTTTTATGTTTGACGTACAATAACTTTTTTTAAATGGGTAATAAACATATAAAATCTTCTAACAAAACTAGTGGAGAATTTAATTCTGAACAAAATGGTGTAAGATAGGTTGAATAACACAAAGTTAAAAAACTGGAATTTTATTTACTAACAGTATATTAATACATTTGTCAGAAAAGTACTTACTTAATGTAAACAATAACAAATTTTTTTTGGTGAGGTAAAAAATTTAAAAAAACCAAATTTGCTGTTAAAAAAATTATAAAACAAAACTGGAAATTATTAACAATTTAAACTAATAATTACTTACATAATTATTTTTATTAATGACAAAAATAGAATAAACTATTTGAAAAATTATTATTTTAAAGTTGACAATAAAATAACAATAACTGATCAACAAAGCGTAATACTACATTAGCGTTTAAATCATTCTGTAAGGTACATTAAGTATATCGAGTATTTGAACTGGGCTGTCGTTAGCGACAGTGTTTAGTGAATTTTAGTTTGAACGTGATAGGTTTGCCATTGAAGTATGCTGTACTTATTTAAAACAGAGGAGTATGCTGATACGATATTCATTTTGTGTGTAATAGTAATACTGCAGCTGCTGCAGTAGAATAAGAAATAAGTTTTCCAAATCGCAAGATTCGAGATCCCAAAAAAATTAGCGCGACTTTTCACAATCTTCGGGAAACATTCACTACCTAGTATTCGCAATAGCTACGAACAACACGACGCTGTTACTCATGAAATCGATAATTATCGGACTTGGAATGCAGTTTAGCGCAGTCCAGGCCTCAGCACACGACTTCTTTCTAAGCGGATCGGAATTTCGCATTCATATTTTATTTGAAGGACACTTAAACAAAAAAGGTTTTATCCTTATCATAAACAACAGTTCAACATCTACACCTAAGAGATAGTCCGTTTCGCATGGAGTTCTGCAAATGGTGAAATACAAATCGACAATTCTACACGTATGTTTTGTTTACCGACGAGACGAATTTCACTCGAGATGGCACCAATAGCATACGCAATGAGCGTACATGGCAGAAGTAAATCCTCATGAAACAGTAGATTTTCAACGCCGATTTAGCTTCAATGTATGGTGCGGTCTTCTTCATAATCAGCTGTTTTTAAGGACCGTTCATATTACCTGACCGTTTACATTCTGAGGTCTACCTGCACTTTCTTCAAGAAAAATTACCGCAGCTGCTTGAAGACGTTCCTCTAGCGCTGGGGCGCAAAATATACTTTCAGACTCCGCTTCCCTTGTGCTGTTTCTACTCACTTAAATGATGATTTAAGTTTAATCGATCGTGGAGGTTCACATTGCTGGCCATTAAGATCTGATTTGACTTTTTTTAGAATTTTGTGTCTGGGGAAGGATGAAAAATATCGTATAAAAAAATACATTATCCTGAGGAATTAATTGTCGACATTACGGATACGGCTGAGCAACTTAAGAACAGCCCTGAAGCACTAAAAAGAGCAATAAAAGCAGTACAGAAGCGTGCCAAAAAATTTTTGGACATTTATTATAAACTAGTACGTACAATGCACTTTGTTCTAGTGTACTGTTTCTAAATAAAATTCGAATTTTTCTAACTTTTCTTTTGTTATTCAACTTATTTTAAACTATTTTACTTATCTTAAATTATTTTAGTTTTGTTTAAATTTTTTATGTGTTTATTATAAATTTAACAAAGTTATTGTACATCAAACATAAAAAAAACCCAAATTTATTGGTTTTCACCCAAATTTCTCAAAACTAATGCAGATAGGTTCTGCGACCTATTTTATTCAATTTTACGTTAAAAACCATAAGAAATCTCTATTTCTACCCCTTAATTAACGTCCTAACAATTTCAGTACGACCTCATTTCACCGGGGTACTGGAATCCGAGCGATATCTTTAACTAATCGTAACTCGCAAACGAAGCATTTTAGGACATATGTTTATAAGAACTTTTTCTATTGTTTTCACGAATAGAATAGGCTATGAACGTTCGGGGAGAACCTATGATACACCTGTACGTATACGTATATAATTTATATATGTATGTAATTTATGTGTATATATATATATATACATATACACACACGAGGGTAAGTCAATTATTATCCGCAATTTAGTTTTATTTTTGTTTATGTTGGTAGTACTGTCGTGTTGCGTAGATGACGCATGTCTGGTTTAATTGTAGTTATGTCTGTGCAGGTTTGATGCTGCTAGGATAGTTCCATTATCGCTGCCCTGCCGTTAACCATGGCTGCTCCACTTTCTGTTTGCACCAAAGAAGAGCAAAGTTCAGTGATCCTTTTTTTTGTGGTCGGAAGGTGTATCAGGAGCCGAAATTCATCGAAGACTTTCGGTACAGTACGGGAACAGTGTGTTATCGCAACGGAGTGTCTACGAAGGGATTGAAAATTTCAAAAATGGTCGCACAAGTGTTACGCTCGACGAAGGAGCCGGACGACCGTTTACCGTCACAAATGAGGAAAACATTGAGCTTGCACGTAACATGGTTTTCTTAGACAGACGAGTAACTATCGATGAAGTAGCACATCGTCTGCAAATTAGGCACGGTTCTACCTACGAAATCATCCACAACAGACTTGAGTTTCATATAGTCTGTGCAAGATGGGTTCCAAAACAACTCACATAGTTGCATAAACAATCGCGCTTTGACATGTGCTAAAAACATTTGGATCGCTATGGTAACGAACGGGACATCTTCTTAGACAGAATCATCACTGGTGACGAAACATGGATCCATCATTACGAGCCGGAGAGTAAACGGCAGAGTATGGAATGGAAACATCCAAATTCGTTCTGCAAAAAAATGTTCAAGAGTCAACCATCCGCAGGAAAACTGATCCTTACGGTTATTTGGGACTTACAAGGCCCAGTACTCGAACATTACGAGGAAAGGCACACGATAATAAGCAGTGCGCGTTACAGTGAGATGCTTACTGCCAAGCTGAAGCCTGCGATTCGAAGCAAACGCCAAGGACTGCTGTCGAAAGGTGTTGTGTTGTTGAACGACAATGCCCGTCCACATACTGCTGAAACGCTCCAGAAACTCAACTTTAAAGTACTGGCTCATCCTCCCTATAGTCCTGATCTTGCCTTCTGAGTACCACTTCTTTGGTCCACTCAAAGAGGCAATAAGGGGCCGTCAATTTACCTCGGACGAAACAGTGAAAGAAGCGGTGCATTCCTGGCTCGCAGCTCAACCGAAAACCTTCTTTTATTCAGAGGGCATCAGAAAGCTTGTGCAACGATGGACCAATTGCGTTGAAATACAAGGGGACTATGTTGAAAAATGATGTTCATGTAAGTTTCGTATTTGTATTGCAATAAAATTTATAACTACATTGCGGATAATAATTAACTTACCCTCGTATATATATATATATATACGTTTTTTTAATTTTAATTCTTATTTTTTCTTAGAAGAGCTTCAAGGTACGGATTTTCTTAAACAACTGGCTTTTCTGAGAGACATTACAATTCATCTCAAAAAAAGAACCCAGATTTCCAACAGAAAAATAGGTGATATCAGATTTAATTGGACATACAAAAAACAGTTTTCGAAAAAAATTAAGTATATTTTCATTGCAAAACAGAAATGACTTGACACATTTTTCAACCAGTCATCAATTGGCAAAAGGGTTTAACGATGATGGAATTCTTAATTTTCGGATTTTAGTATAAATATACAAGAAATTATTGCAGAATTTGAGAAAAGGATTCAAGAATTTGAAACACTAAAAAGAACCGTCAAGCTACTCAATAATCCTTTTACCGCTGACATACAAGAACAAGCTTACGTTCAAACTGAGCTAAGCGATCTGCAAGCTGACAAGAAACAAACCAGAAAAGAAAAAGGACCAGATTTGCTACCAAACAAACTCCTGTAAATGTGATTTCCGCATTTACGATATATTGGACAGAAAATAACTTCAGTATTTGGAAGCACATACAGTTCCACAATGAAATCCATTAAAATCCATAGCAGAAGCTCTTCACAGATTCTTCTCTCCTTCATCTCTTGCGAATAGCAACAACTGAGATGGGGAGTATGACATTCAGTCTTCGATCAGATCGACCATTGTTCGCATTAAATTTTAAATATATTTTCTTTTTGCATGCATTTCAATACATTTTTATTTTACTTCATTAATGATTATTATTATGGAAAGAATTTTTGCAGCAGTTTGTATCTTTTTACCCAATTTAAAGTCTTATGATTTTTTTCAATTAAATGCCCTTTTAGTCCTTGAATAACACGAAAATGCTGACTAATTATTACATGGCCCGTCACTGAGCTCCTGAAGGCTTAGAAATTGGCATTCCCTTCTCCAGAAAAACAGCGAAGGAGTAATTGTATAAGGTTTGCGTAGTATTTAAAACATTTCACAATAAAAACCGGAGGCAAAAAACTTGAATCTTGATAGAATTAAGAAAGAAATTACGTTAACAAAATTTGATAATATATAAAGGAGCTAATTTGTTACATCAAAATATTTAAATAAACTAGAAACAACGTGTCCGGTTAATTCAGAATTTTGAATTACTCGAACTATTTTTTTAAAGATAAAACTTTAGAAATTAGATAAAAAATGACATCATTGCCGAACGAGCCGCCTATATAGCCATAGCAGGAAAATGTGTCAACTTTGAATCAAGTATTAACGATAAAATTAATGTAAATAAATTTAACGTACACTAAATACAGTTTTAATAAAATTACTTTTGTTGTTTTTTCTTTCCATTATTAATTATAGCGACACTGTTTTCTTTAGATTCAGTATAAGAAAAGTTACTTTTCATTTTGTTAATGTTAATTAAGAGGATTTTTTTTTGTTTTTTTTAATATACATGAATTCCTAATTTTTTTAGTTTGTTTTGTTTTTTTTTTGTCTGTAGACCAGCTTATTAAAAGTACATTTCCATCTAATTGGGACTATTATAAACCGGTTCAGTACAGATATCTCATGGAACCTTAAGTACATAATATAGAATCTAATATATATCATACGATCAGAATAAAAGATGTAATATTGCAATTTAAATGCATTAATTTAAAAAATGATTTATATACATTATATGTTGCGAGAGATTTTACCTCAATGTAATATTATTTAATGTGTGCACAAAATTTGTATTAACGTAAACTGAGATAACGTTTTCAACACTCCTATTCCATTTGCATACGGACTGTTAGCCACAAGTATGCATACAAACATATAAAAGGAATGAGAGAGACCGATGTAAGGGAGTATAGAGAAAGAGGCGAGAAAGTTGCATTACGTTGAAATGTCAGACTGTGTGCCATTTGGTTAGAATGGAAATAGGAGAGAAAATATTTCCACCTCTGAAGTAGTCTTGGCTTATAGTTGTATAGAATTCCTCTTTTAACATTAAACAATAAAATGAAACAAACCGTAAATGGATTACATTAATTTTAAAAATAATAATAGTAATAGCGGTTAAGTCTATAAAGAAATAAAAGATATACACATTAAATATACATATTTTGCACTCAAACATAACCTCATTTAATTTTAAAAAATAATAATAATAATAAATACTATTTAAAGGAAATAATATAATATTTATTTCTTTATTTCATATCAAGGGTTCAGAGTATAAAAATATAAAACCAACGTTAATGTCACTGCATTTAAATGGTCGCTGATATTACGTCATTCGTTTAGTGTTATTTATAATTCTTTATAAAAAAAACACCTCCCATTATGCTACTTATCTATACATTTAACTGGATAATTAGGGATTAAAATACGTATATTCCGATCAATCTAATTTAAAATCCGATTTCGGTGGGTTATTTTTAATTGATCAATTCCACTACGCGAAAAAATTCTGTAGCCGTACTGCGAGAAATCTCTCTCCTTTTCAATGGTTCGGCAGCAAAAAATAATGAACCGATTAAAATTTTTAGTCTTTACGCTACGTGTACTTAAGTTACATATCTTATGAAATATGCACACATTTCTAATGCAATTATTAATGCTAATTATATTTAAACAGAACTTGTTAAAACGTTCATCAACCCTTACAATGCCATGTTCTTAAGAATACTTGAAAAATAATGAACTCTTTCGTAAGCAGATACCGTCAAATACTCTCAACAATCTTCATGTGTCACAAAATTAGAGTAACCTCAGGCTGTGTCGATATAATTCCGACACCCACAAAAATTATAATTTGTTTTTAATCTAATCTAAAATCCTAACTTATAAGCTGATTGACGAATAATATTAAATCAGTAAACAACGGTCACTTATTTATTTATTTTTTTTTTAAAGAAATTAGGTTAGTAATAAAGAAAAAGCTTTTCTATATTTATGTTCTCGAGAATTAAACATATTTAAAAATATTTTCCATCTAATAAATGACAAATGAAGACAAATCTAAATTTTTTAAATGTAATGTTTTAGTATTTGCTGACGATCTGATAATTTTGGAAAAAGACATTAGAAAGGCGAAAATTAAAATTCAAGAATTAGAAAAATATTCAAACAAATTTGCTGTACAATAGGTCTACAAAGAACAAAAAAAGTAAAATCCAGACAATGAAAATTTCAGAAGAATCAATCAAAAGAGTCCACAAATTTAAATATCTAGGTGAAATTCCCTAATAGATAATCCCTAATGTTTTAGAAAATAAAGAAGGATAAAAGCCAGAACATTAAAAACATTTTATCATCTTACAAGAAGTAATAGTTTATACATTTACAATAAATAATCCTCATCCAAAAAAGCAAAATTAAGACATCATAATCCCTAGTTTTACCGGAAGTGTTGTGTAATACGGAAGGGCTACAGAATTTGAGGAAAAGTGCAGTAAATGTTAAAAAAAAAAGATTTTAAGACAAATTCACGGCCCAAAAGTCAAAGATAATATTTATGAATTAAGAAAATCATAAGAAATTTACCAAAACGTACATCATGCAATGGAAAGAAAAGACAATAAAAGTATAAGGTCACTTATACAGAATGGATGAAACTAAATTAACTAAACAAACATTTAAATTTTTCGAAAAAAAAGGAAAACCAAAATAAGCAGCTGGCTCAAAGAAATTGAAAAAGATCTAAAATTGTTAATTTTTCAAATAAATAATTTTCGACAGACATTTTTTCAGAAAAACCTATTGGATGAATATAAATTTCCGAGAACAAAAAACGAACTAGATTGGATGGATCGAATAATGAAAGAATTTTAGAAAAGAAAGAAGTCAAGACAATGAACGATCTTTAGGAAGTTTGACCATAAAAAAAACCAGCCTAATCTAGGAAAGCGCACTAAGATGAAATGCATCAAGAAATAGAAGTAGCATTAATTATACTTCCTTTTAACGAAGAAAACGTGAAAACAATTTTCAGATATTATCAAAAGATAATGAAAAAATTCAACGGAAACTTTTAAAACATGAATTTATCGTTACCAATCTCTTAATAATAATTTTACTGATGGAAATATTTTCTTGAGTTTAATAGAATCATTAACAGGTATTGATGTATTTTACTGTTATTTCAATTAGATATTTTTACACTGTTTTTGTTTAATTTTATAAAATATTAATCCAACTGTTTTTATATTTATTAATTTAATTTTGACGTTCATCCTCAGCTTTTTTTCTCAGTCGACAGTTTAAAAAAAAAAAAAATTGGTAAAGAGAACGCTAAATATTACATACAAACGTAATGTCCATGCGTACATATAGCGATACGAATTTTGCTACATACAACTCCATGTTTTAAGCGGGCTTGTCTTTAACGTTTTGTAAAAATTAATATTCTTATTGGTTGTTTTAAAAATGGGAAAACAAGTTTAAACTTACTGTTAATCACGATCGTTACTAATCTAATTTTTATAAAAGATTCATTAGAAGATGAAAATCCATTTCAAGACGCAAGAAAATTGATTTAATATGAGAAAAAGTAAACCTTACAACGTTAATTTTTATATTATTACACCAAATAACAAAGATTTATTTAAATTTTATATATTGTATTCATTAAATAATACTAAAATCAGAATGTTGTTAACGTAAATATTTATGTCAGCAGAAGATAATTTAGGATAAATTTGTATATTTTCACATGAAAGCCACATTTTATTTAATTCAACATATATTTGAGTAAAGGATAAATTAAAACTGCAAATCCGTTCTTTAATTACATTTTTATTTTATTCGAGAAAGTTATTTCTAGTCTAAATAACAGAATACGTTTAACAGTAGTAAAATCATATTATATAGTAAATAAAATAATTTGAAAAAAACAACATTTATTTCCTAAATATTTTTAATAATGATTCATACAAAATCCTCTTCAAAAACAAGTCGTTTATGTAGTAGGCTACTTAATTAAAAATTACGGAGAAAATGTTAATTAAAAGTAAAGTAATAAAAACAAAAACAATACTAAAATATTACCTGCATAAAAACTGCTATTCACTCTAAAACATCAAAAGTCAAATATGAAGCAAAATTAAAATACTTACAAATTTATATTTAGGAAAATAGGCTATTAGTTCTAATGTGCTATTAAATTTACAATTTAAAGTGCTATTTAATGCTAAAAGTAGTGCTAATACCTAAAGTGCTAAAAGTAGTTTTGAGGATGGAGGTACAAAGAAACGCATCGGTACAAAAATATTGTGACAGAGATAGGATGGGAAGAAAATAACAACTCAAATCAATTACGATAATCCTAGCGGAAATATTAAATATTGTGAAAATTAAAACATTTTTAGGTTTTTAACCAGAGGTAGTTTAAAAACAAAAAAGAATATATATATAAATTAAGTTGCAGTAAATTTTAAGTCTATGATCAGAAAAAGAACGAATTGAAAAAAATCATTCTTTAATTTTACATTTAATAAATTCTAAAAAATTCTAATATTATAAATATCTGCATATTTACCTAATGTGGTACGGCATACAATAAAATAAAAGAATTAGCACAAGTACAATCGGTAATAAAATTTTATTTACGCAGTATCAATTGTAGTCTTCCATATAACATTGTGCCTTAAATAAATAATAATTTAATTAAACATAGATTATTTAAAAGTTAAATTAATTTATTATAATTAAATATTTCCTATCAGTTCTGAACTTTCCTAATATATTTTTCCTAATATAAAGACGAATTTTAGATATGAATTTTTATTTTGTAGATAAAAAAATCCCTTTTGACACGCCGGAAGGCGGAGGTAGATTTCACCGATGCTAAGTAGAGGTAAAAAAATGTCCACTTTAAAGTTAAGAAAATCTTCAAATTTACTCAATACGACAATGGTTGCATGTGAAAAAAAGTTTCACATCTTTAGCATACGACAAGCCCCATCTTACAATTCCAACAACATTTTGGTCATCCCCCGTAGTAAGGGTTGGTCATATCGAAAATTGTTTCAGACAAAAGTTTTAGATAATGTTTAGAGGACTAACGACCACCTTAAACCGATTCGATACTGTGCATACTAAGGTAGGTATGATTTTTTTTGTCTTCGAGACCTCATTTTTTTCACCCCCTGGGCCAATGGTTAGTTATATAAAAAAATTTACTTATATAAGTTTTAGGCCCTTATCCAAAGAATGGTAGGAACTTTAAACGAATTCGATATTTACTTAATAAGAAAGTTATAGCGACATTTTGTTTTTTCTGTTTTATTTTTGGTCGTCCCTTGCCTAAGGGTTGGTCATATCAAAAATTATTTCAGACAAAAGTTTTATGTAATGTTTAGAGTATTAACGATCACTTTAAAGCGATTCAATGCTGTGCTTATTAAGGGAGGTATGATACTTTTTTGTCTTCGAAACCCCATTTTTTCCACCCCTGGGCCAATGGTTGGTGATATCAGAAAACTTTACTTACAAAGGTTTTAGGCCCTTATTCAAAAAATAGTAGCAACTTTAAATGAATTCAATATTTTACTTAATAAAAAAGTTATAACAATATTTTGCTTTTTCAAAAACACCACCCTATTTCCACCCCCATGGTCCGATTTTGGCCGTTAACAAACACGACAGAGATTTTGGGTTGAGTTACTTTTAGGGAACAATTTGAAAGTGATTAGCGCAAAATTACGGCAGTTATCGTGCCCACAAGAAAGTGAAATATATATTACAACTTTTGAGCTGACGATGGTTTTGAGGTCTGGGGTATGAGACGCAAAGATATGTCGAAATTTTCCGGAAGTCAGATTACGGTACCCATTACAATAGGAAAGTTTCTTATGAAATATAGCTAAAAAATATCGTTATTATTTGTTACTTTTAATATGTAGAGATAAAATTTTAATTCCTCAGCAAAGATATATATAGCGACTAGTTAAAGAGTATATTTTATAAATGAAATGAAAATCATATTTATTATCAATTAATAGAAGCAAATAAATAGTTAGCAATTGACAAACGAAATATATTCGGTTTATAATTAAAAATAATATTCAGTTGAAATTTATGCGTACTGCTAAAGATGAAGTGCTCTTAATAATGCAATCGTGAAAAAAGTAATAAATAAATGCATACGTAATAATAAATAATAACAGTATAGCGTTAAATAATCTTAAGAAGGTATTATCAGTAGGGTATAGCAAGAGACAACAGCGTATGGTAGTTCAGTTCTATACACAGTACACGGAATGTCGTCCAGTTTTCGCAAGTGAGGGACGCCCACAATTGAGTCATCCAGCATTCTTTCCCGGTCTCAGCTGTTGTCATAACAGGAAATAAACTTTCTCGGGAGTCTACAACCCGACGATTAAACATTACCGTATAATCATAACGAAAACAGATAGGTTTAATCATTCATTTATATAATGCGGCCTTTTTAGTAAATGGTTTAAAATATTTTTATTTAGCGGTATATTTTAAAATAAGCCTGACTGTAAAAGTAATGATTCAGACAAACAAGATATTAAATAACTTCTGAAACAACAAAACAGCATTCTATACCAATTAGGTTTTATAAATTAGACATTTTTAATGAAATTCTTCTATATCAAACATAAAACAGGTTTAAGAAAAATGAAGTAAATTAATCCATTACTTCGAGTGATAAATAAAAAAACAAAATTTAATACTTAAAAAATAATATAAAAAGAGGAATCCGATTTCACGGAACACAAGAAATTGAAGTCTAAATAAATAGCTCATGATAAAACAGAACGAAATAGTTTTACATTTACGAGAAACAGAAAAGTAATTGAATATTTTTATTAAAATTTAAAAGTTTTTTAAGACATTAGTTAAATCTTGTCTTCACGATTCTGGGACGACCTAATAGCAAAATTGAAATTCCACGAAATAAAATTCTCCCCCTCCACATAACAGACTGTTACTTAAACTTTCATCTAGATATTGAAATTTAGCTGTTATTTTTTTTATTTTCGCAATACCTAAATTCATTTCAAGCGTACTGTTCATTTAAACATAGTGATTTTTAGAAAAACTTTTATGAATTTTTTTTAATACGTGTGAATATTTGTCTTTTGCTGTAGGTGGTTGTGGTGGTCCGATTTTGTTAAAAAATATAATAAATTCACGTTTAAGTTATTGTCAGTATAATAAATAATAACGCAACACATTATTTACGCCTACTTATTTATTAAATTAAAACTTAAAAAAGTGAATAACGGCAGTAATCGGTGGTGAACAAACAGTTCAACAAATATATCAGTGCTCAGTACGTGTAAACACCTTTGACTTGTCACCACATTTTTTTCTAGCGCAAGGGCGCTACTACTAACCGTTGCACTTCTATACCTATAAAGGTGCAACTAACTACTAGTTGTTTTTTTTGTGAAGTACAATTCATACGTCTTTTGATTAATTACTTATTTTATAAAAATAAGTCTTCTAAAGTTGTGTAGAATAAACGTGTTCAGAAAGATTAATTAAATTACATTATTTGGTAATTTTTTAACTCACAATACTCATGACTTACCGTAAGACGACATCCCGAGGCAAGCCATAGTTAAACTTATTGCTATCCCTTAGTGAAACACTTCATTATACGACCACGAAATAGCACTTCAGTAAATAAAGGACCCCACTACACACGTACTAACCGATATCTCACATCATTCTTCCTCCACGAACCATCGGCGACTGGCGCCTGGTTACAAGCAAACGGGCCGGCTCCATCTAGGCACACGTATAGCCGGCTCTGGTTTCTAGGCAACGTTAGGTTGCTAAGCAACGAACACGAGGTTGAAAGATACCTCCAGAAGCACTTTTGCTATCTAGCGGAAACTAAAATTAATATAAAGTAAGGATTCGGTAGTTGACACCATCTAGCGACTGTGAAAACAACCAAACGTATCAGAATGGAATCAGGGCTAATTTTACATTCAGTGTTTCGCTTATCTTCTTATTTATCTGTCGTTAAAATTGTAACAGTCTATTATGATTATTTTGAATAGGCGTAAAAGAGCCATTTGTAGGCATTTAAATATATTTTCAAGGTTAGTATTGATTAGATGCACTTACACATTATTTGCAAGTGTTGTGTATAAGATGAGGTTAAGTACCTTGACAGTTTTACGTTTTTTATAACCTAAAATTTAAATCCTATCAATTAAGTTTGGTGATAATTAAATAATTTATCCTCTTAGAAAACAGTAAATTTTCAAGAATTAATTCGGGTGTTATGTACTTTTATATATACCTAGCTTATATAAACTTCCCAAACTTAAATAACTTATTCAAGTAAGCTCTACTGATTCAATGACTGTCTTAATAGTTATGATGTAACTGTTTTTCTCGTGGATACTAACACGAGAAAAACACTGTTACTAACTGCCGTAAAATTAATTATTTTAATTCTAACTAACCAATGTCATGATGATGGAAGTGTAATAAAAATATGTTTTTTAAGTATCTGTTATTATATTGTATTCTTGTCGTTTTGATTAGATAAGCGAATTTAGATTACATTTATTAACTTTCAGTACTAAAATCTACAAACCCAAATTTCAGTTTATTCATTTTTTCCACAGATTTTAGATATTTCATCATTAATATTTTATGGTTGTTATACATGTTATGAGTGTTTTCATTTTATGTATATCTATCCTACCTTTGTACTTATTACATTAACATCAGCTTTATCAACATATAATCCTAATTTAAGAAATTTTAATTTATCAGTTGTATTTAGCTGCCTACTACTAATTTAATTCAGTTAACACTGTGGCTATTTAGTAAACTGTACTTGGATTTAATGTTTCTAATAACATGTATTAACTTAATATGTATAATGAACAGACAAGTACTCAATTATTTCTCTGCAATGTATTTTATTAATATGCACTGTTGTAGTTTATTAATCCAATGTAATTGTTAAATACAATATTTATTATTATTTTCAGAAACAACATGTAAATATAATTCATTAAATGGCATGGCAATATGTGGTGACGCATTTTCAAATTAATGGTTTAATTAAATTACTGTATCACCACAGAAAGTGTTTAAAACTATTGTTGCTTATTGCTGTAAAGGTACCTTTAAAAGAAAACGTTTGATTAATTTTAAAATAAGTAGTGCTTTATAAAATATATGAATTTGATTTAGTTAACTTTATGCAAGTGAGAACACTTTTATTATTTTATTTGTTTTAAAATTTTTCTATTAATGTAACATGTACTGTTATCCCAATTTTAATTTACAATTGTTATTGTTAAGTAAAAAATAATTCATATATAAAGCTTATATGACTAATAAAAATTTTATTTATAGGATTAATTTTAGTGGGTGTATAGAGTGTATAATAATAAGTTATATCTTATTTGTATACATTCAGTATAAAGTAATTGGTACACTTTTTGTAAGACCATTGTTTTTTTAGCATAACTTAAATAAAGTAATTGTTATTCCTTTTTATAGATAAATGACAACATTGCTATTTTTTATAATATTTGTTAAACTTTGTAAAGCAAATAAGGTGCTCTTACAAAGAATTTTGTAAGATTTACTTACCTTTTTTAATTTTAGTTGTATACATATATTACGTATATACTATAAATATATTGTAATATTTTATAAACCTATTACATTTGAGGCAAAGACATCATATGATGTCTAGGTCAAATTCCCATAATATGCCTGCAAATCCTTAAACATTTTCTGTACATTTATATCAATGTAAATGTGGATTATAATAATGAAGAAACTAGAACCCATTAATACAAAGAGTTTTTTATATTCTGGGAGGATTAATTGTTGAAATCAATGAATCACTATTTGCAAAATGCAAATGTAATGTTGGGCTGGTTCCCAAACAGGAATGAGTTTTTGAAGGCATTTGTATGAAATGGTTGAGTGTTATTTATTTTCTGTAGAAAATATAACAGTAGACTGTTTGCTGCCTATTATTTTTAATCATATTGCACACCCAGGACTCATATAATTTCAAATCAGTGGTCATCAGAGGTCATACAGCGTTGTTAAGGTTATGTAACCTAAGAGTATTTTATGTAATAACACTATGAACATGAATAAACATTACAAACATAGTTCTGTCAACCACATCAAATAGTTCATAGATCCCCGTATCTGGTGCCCAAATTAATTCTATTGAAAGAATATAGAGCATTGCAAAACTTTTTAGTTGGCATTCTGGGAATCACTCAGAAATAATAGTTGTCTGTGTGAATTTATGTGGAGGAAAAGCGTAATGGCAGGTGCCAAAACATTTAAATTTGTATTTACAATTTCATAAAAACTAATGAAGTGAAATTACTTAAAATAGTTTTTATCCCATCCAAAATATAAATGTAACATTTACAAAAATATATATGAATAGAAAATGTTAAAAACATTTCCGGCATATAACACAATTTAATCAATGTTTTTGCTAAAATAAGTTTTATTTCTTAGTGTTCACCTCACAATTATTTAAGTTTGATTTAAAAAAATTGGCTATAAATAAAAGCATATGCCTATACAGCATTTCATTTTTTTCCCTATGTAATATTTTTTCATTAATTATAACTGTCTCGTTCAAATAGCTGCTGACTTTTAATAAGGTTTATTAGAAAAAAGCTGTTTTAGCCATAGTTATCCTGCACAAAATTTTTTTGTGATTTGGTTTCCTCTTTATTGTTCTTCTGCTATTAGTAGATATAAACCCAGTTGGTAATATTTCAATTGCAGTCTCATTCAAACTGTAGGCCTGCCATTTTCATAAGATAAATTTAATCTTGATATAGCACTGTTGATAGGGTAAAATACAAATGATAACTGTGAAATAGTTATATTTGATTATTAATAGTTATTGGTTATATATGATTTGATGCTAGAAAAATTAATGAGCTCTGGTACTAACTAATTAAAACTATTGTGTATATTATTCTTTAGCAACAGAATGTATATAATGAATATATAATTCTGTAATTTTACAAGGGATGTTCAATTAATGAGACAAATTGATGTAGAGAAAAAAAATTTATTCAGTGACAGTGAAATTTGCACTATTTTTCAACATAGTCTTTGGCATCATTTAGGCAATTGTTCAACCATTCTGTGAACTACTTCTCAAGCATTTCTCTTGTTATCTGAATGATGTGGGGGTGTGTGTTGTCATGCAAGAGAAGCACACCTTTTGAGAGAGTGCCCTGACGTTCTTACCTTATTGTGAGTCTCACTTTCTGTTGGAGCCATGTTAGATTAGCACTCAGTATTCACAGTATGTTGTTCTTCCAAATAGCTCTAAAAATTTGGCCTTGTGAGTCCCAGAAGACCATCAACATCACTTTACTGGCTGACGCATAAGTTTTGAATTTTTTTGGTGGGCGAATCTGGATGTTTCCACTCAAGACTTTGCCGTTTGGATTCGGGCTTGAAATGGTGTATCCACATTTCTTACATAGAAAGTCATTTCACCTTCTGCTTCGAACCATTCTTTGAAAAAAAGAAAAATGCGAATCTGGGTGTCTTTATGGGCTTGAGTCAGCTGTCTTGGAACCCATCTCAAACATATCTTGCATTAATTCAGCATGTCATGAATGATTGAATGTGGTTCCAGCATTAATATTACACAAATTAGCAATTTGGGAAATTTTGACTCGCCTGTCTTCACAATTAAGATCATTTGTGCGATTTTTCAGTACAGTAGTCAAACTTCAACTGGTCTTCCAGAGCGATTGAGATCAGTCACACTTGTTTTGCCTGAATTAAACTGTTTCAGCCACTTATACACGTTACTGCATTTTAAACACTTTTCACCATATTGTTTCAACATTCTTGAGTAAATTTCCACCGGTTTTACATCTTCTGATAGCAAAAATCCTATCACTGAACATTGCTTTTCTGACATACACGTTTTAGGTGGAGCTGATATTCTGAAATCAACAAAAGAGGTTATGTTTACACTAATTATGATTGAACAGCTGATTGAATGTGTTTGTGGGTCAAGGTTGCTAACTTGACCCACAAAAAGTTTCATTGTCATTGAATGAACCATTTCTCTACATCATTTGTCATATTAATTATTGAACGACCCTAGTATATACACTCTGTTTTATTTTTATTACAAAACTTAATAAAAAATTTCTGATTTTTGGGCTGTACCAATGATATAAATCACTAATAGTATTTATTGTTTGACTAATAAAACTCGCACAATTCATTCAATCAGTGTGGAGTATATCCATTAAATAAATGGAATAATATTAGCAACTGTTATTTAAAATAGTCTGTAATAAACAAGAGTAGAGGATTAAAATTATTAACAGTAGTTTCTAATATTAAGTTCAATGTATTTAGCTTGATACTGGAAAGGAAAAAATAAATTAGCAAATTGCTATTTTTATCTTTAACATTTTCAGTACATGTGCCACCTCTATAGTTATCGCCTAATGTAGTGAAGAGAGATGAAAATGTAGAAGCTTATTCTAAATACAAATAATTTTCAGTTATATTTTGCAGTTAATAAAAGTATTAGATACTTGATTTTAGCTAATAAAACTTTAATCATTAAGCTCATTGTGAAGCCCAGTGGACAGGGAACAGTCCCTAACCCACCGGGTTGGTCTAGTGGTGAAAACACGTCTTCCCAAATCAGCTGATTTGGAAGTCGAGAGTTCTAGCGTTCAAGTCCTAGTAAAGCCAGTTATTTTTACATGGATTTGAATACTAGATCGTGCATACCGGTGTTCTTTGGTGGTTGGGTTTCAATTAACCACACATCTCAGGAATAGTCAAACTGAGAATGTACAAGACTACACTTCATTTACACTCATACATATCATCCTCTGTAGTATTATCTGAACGGTAATTACTGGAGGCTAAACAGGAAAAAGAAAGAAAGAAAAAGGGAACAGCCTCTGGATTAGTCCTTTCCAGATCATATCAACAAAAATGTTCAATTTTATAGATCCCAGTGTTGTCGGTATAATTTTAGTAAGGTTTGATCCACACCCACAGAACTAAAAGTGGGTTAGAAAAAGATAGTGAACGAGTGGTAAAAAGTGATTTATCCTTGGAAGAACCACAGTACTGGGTAAACAATTCCACTCACAAAACAAGATAACAAAAATACTCTTTTTTCAGGAGATCAGGGCTTTTTACTTAGATGGGAGCAGGACGATCAGAAAATTTGCATTTACTTCTTAAATATGTGTTGCAAAAAAAATTGCTTTTCCTTCATCAATTAAAAAGCCATCTGAGAACAGATTTAAGGAAGGAATTTCACCCACTGGAGCGGATAAATGACATAGAAACTGTGTTATTTTTGCTTGTTATCCATGTTTATTACATATTACTAAATGCAACTTGCAATTCTGTTTCACATTTTAAGGAATGCTATAATTTTGTTTTTTGTTTCTTATATTTTACAATATCCTGAAGCGTTCATCAAAATGAAGTTACTCGAGCTGGATTTCTATTGTTTATTTTTTCATTTTTAAAAATGTTTGTTGTTTTTTTATATTTCTTTGAAAGATTAATTTACAATCTAAACTTAATGTATTTTATACTGTTGCAGATGAATTTATCAGTGTAAATTCTTTAACCCAGTCGAAATCAAAGCAGTACAATAATGGAAGGAGTAAGTGGTGGTAGTACTGTAGGAAATGAGCTGCTAGTCAAATATAATACAATTGCAACTGAATACTCAAAGGCAATATGCATTTATTATTATACGATTTTGAGTAATCTTTATATAATGTTAACAATATAGTTAAAAAATATAATTACAGTAATCAGATTTCCTTCCAATAACATTTTTTGTTCACACCTATACCATCATTCTGAATTTAAGTGGAAAATGTTTAATGAGAAATGATGGGGAGTAAGACTTTTAAGTCAACTGAATTTTTGTTTAAGAAACAAATAGAAATGATTACAGTGAAGGAAAATGAGATAAGAGAATGTATAAAAAGAAAATAGACATATAATTACAAAATTTTAAAATAATGTAATTAATAAATGTATTTAATATGTCCATACTTACATACTGACAACTTGTTTATCCTTTTATCGTAATTTTTTTACTAGCGACTAGTAAATTTTCACAATGACTATTTTCAGAACTGAGTTTGTCCAGCCCCTTTGTAGTTTTTAATTTGCACTATTTTCTCAATGTTGCTAACTTTCAAAGTGCTCAACTCATTGGTAAATTGATTTTTGGAGAGCCTTTTTTTTTTGTACGTTTGAGATCTTTTTTTCAAATTTCACATTCTGTTTTAATAATAGTTGCTTTGTTTCTAATGAGAATACTTGCTGCTAGCAAAATTACTTTTTAATTACATTCTTTAAGAAATGAGTTGTATTTTTTTAATCACTTCTGGCAGATGTCCAATATACATTTTTTAATAATGCTAATAAGAATTCAAGATGTTTATAGGCTTCATTCGGCTTTAGTTTTTTCTTTCAGTAACATTATCCAACCTTGCCACTTATTTAGTACCACCTAGGAAATGTGTACAGCTTAAGGATTTTGTTACTAACATGATAAAATATCATCAGAAAAAGAGATAATCTGTTGGATAAATGATAATATCTAGTTTTTTCATCCAAAACAAGAACTCCAAAGGAAATCATCAATTACTACCTTTAATTTTTCAAGCTTGGTAGCTGAAAAAGATTAATATTTTCAGCTCAGAAATCTGTAAAATTTGCAGATGCTACAACAGCAAAATACATCTAGATGCTACATCATCTTCTGGTCTGCAAAACATTATACTGTGATAAAAAGAGTTAACATGGGTTTTATTGGAAAGGTAGATTGAAGATGCCACTTGCAAGTTTCTAGTTGTTAGAAACAATTACAACTAGCCTATAAATTGCTTCAATTCAGACACAAGATTTAATGAATTTAAACCTAATATGTTAATTTTCTACTTGTATTAATGTTTTCATTTCAATCCAATATTTAACTATTAAAAAGGTTTGTAAAGTGTCAGTTCTACTGGCATATTATTGTAGTTATGTAATGGATTGATCAGTATATATAATTACTAGATGTGTTTATTTAGAATGATTATGGTTTTTGTATATGATGTACCAAGGAAACTTGGTCTTGCAAAACCTTAACTTCTTTATCGTCTATCCCAAGTTTTTTTCCTTCTGTCAAACTTCGCAGTCACCTTAAAAAAACCTTCCTCCACATTATCAAGCCACTGCTTGTTATTTTTTCTGGCCTTCATTTTCCTATTTATTGCATCCAGCAACCTTTGAACATGCTCCATCTCAGATGTCTCAATTCTATAATGTCTGGTTTTTTTGTGTTTTTGTTTTTAAGTAAGATCTGTAGTTTTTTGTTTGGCTGTATTCTTCACTTATGTGCATTGTATTAATTGCTATACACAATTATTCAGTTTCTTTGTTCCCAATTGCATAATAAATTCTCATTGTTATTTATCATTAGCGATATCTCAACCCGTGCATTACTATAAATGAGTGCTTTGTCATTTTTACAATAGTTGTCATTTACTGTTACCATTCATATCACTGTTTTGAAAACTATTAGTTTCATATAACTGCTGGTAAAAATTCAGATATTTCCTGCTATTATTTTAGGAAATAATGTATAATTTTTTATATTAAATTATTTTCTTCTGTTATAAAAGTTTAAATTTCAAATTGATATCATGGATAAGAACATACAAAGTTTTAGGAGTATTAAAATTTCTTCTACCTGTCCACATTGTCATAAGCAATATTTGAAGTAAAAGACTTTCAAGATTAGAAATATAGCTAAACCATATAGACATTAGACATATGTTAATGAAACTAGTGAAGAAATCAAATAAATTGTTTTGCTTTGTCAAAATACTGTTGAATATTGCTGTAGAATTGAAACATCTTATTTCTGAAAAAAGAAAAGTGTTTTCTTTTATGAATGGGTGTTATGCAAACCGAGCATATTTGTCTATTGTAGGAAAAAACCTGTTACATTGGTTTTATTGTAGTTTGTAATTAGCATTACTAATTTAATCCTTATGCTAGCATAGTTTTATCTACTGAAAACTATCAGATTTTTTTACTGTAAATGTAGGTAATTTTTCCAAAACTTATATAAGCACCACCTATTAATATTTTTGTCATTATTGATTATTTATTAATACATATCCTATATGCATGCATGACTGTAGTACGGACCTAGATATAAAATAAAGGAGATGACCATCATCCTTTTCTTTTTTAGAAAATGTACATGATTGGGATTGAGTTTCACTGGTTCTAATAAATTTGTAATTTTTACTTTTGCAAAATGTTGCCATTAGGTCACAGTTCATTCAGTTTAATACAATATAATTCTATCAATTTTCCTTGACCTCTTTTATAAATGTTTATTTTTTGTAAACATTCATTGTTAGTCAGATAATTTTTAAAAAAGTTCACTTTCCTATCTTGCATATCTTTCTTTCTACTTAACGATAGTTTGAAGAGTTGGAGATACTGATGAATTCATTCTGTTAGCAGTAAATTTTTTGCTTTGGACACCTTGACTAACAACTAACAAGCTGTTTCACAACTGGCAAGATTTTGTATATGTTGCAGGGCAATAACAATAAAAGCTGCTACTCCTAATTTCAAATGTTCTATACAGAAATTGCTGGAGGGTGTTCATATATTTTTGATGGTTTTAAAATCTATATCTACTTCACAGAAAAAAGCATTAAATTGATTTATATTTTATTGATACAAAAATAAGAATAATAACCAACATTGCTTATCAACATTAAATAGACGAACTTTTAGTCAGAGTTGTCAATTTAAAAAAAAAACTACCCTATTTCTTTATGTTCTAACCAGTTTACAGTCCATAATGCAGGTATAAAATGTTTCACTTGTTGCTTGATTGCCGACTCCTCTTTGAATTTTACTAACTACATTGTTATTCTACTGTTAAAAGCAGTCAAGCAGATGAATCATTTTTGCAAAACAAGATGATAATAAAATTCCTTTTTAGAAATGTAAAATTCATTTACATGAATTTAAAATGTGAAATTCATTTACAGTATTAGTGTACTGCCAAAAGGAGTCAACCTATTAACTATAGAGCTTTTAAAACATTTTACATCTTGTTATGCAAAAATTGTAGTTTGGGGTTCATCCGATCTGACTCCCCCAGTTTATTTTCTATGTGGGGCAGCAAGCAGTATATCGCAACAGACCACACATTATTGACAAATTATAAGCCGCAGTATGTATGTATAAACACGGCATATGTATGAGACATTCCAGTACATCAGCTGGTTAAAATGTTTGAAAACAAATTGAAATGTGTACAGAATTGCATTGATGTTGGTGGAGATCATTTTCAACACCTTTTACAAACTATCCCAGTTATTGTAATATTCGTTTCTATAAAATAATGAAATGAAAATACAAAGTAATAATTAAGAAAGTTTAGTTATTACATATACATAATTCCAGTGCACAGCAACTTTCCGAATACTCTGTTATATCTTATGTCCATATAATATAACATTATAATACAGAACACATTTTAAGGATAAAGATTGGAATATCAGATTATTGCTTTTCTTGTAATATAATAAAATAATTGTGAAGTCTGTATGTAAAAAATTCGTCAACAAGAAGGGGCTTAAATCTAATTTTTAATAAACTTTTTTTTTTCATCAATTCATTAAAATTAATTTGAACATTTTTTTCAAAACCAATATTACTATATTAATGAGTTTTAAAATAATAATAATTAAGAAACCTGTTAATCGTTTTTTTGAATGATGAATTAATTCATCACAGAAGTTTACAAAGGAGTTGTAAATGGGAATATGAAAATTGAAATTTGTAGTGTATGAAAAATGCCATGCCTAAACTGGATTTGAACCCAGGATTTCTGGATGGATCTGTGAAGCGGAGATGCTACCACTCTGCCATAGAGATTGGCAAATTCTCTCCATACTTATTTATTCATTATAAATAGTACATTCAAATAATTTCAAGTAACACCTTCAAAATAGTTATTTACTTGTTTACTGATGCTTTACCTTTTTAAACCTTTTTTTTCTGCCATATTTATAAATATAAGAATAATATAATTTTATTTTATATTTTTATTTTCACAAATTTGCTTCACTATTATTTTACGTATTATTTTTTAAATTTATTATGTAGTTTTAACCACTTCCTTTTAACTTATTAATTTTTCATTTGGTAGTGCTACACATGGTTTAACCAGTTTCTAGGTTTGATCTTTCTGGGCTTTCCTGAGGTAGTTCTTTTCACTTTATCTATGAAGTTTTTTTTCAGTTAGATTCTTATGCAAAATGGATAAATTTGTGGAAAAATGAAGTGAGCCATGTACATCCAGTGAATTGATTGGTAAAAAGACAACATTGTACAGTTATTTACAGTCCTTTCTGATGAAAGCATGAAGCCATCAAAATTAATTTGATCCTTGGAAACTAAACGTCCAGATCATAAAAGCAAACCTTTGGAATTTTTTGAAAGAAAATTATATACTTTGAGAAAACAACAAGGTATTCTATTTGAAATCAAGCCATACTGATAAAAGTACACTTGAAGCATCTTATCTCATAGCATTAAAAGTAGCTAAGATGTCCAAACCCGATACAATCACAGAAAACCTCTTACTGCCTGCTGCAATTGATATGGTCAGTGTTTTAGTAGATTTGAAATAAGCAAAAAAATTTATCTTTTTAATGACAGTATCAAGGCAAATCGATGACTTGGCTGCCAATGTTCACAATCAGATAATTCAGCAAGTGAGTTCAAGTGAATTGTTTAGTATTCAGTTTGATGAATCAACAAATGTGGCAAACATTTCTCAATGTTTTGTGAGATATGAATGCAATAGGGACAGATCAATCAAATAAGATATATTATTTTGCAAATCAGAACCTGGTCATACAACAGGACAACAATGTCTTTTTGATGTTTTTATGAAAGTACTTAAAACTATAACATAAATTGGACAAAATGTTTTGCAATACGTAGGAATGATGGAAAGGTAATAAAAGGAAAGAACAGTGAATTTATGAATAATATAAAAAATCATCTTACACAGTATGTCTGAAAAATTCCCGAACTAAATTAAATAAAAATACAGATTTAAAGATAAACAGATTTACTGCCATTAGCCCTCTACATAGAACTGTTCTCTGGTTATACACTTGTTGCAGTGCCAGTAGAGCCCGTCAAATGCTCTAGAGAAATCACTTTTTGGGATCGCCTTCAACTGCTTAGTGCAAGCCCTTTGGATAGCCTAAATGTTGTCAAAAAAGCAGCCTTTCATCTTCAACTTGAGTTTTGGGAAAAAAATAGTCTACTGGAGCCAAGTCGGGTGAATAGGGAGGATGGGATAAGATGGTGATTTGATTTATGTCATAATAATGTGTTAAAACTGTTGCCATGTGTGCCAAGTCATTGTGCAAGAGAATCCAGCTGCCCAGATCTCAGTACTCAGACCGGATTTGACGAATGCGACGCATCAGACATTTCATTATTTCCAAATAGAATTTAGAATTCATTGTTTGACTAGTTGGGACAGTTTGACCAGTTGCGCGTATACTTTCACAACGTTTTCGTCATGAACAGCTGTTGATGGCCTCCTGCTTTGTTTGTCATCATCCAACGACTCTCTACTGTCTTTAAACCATTTCCACCAAGTGTATGTTATAGTATGAGATGTGGCTTTATTACCAAATGCTTGCTGTATCAAAGAATAAATTTCAGTGAAAAATTTTTGAAGTTGAACACAAAATTTTATTGCACTTTGTTCTATGTTGCAAGCTCACACAAAGTCACATGAACACAACGTACGTGGTCAAATATAACTTGAGACTGGAGCGACGAAACGTTATGAAATTTTGTACACACATTTGTCAGACATTTTACTACATAGTTCCTTGGTTATCCAAGAGTTGCCACTACTTGTACTGACTATAGAAATTTAGTTCGTGAACTTTTCAGACATACTGTGTATACCAAGGACGGATGCACTACTTTCTTCATAGACATGTTCTTGCCACAAAGATATGCTGGAAAATCTCAAACAAATTCTTTGCAAAGTTGTAAAAATGGTTAATTTTATTAAAAAGTCGACCATTATGGAATAGGTTGTTTATTAAACTATGCGATGAACTGGGCAAAAAGAAAAAAATTCCTTCTTTTCTGTGTAGAAGTCAGGTGGTTATTGTGAGGGAAACTGTTAACCTGCTTGATGGAGTTGCAGGATGAATTAATAATATTTTTCCAGGATAAACAAACACCAGTCTTAATATTTTTACAGTATAATGAGTATATGTTGCGTTGGCTTACTTAGCTGGTATATTTTCGTATTTGAACGACTTGAATGTGAATTTACAAGAACACGATAAAAACATTGTATTAATGCCTGACAAAGTTCATGCTTTCATTAAGAAGCTTGATATCTGGATTATTCTCCTTCAAAGCAAAAATTTGATATATTTACACTTCCTTCCAATTACATTGAAAAAATTTGGATGAAGAAGACACTATTATTCACCACAGTTTGGATGGCATGAAGATGCATTTGTATGAGCTAGAAATTCAGTTGGCAGAGTATTTCTCAGAAGATAAAAACGACTTCTAGAAGAAATTGGTACTGAATCCATTTAGTAAAAACATTGTTGCAGCCTCTAAGTTACCATTTGCTTCACGACTCACCTCAAATTTCTTTCGATAAAACATCACAACTACATTCACATCTGAAGATTTAGGTATGTTTTGGCATGCTTGTTGAAGTGTATGTGGAAATTTAGTCACAGAAACATTGAAAATATTAATCCCTTTTACCACTTCTTACGTCTCTGAAAAGGGTTTTTCATCTATGGTTGCGCTAAAAACTAAATGTATGAATCATCTTTCATCACTTGAAAACAATTTACTTTTGTATATTTTTAACATAGATCCACATAACTTTTTAAGGATAAACAAATGCAGCCATCTCATTAATTTAGTTTCCTTAATGTCTACATATAAATGCAAGTAAAATGCTTATAACAAATGATTTTTTTCTCATAAAATTATTTCATTATTGTTTACATGTAAAGTTGTAGGCTAATTTCACAATCCCTCCTTTCATATCACTGCAGCCCCCAGGTTAAAAATGTTGCTATATATGAAATGTTAGATATTAAATAACATATTTATTTACCAGTAATTAATTTATAAGTTTTACTTTGTACACATACTTTATTACAAGAATAATTATAGTTGTGAATATGCAAGTTGTCAGTGCAAAGGGTGATTTGATTCTAACCAGTATTGCATTGACTGTTGCATAAAGTATATGAAACACTAGTGAGACACTCAGAGCTGGGTTTTAGAGTAGGTAGTTTTCTTCCTTTTCAAATGTTTATGCATGTAGGTAATGATATTTAATTACTGGACAAAGATATATTCAACAAAATTAATATACCTACCAGATAGAGCTCATTCAACACACGTGAAACACAAATTTAAGGGCAAGACACCAGGGCCTGATGGGATACACTCACAGTTTCTCTTAAACTGTGGTAAATGCACAAAAAACTGACTGGCCCAGTTCTTTACAGTCAACATGAAGAGGAAGAATTCCAAGTTGATGAAAAAGGTCAAATGTCATCGCAATTCTAAAATAGCTAAGCTGAATGACGACCCAAAAAGCTATCTCCCAATAGCTCTATTGAGTGCAATTTACAAGCTCCTTGAAAGACTCTTATATAACAGAATTGGGAGCAAAATATTTAAGGATAACTTTGATAACTTCCTGTTGGCAACAGACGCTGCAATTGAATATGTTTTAAAACTGAATGTGTATTTGTAATTTTAGTATTTACTGTTCATCCAACCTGAACAATAATTATTCTTTATTACTTTTTTAATATTTTATTAATATAGTTTTATAATTCTTTTTATAATTTTTTTTTCTTATCTTAATATACACTGTGAAATCATGTGCATGTGCTATACAATAAGTAAGTAAATAGTATACCAACCTACATATACTGAATTTTAGCAATTGACAATTGCCATTGTCCAAAGGTTTTTTTATTAATGTTGATTCAATAATTTTCTTCATTCTCATATAGGCTAGGGTACAATTAAATATTCTTAAAAAAGCTGTTGTGGATGAACAAAATCGTAATACTGAACTAAATGAAGTAGTGAGACAACTTAAACAAAGTGGAAGAAAAGCAGAACAGGAAATTGATAGTTTAACATTTCGTAATCAGCAGCTTACTTGTAGAGTCACTGTACTTCAAGATGAATTAGAAGAATTGCAGGTATGTATTTATTTTTTGTTGTAAATTTGTTTGTAATTTTGCAGAATTACAAATTTGTGCAAGTTAATTACTATTTTGGCTAAAGAGGACTGACTTCAAAGTTTAAAAATATTCTTAATGTGTTTGACAAATCATAAGGGTTTTAATATTTTTTCCTTGAATTAGCTTGCTAAAATGCATCTTCAGTGATTAAAATAGAAACTACTATTTTTTTATGTTTTTTACATTGAGGAAGAGCAAGCGCTACTAGCCACCACCGATAGAATAATTTTTCTTAAGTATGTACTGATGCCTGTAACTGTGATAAAAATCATAACTATTTGTTTTTTAGGCACCTGGTATTAAGTATGTAACAAGCAAACGTTTTTCACATTATATAAGCATGTTTTTATTATTTACACAATAAAGTTAGTTTGAGAAATCTTTATTCATGCTTATCCAAATGCTAAAATGCCAAACAAATCCGCTATGTGGTACTGTTTATTGTCTCATTTCTACAAGAAGTGTGGCCAAATATGATTGTTCTGGGCTTGTAATTGTTTCGTCTAATGACATTTGTCACATATTTAATTTTGTTAGTGTGTTTTTGTAGAAAATAATTTTGGATAATTTCTAGTCAAAGGGTGTCTTTGCAACACTTTGATTTATTCTTCACAAGCTATATACAACATCTGTACAATGTATGTACTGTGTCATCACATCCATTTAGTCCTTAATGTTAAAATTTATACCTAATAACAGTAAATAAAAAAAAAATCACCTTACTTTAACATACAAGATGGTATCAAAAATTTCCCATAATAGGTCTGTAGCATGCCTACAAAAGTCAGCGCAGGATTACACAAATAGTAAGCCTAACCTCTGAACTTTATGATGCAGTGTGCCACTTTTATTGCCATGTTTACATAGAAAGTAGTTAAATGGCCAGTGAGAAATTTTGTCTTAAGCTAGGAAAATCAGCTACAGAGACATTCAATTTACTTCTGCGAGCTATGGTGATGAGGCAATGGATTGACCATGAAGTTGTGATTGGCACGCATGCTTTAAAAGCAGAAAAAAGTCCCTCGATAATGATGAATGAGCCAGTTGATTTTCCATTAGTACCATTCCTGAAAATGTGGAAAAAATCACAGAGAATTCATTCCCCTAGGCCAGACTGTCAATAGAGAATTTTATTATTGCCAAGTTCTTAGACATTTGAGGGAGAACATTCAACGAAAGCTACTGGTGACGTGCAAAGAAATGGGTTCTCCACAACAACAACGCACCCTGACACCTGTCATAATTTTCTTGCAAAGAACATGTTTTCACTTCCACACCTCATAAGGTTTAGCTCCTGCAGACTTCTTCCTTCTTCTAAACTGTAAATGATAATTAGAAGTAACTTGTAACAAGTTACTATCTAACTTCTAACAATGGTTATAAAAATTGCTGTTAAAAAATTTATTTAATCTATCCAGTATTAAAAGTATATATGAGGATTGTAATGCTAGATTATCTTACTGCTTTGAACTTATCAATAAAGGTTTTCCAGTCATTGTAAAACATAATAAAAACTTTAATTTTAAAGCATAATAAACCATTTGCAAATGTCTGACATTGTTATGTACAGGAAATTTTTAATTAGAAGGCATTTGAAATTGGATCAGAAGTGCTAGTGGAGGCAGACGTACACCTTTATTATTTTGTTTAATGACTTGTTCATGTATAAAATGATTCAAATATAAAATAATCCTGACAGTTTACTGGACTGGCTGTTTACTTTTATTTCCACTTATAAAAATTATGCTTATTTTTCAATATAATCCTCTCTCCTTCTATTCACTTATGTCTACTTTTCAACAAGCATTTAATTTCCTTCTTGGAGCTAAATCAGGATTATACAACTGATATTTCAGTTGTTAAAAACTGAAATCAGAAGGCAAAAATCTGTTATTATGGGTGTATGAGGATAATCATTACCATAAAACAAAATCAAACCTTTTGAAAATTTACACACCTTTCAGACTTGATTTTTTGCCTTCAGTGATACAGTAATTTTTTCTTTTCGTGGTTTCACCTTTAGGCATGAAGTAAATAAAAATGATCTTATGTACTGCAGAGTATTGTCATAATTAACTTTCAAGCTGATGGCCTAACTTTCAGTTGTTCATTGTACGCAAAAATTCTAATATTTTTAACCAATTCAAGAATCATTGTTCCACTCAAACAACTCTTCATATTGTTAAAACTAATTTGCCAATCCCTTCTGGTTTCATATCTGAAATGAGAAAACACTGCATTAATTTCCCTCAGTGCATTCAGACAAAGGAGCACTTATAAATTAATTTTTAAACACAACCATAAACAGCTAAAAACGAAACGATACTTCAAATCAACAGATTGGAAATTATAATTTTCAATTAATATTAAAGAATCAGATGTTTCACCAAATCTGATGTGGACACCATATGACTTCCTTGTAAGCCTATTAAATTACATGTACTCATTTTTAAAAGTACATAAATTATATTTCAGTAATAACTTCTGATTTTTTCTTTTTTTTTATAGTTATTATTGAATATTTTTTATTGTAAATTTTTATTTACTATCACAGGTTAAATCAATATATTTAAATTAAAAAGAAAAGTTAAAAAAAATAACAAAAGGAGATGAAGTCTGATTCAAACCGATGTGCCTTCCCTTTAAGATCCAAATATTTCATTAATTAAAATTTTAGTTTTAATTTTTATTGCAATCAAAAAGGGAGGTGCACAACTAAATATTATAACAGTGCTAAATCCAAAATTTCAATATCCTACGGCTAATTGTTTTTGAGTTATGCAAGACACATATATACATATGTACATACTGATGTCATGTCGAAACTAGTCAAAATGGATTCAGGGATAGTCAAAATGGATATTTCTATTGAAATTTGAAAACTAAAATGTTTTGCGATCACAATATTTCCTCTACGTCATACAAGGAAGTAAAAATTTAGAAAAAAGAAAAAAAGGAGATGAAATCTGAAGACTGAAATTTTTCACGATCACAATACTTTCTTTACTTCGTACAAGGAAGTAAGAATAAAAATTTGTTCTTAGATATTCACACGAAAATTATATACACCAAAAATTAAGTTGATAACTTCATTTGTTACCCAGAAATTGAAAAAATAGCCAGGTTTCAGGAAAAATTCATTTTAACACCTTAACCTTGGAATTTCAAAAAATCTTTTTAAGTGTGTACTTAGATCATAACAAGAACATTTATACAAATTTTCATCAATTTATCTTCAGTAATTTTTCCTGGGCATTGGTTATGAATCTCTTACAACATATTCTTTATATATATATATATATCTGTGCCAATAAAGCAACTTGTCCTGACTGACTGACTATTTGATTCATCAACATCCATCCCAACCCCGTAGGTGGAATACAACCTTGTGACGTTACTGGTCACCCCTTCCGATCTGAGCTCTGAGGGGCTTTACCAGAGGTTGTCTTTAGACCCTCTAACTGATTACATCTCACAGTCATCAGCCAGGCCTGGGTCAGGATGCCACCGATGTAAATGCCTCAGCAGACATTTACATTAGTAAAATACAAATCAAATTTTGCCTTCACATAGGCCTCAAATGAACATCTTCACATCCAACCTAACTATCATGATTCCCTCAAACTAACTGAAACCACGGAAGCGCAGATCCCAAGCCTAGTCCAGATTTGACAGCACCTTTCGTGACTCTGAATGCCTCAGAAAACGATAGAGTTAAAATTTAAATGAGTGCTACACTAATACCAATCAGAATTATGTTTTACTCAACATAGAAATTCAAACCTACACCCGACATAAGTCGACTAAATTAAGTCAGCTAACAAGGAGAACGTAACCTCATTCTGGTCGTAACAGGGACTTACGACCAGGAGTCGTTGCCAATCTTTTCACCACGATGAGACAGGTACTCAAACAAATTGTGCGCCAAAATACTCTGAAACCCAATGAAATGGAAGTGAATCATCTAAACAATAAGGGTGCAAAATCGTTGTAACAGTTCTCATACAGGAAGATTGTGAAACTGGGGAAGGTATACATTCGACCACCAGCTCAAAAATAGCACTGAAAAAGACTTTATACAGCGCAAATACTGTGCTCGTGAAAAGAGACCAGAGATTTCATCAACATCCAGTAAAACTGAAGATAAATTGAGGAAATTTGTCCACATGTTCTTATGATGTAAGTTTGCACTAAGAAAGGATTTTTTGAAATGCCGAGTTTAAATGGTTAAAATGGAGCAACAATGAAATTTACTATTTTTTTAATTTCTCAATAACAAATAAAGATATCAAATTAATTTTTGATACGTGTGTAATCTTCATGTGAATATCTAAAAACCAGATGCTAGATTTTTTTTGAAATTCCAAATTTAAAAGGTTAATGGATTTTGTAATTTTTTTTTAAACCTGGCTATTTTTTAATTTCTCTAACAAATGAAGATATCAGCTTGATTTTGGTGTGTATAATCTTTATATGAATGTTGACAAACTAATTTCTACATTTTCTGAAATTTTCCCATGAAAGGGGTAAAGAAAGGTAAAAATAAATTTTGAGCAATGATTGCAAATTTCTATCTACACTAAATGAGATATTCAGTAGATTTGGGCTTACAAATACTCTTCTGATAATTATCTAAAAACCAGTTTCAGATTTTTTTTTAAATTTTAATTTTTTATGGGGTGGGTCATGTGAGGCGCAGTGGCTCAACCAACATAGCCACTGCCACTGTTATTATATGTACAACATAACTGATGGCATCTGTCTCTGGTTACTTGACTATAAAAGATGTATGTATTATTTATCTTATTTGATAATACATTACCTTTAACAGCATTTTTTTAAATTATGTAATTTAAAATACTGTAATTTTGACTCCATGAACTTTATCATATCAGGCTTTTAAGCATTTATTTTTATTATTTTAGCAAAATCGTGGCAAAAAGAATAAAGGTAAACCTTTGGATGGCCATCACAATTCTGATATTACAAACCATGTGATTGATGAAGAATTCAGAAAAAAGATTGCTGAAAATGCTGAACTATTATCTATGGTAAGTATTTTATTTACCATAAGTATTACTTAAGTAAGTGGTAAGTATTTTACTTAATATATATTTTTTTTTAGCAGTGCATCATTATTTTACTATGACAATAATAAAAGTTAGTTAGTTACTTATTTATTTATTTTTTTTTTTTTTATTAATTATTAGACATGATGATCCTCAAATAATTGAGACCATATGCGTGGCTGAAAAATTACAATCATTGAATTAACATCATGATTCAGAGAAGTCTCAATTATTTTTCTGAACATAGCTGGCAGGCATCTGCAAGAATTTCTTTTCAAATGCCTCTTACAACAAACAGGATAAACTCTTGAGCACATTCTAACAGTCACCTCCCTGCAGGGAATTTACATATTATTATTGGATTTGTGAGGTTGTATAATTGCTTTTAAAAATTTGTTGTCCAGTCTTTTGAAATAACTGTAAGAATTGTCATTGACTGACTAATATTGTTAGATCCAGAGGTGTCAGTGGAGGTGATTGTTCCCTCTTAAAGGAAATTTTTATTTGAATATTCTGGACATGCCTTTGAATTGACTGGAGGACTTTGTATGGAATGCCCATGGATCTTCTTTACTTTTTAAATTGATTTATTTTTACTTGATCGTGCTTTCACTTTTATTCACAATTGAAGACAAAATCCTGATGATTTTAGTTGAAATAGATTCTCTGATAATGACTAATGTTTGCTGTTACAGAAAAAAGTCTTAATAATGTTTCTTATTTGTTGCACTTAGACACCCAGAAATATTTTGCCTCTTAATTCTTAATTTGGTTAGAATCATTGTTGAGTACTGAAAAAAATTAAAGATCTTTCCTGAATTCATTGACTGCCACTGTTGCTGTTTGGCATCAATAACCGAACAAAGCCATTGATGTTTGAATGGTGGTATACTGTACTTTTCCATTAATGATGTACTTCTTAGTAGTGATATCTTTCAGTGTCATTTACAGGTTTTATTCAAAATTTAAAAATCCTTTGTTGAATTTAAATGATAATGATGTTAAAGAACAATTTAGATTCAGAGTAACAGTGTAAGGTAAAAAGATAAGGATGCTATAATTTGCTGATGATATAGTAATTCTAGCTGAGAGTAAAATAAGGTTAGAAAAAACAATAAATGGCATGGATCAAGTCCTATGCAAGTACTGCCACATGGAAATAAACAAGAACAAAATGAAAGTAATGAAATGTCGTAGGAATAATGTAGATAGACCACTGGATATAAAAATAGTAGGAGAAAAGATTATGGAGGTAGAGAAGAATTTTGTTATTTGGGAAGTAGAATTACTAAAGATGGACAAAGAAGCAGTAGCGATATAAAATGAATAGCACTGGCGAAACAAGCTTTGAGTCAGAAATATAATTTTCATATATCAAAAATTAATTTAAATGTTAGAAAAAAATTTTTGGAAGTATATTATATTATATTTGGAGTGTAGCTTTGTATGGAAGTGAAACTTCAACAATCAGAGTACCTGAGAAGAAAAGATTAGAAGCTTTTGAAATGTGGTGCTGTAGGAGAATTCTCAGATGGGTGGATAAAGTGACAAATGAAGAGGTTTTGCAGCAAATTGGTGAAGAAAGAAGCATTTGGAAAAATACAGTTAAAAGAAGAGACAGACCTATAGACTACGTATTGAGGCATGCTGGAATAGTCGCTTTGATATTGCCGGAACATCTAGATGGGAAAAATTTTGCAGGCAGGCAACATTTGGAGTATGTAAAACAAATTGTTAGGGATGTAGGATGTAGGGGGTTTACTGAAATGAAACGACTGGCACCAGATAGGGAATCTTGGAGAGCTGCATCAAACTAGTCAAATGACTGAAGACAAAAAAAAAGATTATTTTCTGAAATTATATCGTGTATTATAATAAACAATATATTTACTCTAATCTCAAATTTATTTCTATTCACCATCCCTTTTATTGCTAAATTACTAAATCCTGTTTGCTGATTTCTACTCTTATTCCTTCAGCTAACAGTTCAAATAACAAAAAGAAAACTGCCAATTCAAAAACATTTGTAAAATGTGATTATATTTTATTGTCATTCTTATTAATAAATTACAATAAAAGAGAGGCTATTTCATAAAATTATGTATGAATATACATTTATATGAGGTTTATATTTGACTTTGTACATCTGGTTTATATTTATAATTACTTTAAATATATTACTATAAATACTGTAAAAATATATTTACTGTAAATATTTATTGTTTATATTTATATATACATATCATTCATTTATATATGTGATATATACTTTAAAATAAAAACCAGAATTTGTTTACATAGTTTTATTGATATTAGATAAAATTACAAGTAAATTATTTTATTTTTCTACATAGTTTCCTTCAACTGAAATATATTTTCTCCACCAGATAGGTAGCTTTCTGATCCCCTCATCAAAAAAATAAGATGGCTGCCCCAATAGCCAATTGCATACATAATGTTTGATTGCAGCACTGTCTTCAAATCTTTCCCTACTAAAGCTTCTTTCAACAAACCAAACATGTGGAAAGCACACAATGAAAAGTCTGGTGGGTGTTCAAGAGTTGTCCAATGAATTTTAGAGAGTTTATCACAAGTCTGAGTTGCTGTATGCAGCCCTGTTTTGCCTTTGAGAAGGAGGATATTGCAAATCAGTTGCCGGCTTCATTTATTGTGATAAGCAGCCCTGATATCATTTAACAACTTGTAGTAGTATGCCGCATTTACAGTCATTCATTCATGCAGGAAATCAATCAGCAATACATGTTTTGAGTCCCAAAACACAGTTGCCAGAACTTTTCCAGCTGACAAGCATTTCTTGGCTTTGATCGGTGCCCCCTCCCCACTTTTTACCACTTCGTATTTGTTCTCTTGCTTACTGGAGTGTAGTGATGGACCCATGTTTCATTGCAGGTCACAATACAGTCCAAAAATGCTTCTTATTTTTCATCAAACTGATTTCAGTAGCCACTAACGGGTATCATTCTGGACATTTCTCAGTGCCTCAGTAAATTGTGGAACTCACCTTGCAGATACTTTGCTGTATCCAAGGTGTTTGACAATATTGTATGCACACTCCAAACACTTATGCTGACCTCTGATGCAATTTCAGCGATGATTATGCGGCTGCGGCAGTCACCTTCCACAAGGTCCCAAATGATGTGAATGTTGCATCGTCAGTGTTGATGTGCAAACAATGTTCATGACTTTTGTTCACCACTGCATTATGGCCATTTCAAAAGTTTTTGGCCCAATCAGACCCTTGAGTTTTTGACAGGGTAGCAACTCTGAAATATGCCTGGAGTCAAGTCAATATTTCAGAGGATTTGACACCTTTGTTGGCTAGAAATCGAATCATAATTTTTTGCGCAACAGACGATGGTACCTCCTGCTCAGACATTCTGCTGCTGACATGGGAATGTGATCTATGAGTATGGCTGGCTGGTTGCGCCCTTCCATACATATCCAACTGACTACCAGCAGTGTCCTGCTCTTCCTCAGTCACATGGCAAAATTCCACTTTATATTTGAATAACCCTCTTAAATTGACCCCATTTAAAGTTAGACTGATCCTGAGCTATATGATCCTTGTATTTTAAAATATAAACATAAAAATCTACAGAATATATCATTCTATTTTACAATTATTGTATTTCTATTCTAAAATTTAAAAAAGAGATGTGTTTTCTTACTTAATAGTTTTTATTTTAATTCATTGTTAATTTATTAGAATATGAACTGGTACTACAAAAATATCTTATATTGAATAAAAAAACATAATTTTTTACTAACCATCATTTTGTCCATATTTGTGTATCCATCTCCAAATTTCCACCACAAATAATTTTCTCCTGCAGTGTTGTTATTTATAACATTATTATCATAAATATGACACAAGACACAATCATCAATGTAGTTTGGAATGCTGTTTCTGCTTATGAAGAACTGTTCCTGTGCCCTTCACATTTAACCAGAGTCAATAACAGGTTCCATGTTTCATTGATTTCATCTTTACACCAACATTGAACATTTGGAAGATGTTTAATAGATTGCTAGTTACTATTGTGCATACACAGTGTACTGCAGCAGCCAGTTGATTTTCGATAGCTGAACTGAAGTCAATTTTGGAATTTATGTCATACTTTTTTTCCATTAATACTACTTATGCTATTATGAGAACTAAATATAGTACCACATTTAGTATATTGTAGATAACCTAGATCATGAGGAAAGGAATCATCAATTGAGTAGACTGCAAAATCAATTAAAAACTAGTGTTAATGATTTTTTGAGTGATTTTTCATCTCTACAACTTTTGTCCTGTTAAATTTTTTTGTTAGTTTAATTCCCCACTATGAATGGTCTTTTGAAATAACTTAAAATTTTATTGTTCATATACTTTGTATTATGATCATGTACATCTTTTTCTTTTGCATTTTTGTAAGTCCCCTAAATGACTCTTGGACTTATCTTTATTATAACTATTTTGAAGTAAACAAAATTCAGTTTAATTAAATTAAGTATAATTGTTTTGAAATATTAATTACAAATTGTTTTGAATTTATTAATTATAATTGTTTTGAAGCATATTTCAGAAATTATTGAATTTTTTTTTTTGTGAACATTTGACCAAACGGGTTTGTTAAAAAAAATTCAAACAGCACAATGCAAAAGGCAGTTTCATAATATTAATATTTGTAAGCATTTTATACTATATCAAAATTCTTGTAACCTGAATGGAATGTTCAATGAACCTAGTGTTTCTCTTCTTTTTTGTGGCAAACTAGAAGGATTAGTTATAATATGAAGGTGTAAGGTATTTCCGCTTTGTTTCTTTAATGTTTATCCTTTTTTATTATAGTTTTTCTTTAATGTTCAGTGTGTGTGTGTGTGTGTGTGTGTAGTGTTTATATTTCATAAATTACAAGATTTTAGCTTTGTTTTTTTAACTCTTATCAATCTGTGACATTTGCTTCATATCTGAAATTATATTTAATAATTATTATACTTCAACATTTTATAAATGTGTTATTTTATTTGTTCATATATTATCTTATAATAAATGTATATACTGACAAGCTCATCTCTGTAATTTAATATTTATTTAAAAAGCATATGTTTTACTTTAGTAATGTGTTTCAGTATTTTTTTAATTTTTATCGTTTTTCTTAGGTTTGTTTATGATATCATTATTATAATATTTGTAATATTACTGAGTTATGTAGTACTTGCAGGTCATTTTTATTTATTTACAACTATTATTATAATTTTTTTTTTTATTAGGTTTCATAATTTAGTCCATTAAATTTAATAAATCTATTTTTTCATAATGTTTCATATGTGTTTATTTTATTGTGAAATTCCTACTAAAAACCGGTATATAAAAATCACCATTTTTTTCTCATTTTGTTTACTGAAACAGGTTATTTAACTTTGCTTTTTTCAAAGCATATTTCACTATAAAAAAATAAATAAACTTATCCCACTTTAACATAAGATGTTTATGCCGTTTGCGTAAAGTCATTTTATTCCAATGAATCCAAGGTTATGGTCGAATCTTGTAGTTTACAAGCTTAGTAATTTTTATTTTTGCATTTTTTGTAAGGCTTATCTATGTGTATTTTTAAAATAGGTTGTTTGGGTTTGTTTTCGATATCATTTCTCTCAGTCTCCAGCTTGACTGACTGTTGCATCATCATATTGGTGTTAGCTTATTTCTATCACGCGTTATTTTTACTGCTGTTTTGGTCTTAATGTATATATTAGTCTTAAGTGTTTTTTATTCTCAACCAATTTCAATATTGTCATAGTTCCTAGAAGTCTATTTCTCTTTGTCTGCCCTGATGTCATTTCTTCAACTTGCGTATTCAGAATTTATTTTATCTGTCTTACGTAATTCTTTAGTGGTCTGCTTGCTTGTAAATTATTTTTGTTATGTCTTCGTTTCCGAATTCCACACGTTTTTTCTAATCGTTCTCATACTAACACTTAGACAGACACTACTCTTGTTTTCAACACATACTCTTCTGTCCATTGCTTTGTTCGCTTCCCCTACTCTCACCACGCCAGCTTTGGTCATTCTAGTCCTGACTTTCACGCTGTGCGAATCCTGGTCCTCCAGACGTGGAGGACCAGGCTTCGATGTTCTCTTTCACTCGTATAATATTAATACTTTCTTCGTCTTCATAAACGTTGCGGTATTTCTCTGTCAAAATATTCTCTAGTTCTACTGGTCAATTTTTCGTGATTTCACAGTTTTCTATGTTCGTCCAACCTCGTTTCTTTGTTAAGTTATTCTTCAAATTCACTATATTACGTCTCTGTTGAAAGTGTTTCAATCACTACATACTGCCAATTCTATCGACACCAAATCTTCTCTAGCTGCTGATTATATTTTCATCGATGCAGAATCTCTAAACTCGTTGCTACATATCTGAGATGCTGCGTATTATTCTACCTCTAAACCACATCTCACCTCTGCATTCCTGATACACCACTGCAGACTACGCCCAGGATTACTGTATGTATTCATTTACCTTCATTCACGAGTTCATCTCTTGCTAATATTTGTGTGCTACAGGCAAGTTCAATTTTCATTATTTATTACGTTAACAGTTATTTTATCATTAAAATTTGTGGAACATTCCGTTAATCGTACATTATCTCTTCTCTTAAATTAATCTAAAGAAAATTACTCCTGATGTGAAGTTATGTTTTAGGACTTCTTTGTAATTTTATATTTTCAAGAAACCTTACTACTAAAATGAACTCTATTTATATGTTTACTTATTTCAATTAATTCCTTTTGTACTAGAATATTATTGTGGCCTTTTCTCTATACTATACTAGAATTACATGCTTTAATTATTTAATGATAAGTTTGTTGTTCATAAATCAGGAAAGGCCAGTGCCAATAATTAAGATTTACTGTAGTTTATTTGTCTAAGCTAATGACATTTGTTCATTGCTAATTTTTCAATATTACAGCATATGTCAGTAAAGCAATAGTTTTCCAGTCTTGCTATGTTTATTGATGTTATGTTTTTCTAAGTATATAATTGTAAATATGGTGTTTTATGTTCTCTTGTTTTCAGGCTTTGTTAAATTGTATATTTTCAAAACTTGTATTTGAAAAATGTTTATTCATGTATTTTCTCATTTAATATCATTATTCATATGTTGATTTCAGCTGATATTTATTAAGCATCATTAAGTTTTGTTAATCTCACGATTTATTTTTATTTTTTAAGGTTATGATTTAAGTTAAGTTCATTCGTTTTCTTTCCAATTAAAGTCCAATTTCTTTTGACAAATACGAGCTGTGTTTTCTTTTATTTTTATTTACTTTACCCAACATAAGATGTAATTTTTGTGGATGTAAACAAGTTTTTTTTTTTTTGTTATTTAAATAATGAAATAAATTAAATTTTGAAAAAATACATGTAAAAAATTAACTTTTTTCTTATTCATAGGTTGTTAAAAGTTTAAAACATTGAAAAATAATAATTATTAAAAATTAAAATACTTAGAACTAAAGAAACTTTCAGAACTTATAAGTCAAAATGGTTTGTAAGAATAAGAGTAGTGTACACAATTTGTAATAACTGAAAGAAGATCAATGATGTTAGTGATTTTGTCAAATGATAAATAATTTGCTTGTCAGACAGCAATAGGTGAAGATGTGATAACAGCAAGTAAAAAAAAAAAAAAAAATCAAGAAATGTGTCATTCTGTTAATGAAATTACTTTATACTTCAGGGAAATAGTTAAACCTAAAAACTGCTGACCAAGGTTAGAAAGTGGAGTCAAGAACTTCTCTTCTAACTTGGAGTGTTCTAAGAAACAAATTTAATTATAGTACATTTATAAAAGGAAGTGAAGGAGTTACTCTATTGTGTAGTTGACATTCTGGCTTGCACATCTCATGATTGTCATTTGCATCATACTCAGTACAGAATATTTTCTGTTGTGGGAAGCAAAAGCTCTAATTTCATTTAGTTAACTAGTAGATCCTGTTATTCAGTGTTAGAAGGAGCTCATGATAATGCTGTTTTTGGTATTATCATTAGCCATATCATCAAATTGTGAGGAAAATAACAGGAAAAATTAACTACTGCAGCGTTTGAAACGTCTTCCATAACAAACACCATTAACTCAGTAACCAAGATAATCTCTAAACCATAAATTACACCCAAGTTAAACATTGTAAAATATGTTTAATTAGAACATAAGCCTTAATATTATTAGTAGAGATATAAAGTTGTTAACCTCTTGAATATCTGGTTCTCATAATATATTTGTTCCTAATCCATGGTTCCTGTATCAGTGGAAGGTAAAATTTAAAAAAAAGGAAGCATTTTTCTGAAAAGAAGAAGAGGAGGCTGTCTGAAGTTCCCTTCAGTTTTGTAGTTTGGAAGATCTATAGCCTCTTATCAAAAGTAAAACAGTAACATTGCCAGCTAGCCCTTATGTTGAATTATATTATTATTGCATATTAATTCTTAACTGTTTTGTATTACTTATGTTTCATACATTCTTTTCAGAAATAATGAATTTTAAAAAGTATCTGTGGAAAAAATTAAAGTGGAGTTAATTGAATTTAAATATTTATTTACACCGATTAATTTTATGTTGATTTTAGATGCATGAGAAAGAAGAATCCCACCTTCAAGAAGTAGCTTCTTTAACAGATCAACTGGAGCGTTTGCAACGTCTTCTCGAACAAACACAAAAAGCAAATGCTGAATCTGAGGAAAAGTACAAAGTATGTATTCGTGGTAATTTCCTTATGTAATAATTATTTAATAATTTAGGAGAAATAAATTCTGAAGTAAGTAGATGTCTATTACTTTAAGTGTTAATTGCTGATGAATATGTTATGCATTTACATTGGATGTGTAATATTAAATAAAAAGTTAGAATATTGATTCATTTAAAAGTATAAATTGTTCTTGCAATTTTGAGGCTATATTCTGTGATTGTTAAGAAGTGACCAAGGAAAATGTGGTTTTATGATAAAAGTAAATTTTTAAAGGACCGTGCAGTTTTAATCAACATCAAATTATGCCTGTCATAATATGATTTTATGACATTGAAACAGTTTGTCTTTGAAAAACAGAACTTCAGTGTTAATAATATAATAATGTGATGGTTAAATTTTGATAGATGCTAATAACCTAGTAATTAAACTTGCTGTAGAATGAAGTCTCGTCAGTTGGTTTAGTGATCTTAGTGTTTATTTTCAAAACTAATTTGTATTATATTTAGTTCCTGTAAAGTTGTGTAATTTTTCATGTATTCTTTTCATTTCAACTTCCTCTGAAATTGTGATGGAAGGAAGTTTGTCATCTTTTCTTTCTTTAGGACATTTCAACAACTCAGTTTTTTCTAGCAGTAAAAATGTTAAAAAAATATAAACTTTGCATTTTGAGATAATAAAAATTTATATAGTATTATAAGGCAGACACTAATCTCAATAACCACATACAATTTGCAGTAGTAACAACCACATGGAAAATTAAATCATATTTTATGGCCACACTGTGATGAAAAAAATTGTTATACAAATGGGTTAATCTGTATGTTTATATGCAAGTCTCGGTTTTATAAAAAAAAAATACAGGCATCCTCTTTATAAGCAGCATATTTTGAAATTTTAATATACCATTATTTGTAAATTTGAAAATTTACTGTGTAAAGATTTGTTATCTTTTTATGTGAAAAATAAAGCTAGTGTTAATAAATTTTTAACAAAAAAAAAATTTTTTTTAATTGGTTAATTTTTATAAAAAACAATGATTGCAAGATTGCTTGGTTTTAATTGTGTCTTTTTCTTATTTAATTTGGAATCCTTATTTTTGTAATTGGGCTTATTAAAACTAAATTTGATAGTGATTATATCCAAAAATAAAATAGTAGTGATTAATATTATCCATAAATATTAATAATATAAAAATATTATTAAATGTCTAACATCCTTTATTAATTTAATAAAATACATTTTGTGTAACAGTTTTATTAATTTTAGATTAGAAGTATTAGTTATTCAAACCAGTTGGGACCTAGGTCAGTACAAATTGTCAAATTGTTTGCATTTTTGAACAAAAAACTAGTATTAAAATCAGATTAATGGAACATGAAAAGCAGCTTTAGAAAGCAGTAAATGTTTATGTTATACGTTGGTATTATTGTTGTTAGTTTGAGAAAATTTACATTGAATGAGCTGTTTAGGTAAAAAAAATGTAAGATTCTGTGGAATAAGCTGTTAAAAAATTATCCTTTTTTAACAAATGGAAAGTTATTTAAAATAATTGCTAATTTTTTTCATTGCACTCATTTTTAACATTCTGTTGATGGAAGTTGATGCAAATTTTTTACAATTTAGGTTGTTGCTCGTATCAAGCTAGTTAAGTCTCTTAATACAAAAAAAGCTGCAGCCTGAGGAGTAGACCTAGTATTGTCATCTACCCTGTTGTCATTAACATTTGACTTATAAAGAAATTTCTTTACAATTTTTTATGTTACAAATTTCTTCTTGTTTAAAAGTGGATTTGCTTTGTGTCATTATCACTTTCTAACCATACCTTTATATCTTCTTCATCTCTCATAATCTTCTAACACAGGAATTTAAAAAAATCTTCAGTATTAGTTTGACTACTTGTTCATTTATCTTCTATGAAAGCCCGTAATTTTTTTCCCACACCATAAACAATTATTGGTTACTGGAATGGAGGATAAAGAGACCAGGCTTTAACAATAGCCACTTTAACAGTTTAGCTTGTACCATTACCAAACAGTAAACAGAGTCCCCAAAGTTGGGTACAGATAAGATAATGGAGGCTAGATAACTCTGACTCCTGCTCTTCAAGTTTTGACCTTCTTCAGGTTTTGGAGAACCTTTTCCTGCACCTACAGAAGCAATAATGAGGAAAAAGGATCACAGGTAAATAATATCTTATTGGTGAAAAGGATGATTTATCTATGAAGGTAGGTGAGATTAGTTTACAATCTTACCCAGTACCCAAATAATAAACTATTGTGATTTATTAAAATACAACTGTAATCTTTTCTTTTGAGTATTGTAAAGAAAACCATAATAGTATATTTTTTACACAAAACCCAGATATATGTTTATATTATGATAATTGCACATATTATACATGTGCATACTGTAATTATATACTACATGATGCCTAACTTACAGTTTTAATCATTTTTAATTTGTATAACTTTCTAGTTGTATATAATAATTTTGTGTATTTTTAATAGGCAATAATTGCTAAACTTGAGCGTGAGAAGTTAACTTTACGAGAAGGAAGTGAAGGTTTAGAAAATGTTGCAGAAGAACTTTCCCAGCTACAGCGTTTACATAATCAGTACAAAACTGAGACAGAAGCACGTCTTGTTGAAGCCACAGCAATTATATCTTCACATTTGCCATTTATTGACTCTTGTAAGTATTTATTATGAAGATATCCCATAAAATACAAAAATTTTAATTATATAAAATCATAATTTATTAAAAAGTTACAGATATTTTAATACTAAGCGCAATTATTACAGTTAATTGACCAATGCAATATTAAACAAAATATCCTCTGCAACACTACTTCCTTACTCTTCCTACTTCAAGAACATTTTCAATTGTGTTTATGTTTGTGCATAATTGAAGCTCGGTTTCATACATGTTGAATTTTTGTTTTAAGATAAGAATTGTTTGTAGTTTCTTGATAAAAACAGAAGATTTTACAAAACCACAAAGGAAAATGCACAGTTTCAAATCACAATATCAGTTACTAATTCTGGTATCTGAGATGAGAGGGGAGAAAATTTTTATAGTAGTAAATCACTTGTTCAGTGCACCAGTTTGTGACTGGTTATGCTAGCTTTCTAAAATCACTTAATTTTTTAGATAAATACTATCCAGTTGAGGCCACAGTGATTGCATTGAGGTCCATTATTGAGTTGTACATCACTGTTGCTGCATCACCAGATTCATTTTAAAAAATACAGCCCAGACACTGATATTCCAAAATTCCCACCAAACAGGAGCTCATTGGTGATAAAATATCTTTTTATGAAAATTTGAAGAGCCTCTGTGCCCCAAATCCAAATTTTTTTTATTGACATACCTCTACAGTTGAAAGTATGATTTCCTCTAAAAATCACTGTCATCCACTCCTTAGTTTTCCAACATCCAGTTGAGAAGTTCTCAATGCAATTCAAAAGTTGGCTTTAATTTTTGGTCCAATTAATTTTTGTAAGTGTTCAAATGTAAACACTGGGTGATTCATGTAGTATTACCAACGCTTTCTGGGCACATTCTAAAAACAAAACTAATGAAAAAAAATTCATGTAAACATAGGTCTAGAAGCACACCGTTCGTGAGTTACAGCTAGTGAAAGATTTCGCCCTGATTTCTGGGCAAAGTGAAACAAAACCATACTGAAATTCTAGAAACCCAAATTAAGGGATAAACTTGATGGTTCTTATGGTTTTTGACCTAATAAATTGAATAAAATAGGTACCTGAACGATATCTCCAGTAGTTTTCATAATATCTGATGTAAACAGAAGAATTTGTTGTCTGCAAACATGTTTTTTTACATTTGTAATACAAAAACTTTGTTAAATAACTAACACATATGTAAAAATTATTATCAGCACTTGTAGAGAATTAAATTCTATCAAAATTGTTGTAAAGTAGCCCAATAAAAAACAAATACAAGTTCAAGAAGTTTGATTTTATTACTATCACTTACTTACTTTTAAACTTTTAAATGTTATCGACTACAGAACATGAAGTAAACTTACAATTGATGCAGTGTTAAAAAATTAAAATGTAATTGATACATTTTATAAAGTTTACAGTACATTTATAAAATTTTGTTCTTCTGCTTCAATACATTTGGCTGCATGCTTTTGGATTACTAGCTTGGCCTCTGCAATGCTGCATGATTTTCCTTAATTTGTGCCACAGCATTGTAATACGAGCAACCAACTCTTCACATGTATGAATTTTTCTCTTATACACAATACTTTTCATCCAACCCCACATGCAAAAATTTAACAATTTTAGATCAAGTGATCTTGGGGCCAGGTGTATGGCCTGCTGCTGCCAATCCATCGCTCTGGAAATTGCTCATTTAAGTACACCAATATGGTACATGAGAAGTGGGGAGGTGCGCCAACATGCTGAAAGTACACGCAGTATCTTGATGCTAATGGAACATATAATAGCAGCGGCAATGTTTCCTTAAGGAATTTCAGAGTTTAGACGAACTGGGAGAGTGAATGGTCCAATTAGCTGATCGTACACTAGACTGCACGTCACATTGATACTAAATTAGTGTTGTAAATTATATTCTGCTGTCATGTGTGGATTGATTTCTGCCCAAGTGTGTTCATTGCAAAAGTTATTGTTGCCTTCCCAAGTTAACTGAGCCTTGTCAGTAAATAAAGTGAATCTGTGCAATTGATGCTTCATATTCAATCAGATGCAATGTTGCAAACGAAGAGGAGGATCTCTTGGTTGAAGATTTTGTAGTCGTTGATTATGGTGAGGATACAGCTTGTTGTTATGAACTATACTCTATACTATAAACTGGGAAATACTGAACCATCAGGAAAGGCGTCATGTACTGCGTTGCATTAAATGCCAGACTGCGTTGAACAGCCTCAGTAATGGATTCATCAGTAACACCATCATGATGGGCAGAATGATTATTGTGAGTACTAATGCTGAGAAGTGTACCCGTTTCTCGTAGCGTATGGAATGTTTTACTAATTGTTTTAGAATTTGGAACTCTAGAGTTAGGAAAATATCTTTGATATTCTGTAGCAGCATCAGTTGCATTTCCGTACACATTCCCAAGATAAATACTATGTTGGTGTATTCCTCAGTCGTAAATACAAAGGTATTGCTGCAGTATGACACCAATTAAAATAAACACACATAATGCATAATTAAACTAAACTGTATTTGGCAACAATTCACAGCAATAATGCAGAACATGCAATGCATTGATGACACAACATAAAATGCAATTTTGGCTAGCTGTTTTAGTGTTGGCAACTTACAAAATCCTAATTTCTCAAATTTTCTATTTGAGAAATTATAGTGTATTTGAGAAAGATTCATAAACTTTATTGTCTAAATAACATTAGTACTGTTTTTTTTTTTTTTTTTTTTTTTTTTTTTTTTTTTTTTTTTTATTTCTAATACAACACTATTTTTTTGTATCATTGCACTTTGTAGGAAGGCAATTATGCTTTGCTGATGTAATCCTTTCGTTTCCATATGATAAACATTAATAATAAAATTGAATTTCTTGCACTTTTAGTTGTTTTGCAGTGGGCTATTTTACATCAATTTTCTCAGAATTTAATTCTTTACAAGTTTTGATAATAAATTTTATATGTTTATATGAACTTCTTTAATTATTTTCACTAGCAGAATGTGCTCAGAAATCGCTGGTAGCACTACGTGAATCAGCTGCATGGTGCTTTTCAGTTAATTTTTGTGAACAACAGTAAATTGATTTTCCGAGTCTTACATCAATCCTTTATCTTATAACAGCAATGTTTTTTTAAAAATTAATTAGCATGACAGTGACAACACCTGGGTAATTTTATGCCCTCAATAAAATTTCTCAATCAGTCCCTGAACTGTTGATTGGTTATGTGAATTTTATTGATTAAAAATTTATACAGTTGGTAAACCTTTTCCATGGATACTTGTATTGCATTTTCACCTAAGAAATATGTTGTCCTTCATTACAGTAGTCTGTGAAAATTACTTCCAAAATAATGGACAAAAAACAAAAAAGTTGCAGTGCTGCTAACTTAGCAAGGCAACAATGGCAAGCATTTCAAATCATACTTTCAACTTGGGACACCCTTAAGAAACCTTTTTGTCTGAGAAATTGTAAAAATTCCCATATTGAATTTGTATATCTCATACTTATTTTGAATCATTATTGACTACTTTCTTCTTATACCTAAACAGTGTTCATATTAACTTTGTTACTCGTTCTACAACTGTTTACTGTGTTTTGATTTTAAACATGCAGAAATGTGTACATTTTTTCAATATATATTATATGTATACACAAGTATTAAATCATATGTAGCAACAGTAGGGGGAAACTAAAAGGTTGGAACAAACTGATATAAGGCAAGATAGCTTTCTTACCATTATTATTTATCATTGTTGTAGATGAGTTGCTGGAGATGATAAAGAAGAAAATAGAAAGCCAAAAATCAAGAGCTTACAAAATATGAGGTATGAGATACAAGACACCTTGTACCTTAGTTGTCTACTGAAGATTTACTTTAATACTTTTACATAATCTGTAAAAGTTATATGTACTTTGTTAATATCTTAAAAATTATTTTTATTTATTATTCATTAAGCACAGTGAAAACTGATTATAAAAGTAATATGTTTTCCTTATTTACAGCTAATGTAGAACTTAGCAGTTTAAATATTCCTCGATTTAGCGAAAGTAAACGACCATCATTACCTGAAAAAGCTGTGCAACAGGTATGGATGGAACTTGGCGATACTACTTCTGCTTTAGCAGAATTACATCAGTATTCAGATGTGAGATTAAATTCTTTACCTCAAAATCAGTCAAGGTCTTCTCTAAATAAAAAGGTAACATATAACTTTATACCTATCATTTTTTTTCTTTAATTCTTAAATTTGGCCATTGTTGCACATATTAATATGAACAAGTGGTATAAGTGATAAAGTAACCATTTCATCATAAAGTTCATATTGACCCTTTATGAAATCTACCAATATCTTTGTGCTGTAAATATAATGGCATTGTAGTCAGTATCATTAACTCTCAAAAAATGCCAACAAGCATTGAACTTTATTCAGCATTCTTGACTTAAATAAATTATGCTGACTGGTTCATTGAAAGTAGCTTTGACCATAGGCATTTGTATTACTGATATCCCTCAACTTCCAGAATTATAATTCCTTTATGTCAGGAGTTAAACCAATTAAATTGTGAAGAATACAGGATATTCATATTTTTTCAACAGAATTTGTTGTTTTAAATTTCTTCAGTAATGTATATAAAAGTATTAAATTTTTTTTTATTATTTTAAAATTGTATTTAAAAATGGTTTGTGAAATTAAATTTTATGTACTGATTTATTCTTTTTTAATATAACTATGTTTATTATTTTTTAATAGTTTGATTATTACAAAATAAACCGTATTATGTTAGCAGGACTAATACAGTTTAGAATAGATGTAAAGTTTTTTAACAGTTGTGGAAATTTAGGAATATTCCATATATGTATGTTATTTGTGGAATACAAGATTAAAATCTCAGGTACATAATAAAATATAATAAACGTAAAATAATATAATGTGAAAAAATTTATAAGAATATATATATATTTGTAAAAAGAACTAGCCAGTTGGAGCTCTGCCTCCTGGACTACCATGGCTCAGGTCAGCGCATGTGAGCCCCAGGAATAAATTTAGTGCTCCACAGGGCCGTAGACCTGTTTCTCTCATTATTACCATCTAGCTAGGAGCCTTACAGTATTGTTACTTTCAAGTTTGTGAGAATAATATTGATAAATAACAATTAAAGTATTCAGGCTTTACAGAAATCTGAAAAAGAAACTAGGGTCTCAGGCCATGGCTTAAAACCTTCCCTAAATTAACATGAATGTATCCTGCAAATTTGAAAGCAATCAGTCAGTTGGTTCTCACATGATGTGAGAACAAACAAAATTTTGGCTTTATATATATATGTAAGATTATTTTTAAAAAATTAAAAATAATAAAAAATTTAGACATTTAATAATGATCAAGTAAATAAATTTAATATTTATTTTGTGTATTAAAGTTTTATATGTACATTTGTTATATAATTTAAAAAAGATGATGCTGATAATTAACATTCAAAAAATAAACATTTTATGGAAAGAGAAGATTGAATTTTTAAACCTCAACCATTTACTTCAGTTTATACTAGTAAACCCTTTTTATATATATAAAATTTTGAATTTATAAAAAAATAAGTTATAAGTGTAAGACAAAAATGAAGTTGACAATGTATTTATTTATTTATTTTTAACAAGATTATCTCACATCTAATTACTCTCACACACACACCCACACCCACCCACACACACACACACACACACACACACACACACACACACACACACACACACACACACACACACACACACACACACACACACACGCGCGCACACACACACACACACACACACACACACATATATATATATATATATATATATATATATATATATATAAATACAAACACACATCATAGTGAAACATCTGAAACTCATACATTATCTTAAAGTGTATCTTATTATCAATAAAAGTGGAACTCGTGAAGATTTGGAACATAAGTTGGTTTCATTACAAATTTAGTGTTATTTTATTAAAATGAAATTTTGATGAGCACACTTGTTATTAAATTTTTAAACTTATTATTACATGTTGGAGGTGATTAGGAAGGAGCTCAATATTGCCAGATTCCTTTCACATATAAAAATAAATAGATTCCATGAAGGTATGAAAGTTAGTTAGAATTTTGTTTGAATTCTTCCCAATTTGTCACATACTTTTTGAGCAATCATGCTTTATATCTGCAAGGAATAGGTTATTTTTATAATTGAAAATTCTCCTAATTGTATAGTTATTGACAAAATTTTTTATGTGAGCTATGGTATGTGTATTGCAATATTCCAGAAAATTGAAGGAATGAATATCTTTTTTTTTGCCTTCAGGGATTTCTTTTTTTTAAAAGCATTTATTTAACTCACTTTAGGAATAATCAGATCTTGGAACTGCTATATCTTTTGATCTATCGTATGAAAATCAATGAAATTTGGTACACGTATGTAACTTCAATGACAATAGAGCACTACAGTGTTGGAATTTGATATGACCCTCCCCTACGCTAAATTCATGCATTTAGTTGAAAATTTTCATTTCTCATGAACTATCGTATGAAGATGATTGAAATTTGGTACACGTATGCAACTTCATGTGTAAAAATAAATATTTTTACTTTTTTTTAGTCTTAAATTTTTTTTTTTGTCTTCAGTCATTTGACTGGTTTGATGCAGCTCTCCAAGATTCCCTATCTAGTGCTAGTCGTTTCATTTCGGTATACCCCCTACATCCTACATCCCTAACAGTTTGTTTTACATATTCCAAACGTGGCATGCCTACACAATTTTTTCCTTCTACCTGTCCTTAAATCTGTCTCTTCTTTAAGCTATATTTTTCCAAATGCTTCTTTCTTCATCTATTTGCCGCAACACGACTTCATTTGTCACTTTATCCACCCATCTGATTTTTAACATTCTCCTGTAGCACCACATTTCAAAAGCTTCTAATCTTTTCTTCTCAGATACTCCGATTGTCCAAGTTTCACTTCCATATAAACCGACACTCCAAACATATTACTTTCAAAAATCTTTTCCTGACCTTTAAATTAATTTTTGATGTAAACAAATTATATTTCTGACTGAAGGCTCGTTTCGCTTGTGCTATTCGGCATTTTATATCGCTGCTGCTTCATCCATCTTTAGTAATTCTACTTCCCAAATAACAAAATTCTTCTACCTCCATTATCTTTTCTTCTCCTATTTTCACATTCAGTGGTCCATCTTTGTTATTTCTACTACATTTCATTACTTTTGTTTTGTTCTTGTTTATTTTCATGCCATAGGACTTCATCTATGCCATTCATTGTTTCTTCTAAATCCTTTTTACTCTCAGCTAGAATTACTATATCATCAGCAAATCGTAGTATCTTTATCTTTTCACCTTGTACTGTTACTCTGAATCTAAATTGTTCTTTAACATCATTAACTGCTAGTTCAGTGTAAGATTAAAAAGCAACAGGGATAGGGAACATCCTTGTCAGACTCTCTTTCTTATTACGGCTTCTTTCTTATGTTCTTCAATTATTACTGTTACTGTTTGGTTCCTGTAAATGTTAGCAATTGTTCTTCTATCTCTATATTTAAACCCTATTTTTTTTAAAATGCTGAACATTTTATTCCAGTCTACATTATTGAATGCCAAGTATGTTGGTTTGTTTTTCTTTAATCTTCCTTCCACTATTAATCTGAGGCCTAAAATTGCTTCCCTTGTTCCTATACTTTTCCTGAAACCAAATTGGTCTTCTCCTAACACATCTTCCACTCTCCTCTCAATTCTTCTGTATAGAATTCTAGTTAAGATTTTTGATGCATGACTAGTTAAACTAATTGTTCTGTATTCTTCACATTTATCTGCCCCTGCTTTCTTTGGTATCAGGACTACACTTTTTTTGAAGTCTTACGGAACTTCCCCTTTTTCATAAATATTACACACCAGTTTGTACAATCTATCAATCGCTTCCTCACCTGCACTGCGCAGTAATTCTGCAGGTATTCCGTCTATTCCAGGAGCCTTTCTGCCATTCAAATCTTTTAATGCTCTCTTAAATTCAGATCTCAGTATTGTTTCTCCCATTTTAACCTCTTCAACTTCCTCTTCTTCCTCTATAACACCATTTTCTAATTCATTTCCTCCGTATAACTCTTCAATATATTCCACCCACCTATCGACTTTACCTTTCGAATTATAAATCGATGTACTATCGTTGTTTAACACATCAGCTGATTTGGAAGCCGAGAGTTCCAGCGTTCAAGTCCTAGTAAAGCCAGTTATTTTTACAGGGATTTAAATGCTAGATCGTGGATACCGGTGTTCTTTGGTGGTTGGGTTTCAATTAACCACACATCTCAGGATTGGTCGAACTGAGAATGTACAAGACTACACTTCATTTGCACTCATACATATCATCCTCATTCATCCTCTGAAGAATTATCTAAACGGTAGTTACCGGAGGCTAAACAGGAAAAAGAAAGATTTTAATTTATGTACCCCAAAACTTTCGTTAACTTTCCTGTATCGTCCGTCTATTTTACCAATGTTCATTTCTCTTTCCACTTCTGAGCACTTTTCTTTAATCCACTCTTCTTTCGCTAGTTTTCACTTCCTGTTTATAGCATTTCTTAATTGTCGATAGTTCCTTTTACTTTCTTCATCACTAGCATTCTTATATTTTCTACGTTCATCCATCAGCTGCAATATATCGTGTGAAACCCAAGGTTTTCTACCAGTTCTCTTTGTTGCGCCTAAGTTCGCTTCTGCTGATTTAAGAATTTCCTTTTTAACATTCTCCCATTCTTCTTCTACATTTTCTACCTTATCTTTTTTACTCAGACCTCTTGTGATGCCCTCCTCAAAAATCTTCTTTACCTCCTCTTCCTCAAGCTTCTCTAAATTCCACCGATTCATCTGACACCTTTTCTTCAGGTTTTTAAACCCCAATCTACATTTCATTATCACCAAATTATGGTCGCTATCAATGTCTGCTCCAGGGTAAGTTTTGCAATCAACTTAGTCTTAAAAAAAGTTAATTAATTAATTATTACATTTATTTATTTTTTATTTATTAGTTATTTATCAGATATTTATATAATTTATTTTTTACTTTTCAGTGCATTTTTATATTTGTTAATATATTATATTTTTTTTGTTTAAAATTCTCAATTTGATTTAATTCTTCTTTTTTTTACTTTTTAGAGGGATTTTCTAATTTGTTTGCTTTTTTATTAATGTTAATATTAGTTAAATAAAAGCTTTTTAAAAAAATAATTTTTTATATGTAATCAAATATATTTTTGTAATTTTTTTTGTTTTTTTGTATTTTTTTATTATTGTGAAAATACTCTGCCTGACCGAGATTCGAACCCAGAACCTCTGGATGAAGATGCTACCACTCACGCTAACCACTTTACTCACTCACCTAACTAGACCACTTTAAAACTTTGTTGACACAGTTACAGTAATACATTTAAATGAATAGGATTTTGTCTTAAGCTAAATGATGAGGTGAAAAACATATGGAATAATAGAAATTGTTTATCTCTTGAGTGTTATTGGGTTAAATATTTTGCACAGACATTTGAATGAAGATTCTGTTTTTGTAGGATTCCGCAAGATATTTATAAATTTTCATCTATTCGAGGTATAATCTTGTCAACCAACTTTTCTAAATATCATCTGTAACAATTATGATCCTAATAAAAAAATAGTAAATAAAATTTGTAATTCTTAAAATTAATTTTAAGTTTGCAGATTGTATAATTTTTTTTTTTAATTTCTGTATAGTATTCTTTATTACTCAAAGAATGTGGTGATTTGGCAATGGAATTAGAGAAAGGTCTCAGAGAAGTAGCTTCTGGTATTGGTGAAGATGGAACTGATAGTAAAACAGCTTTAAATAAAATTCCAAATTTGTTAGCCAGTTATTGTACTCATATTGAAACTCTTATGCCTCTTCTTAGAATAAGGTATGTATTTTTTGTTAAATCTGTTGAATCATTTGCTGATAAATATTTTTAATTTCAATAATGTCAAATTTATTGAAATTAAAAATACTTGCTTACATATTATGTTATAACAATAGTGTTAGTGTACACTATTAATATGTTGTTAATACATGAATATATTGTATGGTATCTGTATTCTAATTTCTTAAAAAAACTAGGAACTATAAACTAGGTATAAAATTAAGTAAAATGCATTAAAACTTGTTTTTACCATTACCAGTTTTAATGATTTTCTGCTTGTAACGTTTTTTTTATCTATCCACCAAAAGCCCATTAGAACAGTGTTAAAATGTTACACATCAATAGTTGTTTCTCTTATATATTGTCAGTATATAATGGCAAAAATAGTGTTGTTTTTCAACTTTTTCCTTAAGCGTGGTAATTTTTTTCTGAATAGAAAAGTAAGAAGTGTAAAAGGTTCGAATAACAGTTTATATCATGGGTATGATTTATTTTTATTAAGGCTTTGGCAAAAGCAGTAATTCTTGGCATACTACATGTAATTTTTTGACATATATACTACATACACACTTTACATGTGTAAAAACACTTTACAATGTTTAAATGTGTATACTACATACTCACTTTAGCAATGACAATGTTTTTTTTATCTATTTTGAAGTACATTTATGAATTTAAGGGTAAAGATATAATGAACAAATTATAAAATTATATAATCCTTGTAAATTCATATCTTTGACTTGAAATATTGTTAAAAATTTTCAGATTTATTTTTCCATTGCAAATTGTCATAAAAATCTAATAACTGTGAATTGTAATATTAAAAAAATTCTTAAATTATAATAAATAGACTATTCAGAATAGCATAGAACTTTATTGGTTCTACATCTTGATATAATGGATCATTCTATGTATACATAAAACGATAGAACTGAGAAGAAAGACTTCATACTTGATCTATGTTCACACGTACTTTACTGAAAGGAATACAGTGCAGAATACCACAGCAAGTTTAGTTTGGCTTCATGATCTTACTGATAGTTAGATTTTTTCTATTCTGTTATTTAGGTTTTTTTTTCTATTCATCCATTACACAATAAATATATAGGTTACATTTACAATTATTTCGTTTATTTATTTTTTTTATTTTTAGATTAATTATGGTTATTTTTTATTATAAAGGAAGTACATTATGTTAAGACATTTTTATCAAAAAAAAATTGTTTTTTTGAGTTAGTGAACATTGTATTTAATTTTTTTTTAATGTACTACTTGATATCACTAAAATTATCTTTCAGAGTAGCCTAGATAATATTATTACAAGTTTTTTCTTGCTTAGATTTTTTTCATGCTTCAATTTTCAAGCTGAATTATAAGTTTTCTAGAATCACAATAGAATTAATAAAAAAAACCAGCATTGGATCAAATTTATACATTTGAAATTTTGGGAAGGGGATGATTTTTTGAAAACTTTTCTACAAATATTGTTTGTATTGAAAAGACAGAAAACAGGTAAAGCACTTTTCAGACATTTACAATAAGATATAATTCATTGTACTTCTCTATCTCTCCATCGCTTTGATGGATTTCAGAAATATAATATCAGTGTTTCATGATTGGGAGTATGTTAACAAATTTCAAATTTTTATGTAATGATGGTTCAGAGATATATGATAAACATATTTTACATTAATAATTAAGCATTAAATTACAATAGAATTTGCAAACTAATTGAAATTGTGTTATATTACCAGCATTCACTGAAATATGTATAGGCAATTTCTTTGGAGAGCAAGTGGTGTTTATTAAAAAAAAATGTTTACATATAATGTTCTTATCGAGACGTTGAAGTTGACAGATGATAATGCTTTCTATGTAACTGTGCGGTCTCCTGTCATGGCTATGTAATCATGTTAATAAATGTAGTGCATATTACAATAAAAGTTTATTAATTACATTAAATTATATAATGTTACTTTAATCGCTATGGAAGACTCGTGTAATGTGTGTAATAAAATATTTATGAACATTAAAAGAAATCTGTTAAGATTCATTTGTTTTCTTCGTCCTCTTGCTTAATGTAAACATCTCCTGTCATCTTCTTCTTTCTTCTTTTTTGTTACTGAACCAGTTGACCTTCATTATTGTTAGAATTATTAATGGTATTAATTTTACTTTCCTTTATAATGTGAACGAATGAACACGAAAATGTATATCTGTGCTAGCCAGAATATTTAATATTCTATAAAATGTGTAATTAACCTAAATGTCATAATTTAAAATAATGTTTAATTAATTTAATGTAAATTAAAAAGTAAATAAAGGAAATGATTATTAATAATAGGTTATCTGACATTACTTAATGTATACAGTTCATAGCCAACGAATTGTTCCACGACTGAAATTGTTGTACAAAATCATAGAATCCTGCGTTTACCAATCGTGCTTCCATCCGACGTACACAAAACTTGAATCTCTTGAAAACTTTTGTAAGCTGAGATCATGTCAGAATCCCTGGAAATATGATTTATGCATGAAAGGTTCCAGGTCAAAAGTTGGAGACAAAGGAAAAAATCTAGGATATTGTAATCTCAGTAAAGGAAAGTATAATGAAATTTATCAACACCAGATTTATTGAATTTAATGAAAAAATAACTCATCCGAGTAGAACAGTTAAGAACATCAAGACTTTCCTGGATCAACATAAAACTGAAAATGAAACATTAAAAAAAGGAATGCTCATCTCTAAGAATTGAAAACATGAAATACTGAAGTGATTTAACCTTTTCAGATCATTTAGTCTTGGAACTGGTTATGTACAGCGTCAGTTTTAAAACGCTGTTACAAAATAATTTTTTATGACATCTAAGTCAGTTATTTTATTTTATATTCACAAAGGAAACAGTTTTATTACACAATTTGAACGACGTTTATATGATGTAAAATGTTTTATTTAGACTAGAAAGAATATGACCATTTTTTTCTCAGAAATTTGCTTGTGTGTGTGTGTGTGACTTGTGTATTATAATTGGTATGACGATTATGGATTTATTTATTATTTATAGCTGTAGCAACATATCGATGTATTGAAACATAATAAATTATGTTATACGGCACACACAAAAAAAAAGGAATTTGTGATCATAAATACGTCACTTTTACTTGAGGTCTATAAATATCTTTTCTGACAAATGATATCGGTAAACATGTAACACATAACAATTCGTAATGAATAAAAGTGTACAGTGAAAATTGTTTTTTGTCAATCTGAATAGCCTTTTGAGTGGTGGGGATTTTTATAAAACGTAGTTTTCTGAATCTACTTTCACTTATACTAACATATGTTACTAATCTGTGATTTAGGACATGGGTTTTTCATCATATTTTGCCCAATTTTCAGTCGATTTGCTTGAAAGTATTATTTTTAAAATCAGCAAACTATGTTAAATAAACACAAGGCAAAAAAAAAAAATTTCGCTAATAAAAAACGCGGTAGAAATGCGCAAAAAAAATCTGCAATTAGATTATCGTAATTTTTGTACTGTTTCAATTTTTTTTTGTTACAGGCATAAAAAATATCCAATCTTAATGTTTTTTTGTCAGAATCTGTTAAATCTCTTTAATATACTGTAATTTTTTGACATTTTTTTCACAAGAGACTATGAAGGGAGGCAATCAGATACCAACATATTTTCATGGAGCACTAATCAAGCGCGGATCATTGTGATGGGAGAAGGTTAAATGAATTACAACAGTACTTGCAAATCAACAACCTAGAAATTAATGGTGTTCTGGAAACACAAAACGAAGATGTCTGTAAAGTTTTGGAGAATGTGATCAAGGCAATAAATATACTGTTCAGCAGCAGTGAAGTATCGATAGCCCATAGGATACCTACAAGCAAAGGTAAAATTAAGCCTATTACATCCAAATTTGTCCACAGATATACAAAGATTAAATGGTTAGCTGCTGCAAAAGAAAAGCGATCTCTTAAATTTTCTGATTTCAATGCACGGCTTCCTCAAGGAACTATATATATCACTATGCAACTGAACAAAATCATCCTAAGTAGAGCCAGGGAACTTAAAAAACAAAACGATCTTATATATGTTTGGGTAAAAGAAGGAAAACTGTTTGAAAAGGAAAAACCTGACTCAAGAGCCGTCAGACTCACTAAGGAGATATTGCTTGATTAAAAAATAAGTAACTTGTTTACATATCAGAATGTTGGTACGGTGATTCTAATATATTCATTATGTTTCCATGTATTTCACTATAATTGTGTAGGAGTTAATTTTGTAATGGGTAACAGAAAATTTAATATTTTTCGTATTTTACTGATTATTCAGATTACAGGTATTAATTTTAGCCCAACAGGAATTGGTTAATTTTAGAGATTTCTTATTATTTTTATTATGTTATTATTGTTACTATTGTGTTTTTTTCATTTCTTATCAGACTTTCTATTAATTTTAACTTATTTGTTTAATTTATTTAAAATAAATAAAATATTAATTATGTTGCAAAGGCAATAAATAGGTGTGAGAAATCTGACCTTTTAGACATTTTTAATAGCATGTGACAATGATACCCTTCTGTATCATCCTACCCCCGGACAGATTTAAAAAATTTAATGATATATTACTCCAAATATAGAACTCTTTTTATAAATTTTAAACCTTTACATTAACTCCTTGCTGAGCTATTAAGTTAAATAGAAGCCATGCTACACACCCCCCAAACTTATTATGTATGTGGTTTTTAACAATCTCTTAAGTATTGTAGTCTCGTAAATCAGAATGCTTATGTATATATATATATTTATATTTATTTATACAAAATTAACAGGTTCAACTCTTACATACAAAATTTGGAAAGTTTAACAAAGAGTTTATAAGGCATGGTGTGCAAACAGCTTGTTAACATTACATAACAAATAAAAATTACTTGACCATAAGTACATTACGTAACCAAATATGAAAGCAGTTAGGTACAGTGAAATCTCTTTATTCTCACTTTCCGGTATTTGCGATTTCATTCGCAGTGAAATATCTTGCGATGTCTATTCTATATTCACGGCTAAAATTTTCTGTATTCACGTTTATTACATTATGTAGTGATATTAAAAAATAAAATTATTATAGCACATTAAAAAAATAATAATTTAATACAGAATATACACTGTGGTAGTGTATGTACTATACTGCATAGTACTGTATTTGTTTTTAAAGATAAAGTGGAGAAATTTCTCCGTTGCATTTGCTTTTCAATGACAGATAGGATATTAGTCACCTTCTTTTTCCTGTTTAGCCTCCGGTAACTACCGATTAGATAATTCTTCAGAGGATGAATGAGGATGATATGTATGAGTGTAAATGAAGTGTAGTCTTGTACATTCTCAGTTCGACCATTCCTGAGATGTGTGGTTAATTGAAACCCAACCACCAAAGAACACCGGTATCCACGATCTAATATTCAAATCCGTGTAAAAATAACTGGCTTTACTAGGACTTGAACGCTGTAACTCTCGACTTCCAAATCATCTGATTTGGGAAGACGCGTTAACCACTAGACCAACCCGGTGGGTTTAATATTAGTCACCTGCATAAATAAACAAATTGTCAACATTGCACGTTTAGAGTTACAGATTATGGCAGTTCAGTACATACTGCAAAGTAATTCATTTGAGCAGAAGTGTCAATTGTGTAACAGTTATTACTGTGTGCTTGTTGTAAATAAGTAGGAAGTGTTTTTATTCGTACAGTATTGTTGATCTTTCCGAATGTGTTTGTTAATCTATTTTAATGTATATTCAGAATAGTATGCCTACTTTGTGTTTTTGCATGGTTTTTATTTTTAAACTTTAAAAAATTTATTTTTTTATTTAAATTATTTTTTGGAGTGTAAGGGATGGAATTACTGTAAAAATGTCTTCAACTGGTATCAATGAAAGAGTTTTAAATCAAACAGTTCGGAAAGTGCTTACAAGTAATTAGTAAATATATTGTATTTTGTTAAATTATTTTTGTGTACTGTACCTATATACTGCACTAAACCAGTACTTATTATTAATTTTGCCGTCTGTATTTCATAAATAACATCGCTATAAGTAAGTATGCATGATTTTTTTTTTAATTTTACATAGAACCTAACCATTCTTTCTTAAATGAGTATTAGTTCTGTTCTATATATTCATTTTTCTGTATTCACAGCATTTTTACAGTCTCTATCCTCCACAAATAAGGAGATTTTACTGTATAATATTCTTTAAGTAGTAGATCTGAGTATAATATAATCTAAGATAGATGGTATACAGTCTACAAATTTATATGTTTTTTTATAGTTTGTATGAGCCTATAGTACTATAATAGTTTATAGTGTGTGTGTGTGTGTGTGTGTGTGTGTGTGTGTGTGTGTGTGTGTGTGTGTGTGTGTGTGTGTGTGTGTGTGTGTGTGTGTGTGTGTGTGTGTGTGTGTGTGTGTGTGTGTGTGTGTGTGCGCGTGTGTGTGTGTGCGTGCGTGTGTGTGTGTGTGTGTGTGTGTTGTGTGTGTGTGTGTGTGTGTGTGTATGTGTGTGTGATTATTTTGGCATGATAGCCTCTATTTTATTCTATAATAGCTAGTAAAGTAAAACCATTTCATTTGCATGTAGCTGTTATGCTAATTGTTTGTTCAATTGCATAGTCATGCAGATTGTTTCATTAACGTAGTGTGACAAACTAAGCTGATCAGCATGTCAAGCTAAGCTGATGAAATAAAAACTAAGAGTGATCAAACTAACTAGTATTAGTCATTTATCTAATGTTTACATAACAGTTGTGTTATGTACATCAGTTGTCTACAGATATTGATCAATCATTTTGACTTGCAAAGTTAATTAATTAATTGATTTTATGCAAAATGAATTTGTGTTCTGGAGTTTTTTAAATCTTTATAATTTAGTTTGTCTTTTACAGTTTATGAGTCTTTTAAATTGCAGCCATTAGTCTTAATTGAAGCACCATCTGAGTAGCACTAACCTCATGTAATTAATTAATGAGGTAATGTAACTTTTATGGTTAATGCATTAGAACAATTATTTAGATGCACTGATTTTTTGAAAGGTGTTCTTTATGTTATTTATAAGTATTAAATTATTTTATTAATTTGATAAAGGTGGAATTTTTGTTTTAGATAAAACTACATATTTATTATTATCTTTTATGACCACATAGGATCACTTTAATCAGTCCAATATCCAAGTCTCTTTGATGGAACTGTTTGGGCCTTGCGATTCTCCCAGTACTTTTTCATACATTCTGATCTTTTTGCCCTTTCTACTGTTGAAAATGTTCGTGTGTGAGTTATTTATGTCGTCACAAAAAATTTAGGTTTTTAGATTTCAATGGAAATATCCATTTTGATTAGTGATGTCTGTACCCATCCATTTTGGGGTGACATCTGTATGTACGTCTGTACATATATCACATAACCCCCATTATGAATCTCGCATAACTCCCCTGACATGTATCTCGCATAACTCAAAAATGATTAGCCATAGGATGTTGAAATTTTGGATTTAGGACTGTTGTAACATCCAGCTGTGTACCTCCACTTTTGATTGTAATCGATGTAAATGTCCAAAAAAGCCCAAAATCCAAAAAATTGGAATCTGACTTCATCTCCTTTTTATAACTTTTTTTAAAATTTAAATATATTGATTTATTAATAATTATTAACCTGTGATTTTAAAAAAAACATTTACACTGAGTAATAATTCAATTAATAAAAAAAAAACCAATATGAAAAAATATCATGAGTTATTAATGAAATAAAATTTTATTTACTTTTCATTTAAAAAAAAAATGTTTATATGTAATTTAATAGGCGTACAAGGAAGTCATGTGGTATCCACATCAGATTTTTTCTTGTGAGTGTAAAATGAGTGTTTTTGTTCCTCATTTTCTTCTTTAATTTTATTTTATCTGTGGTGTCTTCTGGGATAAGGCAAATTTCCTTCAAATCCTCTCATATTTCTCCGATCCATCTGCATCCTGTCTTGGTGTTTTTTGAGTTGAGATTGTATTGTACAAGCTGTTTCAGAAGTCTTAATTCTTGCATCCTCATGATATGTCCAAAGAATCCTAGTCTTCTCTTACACATGGTATCAGTGATGGGTTCTAACTCTTTGTATATGAGTTTGTTGGGCACAATCCACCACTGCCCCTCTTTTTGGTACTTTTTATTGATGCAGGTTCTTCCAATTCTTATTTCAATTTTTTTCTGGCGTCTGTCTGTCTTTGATTGTTTGTTCAGGTGGAAGAGTGTTTCTGCTACATAAGTGGCTTCTGGTATTATAATTGTGTTGTCTTATTTTTGAATTTTTTGATTGGCATTTTTTATCGTAAGTGTACCAGGTTAATTTTTGAGCTTTAGCTAGTTTATTTTTTCTTATTTAGATTGATATTTTTTCGCTTAGCTTGTTTGTTATTATTTCTCTTAGGTTGTTTGTTAGGTATTTAAATTGGGTTACTATTTTGATTTTATTACCATTTATGTTTACTTTTTTTAATTGTGTTGGTTTTTGGGGCATAATTTCTGTCTTTTCAAATGATATTGTGAGGCCAATTTTAGTTGCAGTGTTTTGAAGTTCTAATAATTGTGATTTAACTTTGTCGATTCATTTGCTAGCAGTGCCAAGTCATCAACAAAACCAAGACAGTTTGTTTTGATTTTTCGGCCTATTTTTACTTTTGGGGGCATTTTTTGAGCTATTCCCTTATTACCATATCAAGAGTGCAGTTGAATAATAGTGGTAAGAGCCCATCGCCTTGACGTAGTCCTCTTGATCTCAAATGGTTCCAAGAGCTCGCCTTTGAATTGGTGTTTATGAATTTCAATTTTATCATGTTTATTAATTTGGTATGTAGTCTGAAGTGTCTTAGAATTTTTAGTAGGAATTCTCTGTAGATGCTGTCATAAGCTTTCTTGAAATCTACTAATGTTATCACTATGTATCTGTTTCTTTTCCTGTTGTAATCCATTATTAGATTGAGACTCATGATCTGGTCTCCAGGGTCTGAAACATTCCTGTTATTCTACTAGTTCTTTCTTGAGTTGCGATCCAATCCTGTTGAAGATATTCTCGAAAGAATTTTGTATGTTGTGTCTAGGAGTGAGATTCCCGTATAATTGTTAGGGTCTGTTTTGTCCCCTTTTTTGTGTAGCGGATGTATGAGGGCTGTTGTCCAGTGTTCTGGTAGTTCTTTGATCCAGATGTTGACGCTGTTAGTGAAGAGCAATTTTTGCTGATCTACCTGCGTGTTTCCAGATCTCTAGTCTGATCTTCTCCTTCTGCTTTGTAATTCTTCATCTCACCCACTGCTTGGTAGACTTCTTTTATTGTGGGAGGGTTGAAGTTGTCTGGTGGTGGTGTTGGTGTTTAGGAGTTCTGTCAGTTCTTTGTAATTTAGGAGTTTGTTGAAATATTTACCTAGGATTTCTGCCTTGTCTTTATTGTTGTGGGCTAGTCTACTGTTTTTATTCTTTATTAGTAGGGTGTCCTATTGAAATATGTCGGTTTCAAGATTAGGTTATGGTTTCTGCAGACATCGATGAGTCTGTCTGTTTTTGTTTGTTTTCTTTTTGGCAGGTCATTTTCCAATGGTGTCACAATATGTTCTATTTCTACCTAGTTGAGCATTGAAGTCTCTGATTAATTTTTTAACATGGTTTTTGGAGATGTTATTAAATAGACAGGTCGAATAGATCCCAGAACTTTTTTGTTTCTTCACGGTCTTTTGGAGAGTTTTTTTATTATTAGTGGGTGCATGTGCATTTATATAGTGCAGATTTTATTAGATGCTTTTAGGGTGAATGTTGAGATTCTTGGGGATCACAACTTGAATTCTTGTATGGAGTTTATTATTTTGAGGCTGACTAAAAAGCCTGTTCCAAACTGTGGGACATTTTTCATCACTCTCTTCCCAGGTATACCTTTGTAGAGCCTATATCTTTGAGATTCCATGGTGTCCTGGTTGGTTTTTCTTATTTCTTGCAGACTCATGATGAGAATTTTGTAGTTGTTCATTAGTCCAGTTATTATTTTTGGTTTACCTACCTGTATGAGTGAGTTCACATTGTGTTTGGAAATGTAGATGATTTGCTTTAGTTTGATTTTGGACTGTGTATTTTTCTTGTTCGTATGTGTAGTGTTGAGGCATTCCTGTGCTTCTGATTGCATGTTATCTTCTAAAAGGCAGCCCACCATATCTGAATGTTGTCTTCTCTGAACGCTGATGTTGCTTGGTTCAGCTGATGGAGTATTCCTTAAAAGACCTTTCATGATTGACTGTCAAGGGGTCACCTGTGATGGGACTAGGCCCTGAGTTACAACTCTAAATATAATATAGTGAGGTGTGATTTGATGATAAATGAAGCTGTGAAGTTTGTTTAGATTCAGTTCACCAGATAAATTTCTCCTATTTGTTCCAGATATAAATAAATAATTTTTTATTATTTTGATGTAGCAAAAAAAGAAAAAAACTTTAGTTGGTGTTATTCAATTTGACAGGCTTTCACTATGACAAAATTTGTATTATTAATGTTAAAAACCTGAAACAAAATACTTTCAAAACAAAAATTGTTTGGAGTTATCTGTTCAGCATTGATTTGCACTAAGTCAAATAGCTATCCTTCAATCAACTAATAAACTCTTAGTACTCAGATTTTTGTGGATGTATACCAGTTTTACCACACTGTAAATTGCTGCACATTAATAAAAAGGAAGTGTAGTTTTCAGTTCTTCATGTGTTTTCATGATGTATTTGATTTCAATTGTATATAAAATTAAGGTTGTTAACATACTTGTGTTAAATTTATATTACAATTATGTTAGTACATGTTTTATTATTATTTTTTGCAAAGTTGAGATTTAAATTTTTGTATGTATGTAACAATGTTTTCAGCTTAGAAGATGAAGATGGTCAGTCAATGGATGAAGAAGTTAGGTTATGTACACAAGATGTAGTTGCGAGAACTAGCCAATTTGTAAGCCACATTGTTCAACTCAATTCTGTTGTAACATTGGCATCTAAACAAAGTCAGTATTGTTAAAGTTTGTTGTTATTATTATTATAATATAGATGTACATAAAAAGATACTGTTTATAAAGATAAAGGATTGTACTTTGTTTACCTTATTGTTAGGTCTGTTTAAGGAGTATCCAACCAAAAACTGTAAAAAGAAAATAGTACTTATTGACTTCCAGTTGTAGTCCATCTAGAACTGGTTCCTACACTGTAACTGGGTCCTTGTGCTCCACACACTTAACCGAGTAGATATTTCATAGTCCTCTTTTAGATTGGCTATGAGCTATGTTACCTCATTTATCATCATGTTCTCCCAGCTTTCAACTGGATCCTTCACAGTATCTTCAGCATGGAGAATAACTGGAAATCACAAGGAACCATGTATGAGTAAGAAGCCTGGCAAATGTGAAGAATTCTCTGCTTGACCAAGAATTCCTGATTAGACATGACAAGTAGATGGGTATGCAATTTTGATGCAAATGTCACTTGCATGTTTCGTATAAATCTCATCTTTTGTACCCAAATGGATTACCAATATGACACAGGACCAATGTGTAAACAGTTCAGCATTCTGATATTTATGATGGACAAATCCTTTTTAAAAAAAGGTCGGTATCACTTTCACTTTGCCTCTCACTTGTTATGCTTCCTTTAGCCTTACGAATGAAGGTGACTTTCACTGTAATCACTGACCTGTACACCCAAAAGTCATTACCGATTACCATGCTCAGGAGGTTAGTATCATCATTGTTGCACTCTAGTATGTCCTGTGCAATATCAATAATTTCCTTCATTTCAAACAAAAGCAGCTCTAGCACAGATTTTCCTGCCACTCTGTACATACCCAAATGATCCATTAGAATCTTGTGTATGGAATCATCATTAATTCCAATTCATTTGCAATACCTTGGATATTCAGCAAACAATATTTCATTATCAAATTACATGCATTGTTAATGACATTTGGATGTTGTCATGTTAACGACCTACCAGTATGTGATCAATCCCAAGTGAAGTTCACCCATTTTGAAAATAGCTATATCACTTAAGATATATTATTATATATTTTTAGTATTTTCACTTTATATTCATATTATTATATGTCGGAATTACACAATATAAACTGTATCTATAGTTTGCTCCCTAGAGATTGCTTAATCTTACAAATTATTTTGATTTGGGTATCACCAAGCTTTTGACAGAATTGATTCTGTAATGTTGTTCAGCATGTTTTGTCATTGTGCACAAAATAAAGATATGACAAGCATCTTTTATACTTACTCACACAATGGCTGCTTGACTACAAATGATAAGGTTTATGAGGTTAAAAAAAAATGACATGTTCACTAGGCATTATTGCTTCACTGTTATCGTATTTTATCGCTCACATTCAAAAATTTATATATTGAAAAAAAATGCTCAGATAATTTTTGAACAGATCACATATATACTATAAAATTTGGTGTTTTACATTATGTTTTTGAAAGATGTATTTTGTCATTAGATATTTTAGATTTCAGTTGGCACATTATTTAGAATTAGAGTGAACTAAGTAAGCTGCCCATATTTGATTTGGTATCACTCGAATGTTTACAAATGTTTTTGTTTTTCATTAGTAGAGGTATAGGAAGTGGATATTTTTCTTTGTGAAGCTAATAGTGTACCTCTGGATGAGAAGCAGATTACATGAATCCAGTCCAGTAGCTAATTTAATTCTTAAGTTACTTGAACAAGGAAGAAAGGATCAAAGATAAGGTACAAAGTGAATCAACCTACAAAGGAACTGCTAGTCCTTAGAAGCTAACATAGTACCAGTTTTTTTTTTTAATTGAATTTATTAGGAATGATATGCCTTTATTCTTTGGTTATCTTCAAGGGTGTGTGAAAATTGATCCCGATGGACATCAGGAATCTGTAGACACAATTCATCAGCATCAGTATTAACTAATAAAACATTTATTTTATTTAGGTTCTCCCAAGAGTTTGTGCATCATTCTTTATAACTAGAGACCAGATTATATGCATTTGCATATTAAGCCCATTCTCACCAGTTATTGCATATTTTCCTTAAAATTTAGTGATGATGCATATTTTCACTATATTTACAATATTTTTTGGTAGGGTTCCTAGTTAATAAATGAAACCTTAACATTGTAACTGGCCAAACCTATTAGCCACACCGGTCTTAGAGCGATCTTAGCAGTCGCACATCTATTGTTTTGGTAGGATAATATTATTATGAGGCCAAGTAAAACACAGATTTACGCTAGACAAGGACGGACGATACCATTCTGCGTAGCGCACCTCTGCTGCAGCACTTCTCCCACTAAGCAATTAAATTACACATGTTATTGTTGATGCGCTCATTGCATCAGTTTAGTTTTTTATTTATTTGTGCAAAGTTTAATGTGTACTGTGCCTCCCGAAAAAAAAGTGTCTGTTCGTGGATAGCTGACTATCCTGGAACATTTACATATAATGGAAGTGTTTTATATTGTTGAGTTTGCAAGAAAAATATTTCATGCTCAATAAAGTTTCAAATAAACCAGCAAGATAAACCAGTCAAAATAAGTCTTCATATCGCAGGATTGCAAAAGAAAGGCCCACGACAACAATTTATAACAGTGGCAAGTAGCAGAGATTTTACTTCCAAAGGTAAACAAAAAAACCTCTTTAGCATGGATTTATGTGAAGCATTGCTTACATGTAATATTCCTCTTCACAAACTTACAAATCCTACCTTCAAAGATTTTCTATGAAAATATTTTTTGAGTCAAATACACCAGATGAATCAACATTGCGTAAAAATTACATATCGACAATTTACGTACATGTTCTGGAAGAAATATGCAATGAACTCAAGGATAGCATTATTTGGATTTCATCTGACATAACTACCAACAGTTACATTGCGAATTTAATTTTCGATGCATTAAAACTAGAGCATTCTTCTTTCTATTTGGTGGCCTGCAAAGACCTTGAAAAGACAAATCATTCTACGATTGCCAGATTTGTGAATGAGGGTATTGAAAAAATATTTCCTGTATCTTCTGCAGATGAAAGAGTGTTTATGTTTTTCTCAGATGCTGCTCCCTATATGATCAAGGCAGCCAAAGCCCTAAAAGTATTTTATCCCAATTTGATTCACGTGACGTGCTTGCTCATGGAGTACATTGACTCACTGAAGTACTATCTGCATTTTGGAATGTAAGTAAACTGATTTCATCAACAAAGAAAGTGTTTCTTAAGGCACCTGCTCGCAATAAGGCCTATAAAGAAAAATTGCCAAATGTGGCTTTACCTCCTGAACCAGTGGTTACTTGGGGAACATGGATTGAAGCTGTATTATTTTACAATGAACATTTTGAGGCTATCAAAGGTGTAGCAAACGACTTTGATAGTGCAGAAGCTATGGCAGTTTGTCAGTCCAAGGAAGCATTTAATGATTCTAGTATTAAAAAAATATAGCTGTGATTAGCACTCATTTTTCCCAATACTTGCGAGTATTAAAAAGCTTGAAGTTCAAGGTTTAGCGTTGCCTGAATTTATTCAGTTAATGAATAAAATTCGCCAAATGAACTTCACTATGGTATTCCCGAGTAAACTTAAACGAAAATTTGAAAACATTTTGAACAATAATCCAGGCTTTGAACCTTTGTCACAAATTGATGGTTTTATTAATGGGACGGGTGAACTTTTGCCAGAAACAATAAGTGCTGTAACATAGCACTCAAATTAAAATACTGCTCAGTTACCTCAGTGGATGTGGAGCGATCCATTTCTACTTATAAAAATATTTTGAGTGATCAAAAACACAATCTTACTACCAAACATTTGGAACAGTACCTGATTGTTTTTATTTACAAAACTAACAAAATGTTAAATAATTTCAGTTATCGAATTTATCGATATGTTATTCAACTACTTACTAATTTTATGCTGATTTTGAAATAAAAAACTAAAAATTACTATTTTTTTTATTATTTAAAGTTGCATATTTTGACACTTTTCATGCATATTTCAAGCATTTTATGTTGCATATAATCCGGTCTCTATTTATAACTTTCTTTACTAGAAACTACAAGAAGTTATCACAGAAAGACAGGTTGCCTTTACTGAACTATTCATGAGTTTCTTAATAACATAGTAAGTAAGATTGATAACTAACTGAACATAATTTACATGTAAATTACTTGACTCAGTTAAAGTGACTTTAATAATTTTTTTATGTGAAATAAAGTGGATAACTAATGTTTTATATTAATTATTCTAGAAAGTTTCCAGAAGCCATCCCAGTGCATGCATCAAAGACATGAACAAGAATTGATTGATATCTTTAATTCAGTCCATGAAGATACCAAAGGTAAGTTACATTTAATTAATATTTTATTTTCAATTTTTGTTATTAGATGCATGTTAAACAATTTTCTCTGACATAAGTGTAACATTTTTTTTAATGTTAAAAAATACTTATCTTAATATAAAATTACATTTATTTTCAAAATTAATTTCATTATACAACCCAAGTGATTAGAATTTTAACATTTCATTATAAATCTTTTCTTTCTTTGTTCATGTGCTGCTGCCCATATAATGTGCTTGTAGTAATTATGTTATACAAATATATTAAGTTACATTTATGTACTGTTATTGCTCATGCATAAGTTTCGACCATAAAATTATCTGTAACTGACAGAAGTCTGATACTACACCATAGATTTAAATGTCTAGATATTACTAGACATACCGTAGCTTATGCAGTAGCAATATAGAATAGAAATCATTCCTAATGTATTTGACACTTCAGTTGCACTGATTATATTAATAATTTGTTATGTGAAGTTTTTTCTTTGTTATTACTTTTACAGAAATGTTTGGTGCATATGTTTCAAAATTTAGTAAAGAGTGTGATAGAACTGATTTGTCTGAAGAACTTAAGTTAGCTAATTCCAATATTACTACTGCACTTTCTAAACTAATGGACTCTACTGCTAAGGTAATATTGAATTTTCATTGTAAAAAATATTATTTATTAGTTTTTTAATTATAAAAAAATATTTCTTATTGTTATTGTTCCGTATTGTTTCTGTTGTTATTGTTTTAATAACGATTGTTTTATGAACACTTACATGAGGCTGTTCCAAAATTAAATTACAATTGGTTTTTATACAAAACAAGTTGGTCAATAGTAGCTTGATGCATGTGCACAACCACCAGCAACCTTTAATCTCAGATTGCTGGCCACATCTGCTATGTTTCAGTGATCAGATATGGTAACTAGTCATGAAACAACATTTTCATGTACCAACTATGTTACCTGGCTTGATTATTTTTTTCTTTCTTTGGAAAGAGACAGTTTGTCAAGAATCCATTCATGATTGTGTGATTCTTATGGTAGTAATTGAGTAATAGCATTGCAAAACATTGGTGCCAGAAATTCAGAGAGCAGACTAACTAAAAAATAAAAATTACAGTGATTTAAAATCACAGAGGAATTTTCTGATAGAATTCATGGACTTGGAACCACAGTAGAAGTTTATTTTTAAACACTAAAGAAGAAGGAGAGTTCAATAAATTGTACAGTGTACTAACAAAGATTGTACTTCATGATAGTGCACATCCTCAACCTGTAGCACTAGGGCTTTACTTGAGCAATTAAAGTTGGAAATTTTTGACCATCCTCTAAAGCTTGGACATTGCACCAAACTACTTTTACCAAAATAATGGTGTGGCTGCTTCTTGGCACTTAAAATAAAGCTCCTTGAAAACAATAAAGCTCATGGATGTATTGAAGTAATGTAAACAATTTGTATGCAAAAACATTTTCTACATATATATATATATATTTATATATAAACATACAAGTAGAACTTAGTTTTTAGAATATAGCCTGTTTTTGTAGTTGTGTGTTTATTAAATTTGTTTTACATGTAAAAATTGTTGTCTTGAAAATACTTTATTATCATAGTATAAATTTTAATGATATATATACACAGTAGATCTGAAAAGTTCCCAAACTAAATTTCTGTAGTTGATACAAGTAGCGCCATCTCTCAGACAACCAATAAACTGTGTAGTACGATGTCTTGACGAGTGTGTGTGCAAAATTTCATTACGTTTCTTCACTCCAGTCTCGAGTTGTATTTGGCTGCATAGATTGTGTTTGTGTGACCTTGTGCGTGCTCACAACATGGAACATCTCGATCCCTCCCAAGGGGAGAAGATCCCGCCTCATAGTGTGTCAGGTTGCTACACCACCCCCTCCGTTCCTTGCCAGCAATGGCTTTAACGGAGGACATCTTCTTGTCCTCAAACTGATCACATTCCACAGTGTTCATCTGGCCTCATGAGTTGCCACCAATGCAGATGCCCCGAGGGACATCTACATCAATAAATTCATCCCAATAGTAGATTTTGTATTGCCTTCTGAAAAAGACATCTGACACCTAATGCTACCACGTAGCCCTCAAGAACTAATCTAGAAACCTACTCGCGGAAGATCGAAGACCCCGCGCCTGTCACAACTTAAAAGCCCTAAACTACACCCAGTGCGTATAGATGCATCAAGTATGCCACGACAGCATTTCAGTCTAACCACAACGAATATCGTTAATTTAAGCGATTGGAGTGCAGCCACCATAAACTAAATCCCAGAGGACCTCCGGTCTGGTCCGTCGGGAGCTGAGTATAACCTCTAGTCTCCCACTACAGCTCCACTTTTGAGAACCACTTGGAATAGCTCTAGGTTGATCGCACCAACATTTACATATTACCCCCTTAATAAGTGTGCACTCCAATTCGACCAATTGTCATGCTCACAACATGGAACAGAGAATCGCGATATAATTTTGTGTTCGACTTCAAAAATCTTTTGTTGAAACTTATTCTGTGATACAGCAAGTATTCAGTGATGAAGCCGGAACTCGTACTACAACATACACATGGTGGAAGCGGTTTAAAGGTGGTAGAGGGTCATTGAATGATGACGAACAGCTGTTCACGATGAAAACATTGCGAATGTGTGTGTGCTCCTGCTCGAACAGCCTCATCTTACCCTTGAATAGCTGAAGAGCTAAACATTGGTAAAGATGCAGTATGTACAATTCTAACAGAAAAAATCAACGACTGAAAGGTGTGCCCTTGTTTCGTTCCACGCTTGACCGAAGAACAAAAACAGGTGCATCTTTCTTGTGCTCAAGACTTCATTGAAACTGCTGATAGCGACCTGAAGTGTTTGCAAATGATTGTAACTGGGGATCAAAGCTGGCGCTTCATGTATGATCCACAAACGAAGCGTCAGTCTGCTCTTCATTGAGTCCCGAAGCACAAAGACAGGCAAAAGTCAGGCAGCAAAAATCAAGAATGAAAATGATGCTGATTGTATTCTTCGACTCAGTGCACCTGATTCATCATAAATTCCCAATTGGTCAAACCATGAATTATAAATTCTATTTGGAAGTAATGAAATGCCTGATTGTTGTTGCATTCGTCGAATCCGGCTGAGTACCGGGATCTGGGCAGACTCTTGCACAACAATGCCCCGGTACAGATGGCAGCAGTTTTAACATCTTATTATGCTGCAAATCAAATCACTGTCTTATCCCATCCGCCCTATTCACCTGACTTGGCTCCAGCAGACTATTTTTTGTACTTGAGAAGTTGAGATGAAAGGCTGCTTTTTCGATGACATTCCAGCCATCCAAAGAGTTTGCACTGAGTAGTTGGGTGATCCCACAAAGTGATTTCTCCAGACCATTTGATGGGCTCTACTGACACTTCAATGAGTGTATAACTAGAGAAGAGTTCTATGTAGAGGGCTGTGTGAGTAAATTCGTTAATCTTTAAATTTGTATTTTTATTTAATATAGTTAAGGAACGTTTCGTACATACAGTGTATATATTTTTTTATGTTTTTTTTACCGTCGGTTACATGCCTGGTATAGCCAGTTCTTTGTTTTGTCTATTCTTTACAAATTCTATAATTTCAACATATTCATTACATCCTAAATATTTTTTTTTATATTCAAATTTTTATTCCCATACAGTTTTTATTTTCTAATTTTCCTTTAATTAACTAATCTGGGCATATTAATATGCCCAGATTAGTTAATAAAATTAGTTAACTAATTATTATACTAATTAGTATATATAATATGCTAATATACTAACTATAATATATAATATACTAATTAGTTTAACTAATTATTATAATTAGTTAAATAATCACATGTTATTAATATGACCTAGCAGCCTAATTCCTGTGTTTACTGCCGAATTCTTTTTTCTCTGATTTTCCTTAGAGCATCTTCATTCAAATTTTATCAATCTGCATAATTTTTTTATTAAAATTATAAATAAATAAATTTGATCTATCTACATTTTTAAAAACATTCATTAATAACACCACATTTCAAAGGCCTCTGATGTTTTTTAGGCAATTTTGTCTATATTTCATCGCCACAAAGTTCAGTACTTTATATAAGTATTTTTTAAACAACTTTTCTAATTCTTAAATCTATGTTTGACTCTATCAATGTATTTTTTGTATGGGGCATATCTCTTTTGTACTAAACTGCTTTTGATGTCATCTTAACATAATACTATCTTTGAATTTTGACTCCTTTAATAAAAAATTTGATCTATGGTTATCCAAACCCCTGTCCTATCTAATTTAACTTAACCATTATCTCCATTTTAGATGTTTCATTAATTTTATTTTCAATTTAAATGTCTTTCCTTCAATTAATCCATAGTGTTCAATGATATTCTAAACATTTTAAATCTCATCTGAAATGGAAAATATAATTAGTGATGTTTTACACTTTATTTTTTGTTGTTATATTGTTATTGTGTCATTTTTTTTATTGCCTTTTATAAGTTGAACAACAACAGGAATATGTATTTGTGTTTCAGTATTTTCTAAATTGGAAATAGTAACTTTTCTTGGTATTCTACTCTAATCAGAGATTCATAGTAGATAGTAAACTCTAAACAAACTTTTTAATTCTTCAGTGGTATCCCACATAGTAGATGCTCTTTATGCATGTAAGGGATGAAATTAACATTATTACTACACTCCGTATGCTTCTTTCTTTATTATACAGCTGCATCAGAAATTTATTTTTTCACTGCTAATTAAAAATATTAAAATTTCATTTTTCTTGCTTCTTTTGAACTGTTTCTTTTTTTTATTCCTAAATAACAAATGTTATCTGCAAACGGATGTTGTTTGTACAGTTTCTGTACAGTGTTCTATTTTATTTTTTCTTATTTATCCTATTCATTGCTCTCAGAACATTAGAGATATACGAGGTGTGACTATTAAATAATGAGACTAATGCTGTAAAATATTTTATTTTAAATTTATACATATTTAGTTATTACCCCCATCAATATATGCCTCATGCGAATTTTCCATTGTTTCAAACAGTGCTGGAAGTCTTCTTCTGTGAGCTCTTTTTTCTTATTATTTCACGGAGTTGAGTAAGAACCTCAAGGTAGTAATGCTGATTAATAATTTGACCTTCAGGAACCAGTGAAGGTACACAATTTTGTGAATATCGAAAAAAAAAATCATCATTGCTTTGAATTTTGATTTGCTCACACCTTCCAGTGCACAGATTGACGCTTAGTTTCTGGATTATAAGTGAAAAACCAAGATTCATCACATGTTATCACTCTTTCCAAGAAGTTTGAGTCATTTTCAGTGGCATTCAAAGTGTCAGAACAAACATTTTCAGGAACTTCTTTTTGTTTGTCTGTGAGAACTTTAGGTATCATTTTCTGCACACTTTTTGCATGTTAAAATTGTTATATCAAATTTGCCTTACACGTTCTTTTATGACTCCTACAGTTTCAGCAATCGCACGAATAGTTAACCGACAGTCAGATTGGATCAGATTACCAATTTTTTAAATATTTTTATCTGTTTTTGACTTGGAAGGGCGACCCAGGCAAACATCATCTTCAACATCTTCTCTGCCATCTCGGAAATGCTTAAACCACTCAAAAACCCACGCACAAAATGATAAAAATTCATTGCCATATACAATTATATGTTTTTTTGTTTTATTTTTAATAAAAGAGAAGTTTCAGTAGCAGTTTTTCCTAGTTTCATGACAATTCTTTGCTCTAATAAAACACTTAACATTTTTTCAGCAAAAAAAAAAAAAATCAGATGTTATCCAAACAAAGGCCACGGTCAGAGTAATATGTCTACAGAAACTGGAGTGGCAACAATCGAAAGAGAAGTCTTCACGCTACCAGCTGTTGATCGTATGAATTTGGCACATGCGCAGTTCTGTAGCAGCATTGATCTCGTTATTTAATATTCACACCTCATACATGTACTGCCATTGTGTACATCACTCTAAAAAAATTAAATTATATGTTCTTTAGCCCATTCTTTCTACACCCATATTCTCTATTTCTAATATTGTTTATTCTATCTGCACAAACCTTAATTTATCCAAATATTCCTGTTTCCTTTAATAAACCTATCAGTAATTGTATCACTCTGTTCTCTTTAGGAGTTTCTCAAACATCATTCCTGTCCGTGATATTTACATATTTCCTCTACAATTGCTAAAATATTTTTGTATTTACCTATTTATAAATTGGAATAATAAATCTTCTATTCTAATTGTTGAGTACTTTTTTCCACAATTTTATAATTAGTTTATAGAACAATATTTATAACGTCTTAAATAAATTTTTTCATGAGTGTCCTTTTAGAACCAGCTCTGCTTCCTGAATAGTTGTACTTCCTTGATCCTCCTTACACTCTTTATTGATTTTCATTTGCCTCTTTTTGTCCCACTAATAGTAATATCATTTTCAAAGTCTTATAAACAGTTTTTGTTCTTTTATGTGTTCAAATTAACTTCTTTGCTTATATTTAAATCATCTCTTTAACTTGATACTTATGAATTTGGATATTTATTGATTTTTTTTATTTAAAAAAAAAATCAAACATCCCAGATTCAAACCTGGGAACTTTTTCTTTTAAAAGTAAAGATGCTTTGTTTCTCTTCTTAATTTTTCAGTCCGCAACTTATTTATTTTTCCTATAAATTCTTCCTTCTTCAGTCATCATTTAATTATCATCATTCATGTTTAGACTTTTATAATTTTTTTATTAAAATACTGTTGATTTCTTCTAATTCCTATTTCCAAACTTATATTTCTCATTTTTTCAGTCTTTGATTATGTTTATTTTATGTCTTAAAAAAAAAATATGAATTTTCTTCTTATTTTTAAATCATTGGAAACTGATTGCATGCACTTAATTATGATTTTTATATTTTAAATTAATGATATTCTGTAACTTGTAGGTTGTTAGTGATTTAAAACAACTGTGGCAGACTTCACAGAGTACTCCAAAGAAGCTTCATCCAGCCATACCAGATCTTAGTAAAAGAGCAGCTCATTATTTTAATTGCCTTGAAACAGTAAGTTTGAATTCTTTGCATATAGTTATTTAATTTTTAAAGGATTGGTAACTTTTTAAATATTAATTTATGCTTATAAATAATTATGTATTATAACCAGTATTTAATATTTAATTATTTGTGATTGGTTTCACATAATTGCAAACTGCGAGTTGTTTACTTAAAAATCAGAATAATCCATTCACTGGAAAAAATAATACACAATTTTATAAGGACTATTTGTTTATTAGAGATTATTTAAATATAGTCTACTGTCTTATAGGACTATTAGTTTCATATATTATACATCAGTCAGTAGTAAAAAAAAAAATCTGACAAAACTACAAAAATATGATGGTAAACATAAGAGTTCAAATTCTTGTTAGCATCAGAACCAGGCGTTCAGTAGGATGCAAAAGATTATTTAGTTGTAGAAATAATCAGGGAGGTGGTTGTTGCAGTTATTATACGGCAAAAATGTGATTGAACCAATTGAAACTGAAATTAAATTATAATAATAATTCTGAAGGACACATTAGTTGTTTCTGGGAGGGATAACATTCACACTCACCCTGCAAAGTTTTGGTTGTTTCATCCCTTAAATAGTGATTGCAGACATTACCATCTGCTGATTGTAAAATGTTAGATAAAAGAAACTATTTTCTACAAACAAAAAAGTGAATTGTTTTAATATATCATGTAAAATGTCAAATAAAAGAATAATAAGATTTTATGTACTGGGTGCTCCAGGCTAAGGGTATCCAAAAGTAATGGCCTAAGAAAACCAGTCATTGTAATCTCTTAAAAATAGGCCCAGTCAACTGGAAATATCTCCCAAGACTTGTTCTGTATACTCTCAAAATCAGTGGAATACTCATGTGCAGACAAGCTGACTCATATTGCAATTGTAGTCTGTAGTAGTCAATCAAGATGTAGACCCCACAACAGAAGGTTTATTAGTGCATGCTTTGGTGAGCAGAGTTTTAATCAGCTGTGTGTGTAAGAACTGAATGTAATATCAATCCTCCTACATACAAGTCTGTTTGTCACGGGATACGACTTAAAGATAAATTGGGATGCATGGTTTATAAAACTGGAAATCATCCAAAATTTTCAGCTTGTGATGAGATTGTAGATCATGTACATGACACATTCACTGCCAATCCTGGAAAGTCAATTAAGCAGGCTAGTTACGAACTACAAATTACTTGATCCACTGTTCACGACATTGTTCATAAGTGTCTCCTTTTGTGAGTGCACAAGTTACAACTTCATCACATTAAACCAAATGATTGCCACCTACGATATCAGTTTGTTGCAGAAATAATGCACCGTGTCGAAAACAGTTCTAATTATCTTGATTTGTTACTTAGGAGGGAACCTTTCATATGTGTAGAGAAGTTAACAGACACAATTGTCAAATTTGGGAAAACCCCCATATAGTAATCCAAAATAAAAGGGGCATACCAAAAGTCAATATCTGTTTAGCTGCACAAAAATGGCATCATCAGTCCATTTTTTTTTTTTTTCGTGGAACCCACTGTGGCAGAACACACGTACCTTGTCATGCTTGAGAACTTCACTGTTCGTCAGATTCGTGCAGGCTTCAGTTTCCAACAAGTTGGAGCTCCACCACACTTTCCAGATGTTACCATGTTCATCAACAACACTTCCCCCAAATGTTGGATTGGACAAGAAGGTCCAACTGCATGACTAGTTAGATCTCCAGATATCACTCCTTTGGACATTTTTGCTTGGGGATTTATTAAAAGTTGTGTGCACCAAAAAAAATTTTGAGATTTAGATAATTTAAAACAAAATTGTTAAAGCTGTTAATCTAATAATACTTCTAAACACCTAGATGATGCTTCTAAACACCTGGCAAGAATTAAATTATCATCTAGACGTGTACCTAGCTGCAAAAGATGCACACATTGAACTTGATTAACCTACATTACAACTTGATAAGTTGTGTTTATTAAATTATATTTACTGGTTCTTTTAATATTAGCTGTTGCTTTTGATATCTTTAGCCCGGACACTCTGAACATGTATATAGTACATACTGGTATTCTATAACATCTTGTGAAAAATTTTATTATATTTTAACTAATGTAAATGATTTATTAATATAATCAATAGCGTAATTATTTCATCAAATGTCTTGTTTATTTATTATTAAAATTTTAAAAATATCTTTCAAGATGAGTATTTGAAATTGTATTTATTTTATTGTTTGACACTTAAAATATTTTATAAAATCGCTTTTGAGCCCTCAAAAAATAAAAAAGTTATTTCGTCACACTAATGTGTGGCTCTAATCCTTATTTTATTCAATTTCATGAAATTGATCCCCAGGAAATAAATGTTGAAAAAAGGTCCCTCTCTCTAACAATATTCAATGAATTATCCGCACCAGAAAGAAGTTTTGGAATTGTCAATAGCAGGACATTAGAGTGTTCCAAGAAGTTGGAAAATTTATCAAGTAGCTTTTCATAAAATACAAGAGGTTATCTCTAAAGTAAAGACTGTTTCATTGTAAAAAAAATTATTCTGAAAACTTTATAAATATTTTTTTATTTCTCTTAAAATACATACCTTAAACTACTTTTCTTTATAATCACCATATGGATTAAGACATTTATCATAGCGATACACCAGCTGCAATATACCCTCGTCATATTCTTCTGCCACCAGTCCTTTTGGCCACTGATTAACAGCATTTTTAAGTTCAGCGTCACCGTGAATTGCTTACCACTCAAAAATTTTTTCAATTCCCAAACAAATGGTAATCAGAAGGAGCTAAGTCCAGACTATTTGGTGGGTGATCGTAAATTTCCCATCCAAATGTTTTCAGTAAATCATGTGTCGGACCCACAACATGCGGACATGTATTTTCGTGCAGCAGAACAACACCATCAGTCAGCCGCCCACGTCACTGACTTTGTATGGCATGCCGTAACTTACATAGTGTTTTGCAGTAGGCTTCTGCATTTATAGTCGTTCCATGTGTCAAAACCGATCCCAAAAGACTGTGGCCATCAGTTTGCGTCCAAATGGCTGTAGCTTGACCTTTGTTGGTCTGGTTCGTGATTGAGGATGACGCCATTCACTTGACTGCCATTTTCTCTGGTGTGTAATACGAAATCCATGTTTGATCACCAGTAACAGTAGTATTAAGGAACTCAACCCTTTTTCCTGTGTAGCATATCAAAAATTCTAAAGCACATCCACTTAGATTTTTTTGTGACATTCCATTTAAGATGTGTGACACCCAATGTGCACAAACCTTTCTGAAGCCTGAATGGTCATGAACAATTCGACCAATAACAGATCTTGAAACAGGAAAAAGAAGGGCCTGGTCGGAAATCGTTGAGCGACCTTTTCTGATTTCATCATCGACGCGTTTCAACAAGTCCTTGGTGTTTATCGAGGGCCTTCTGAATGTTTTCATCATGCACATTAATTCTGTTATTTCTAAACCATTCACACCATTTTCAGATGTTTCTTTCAGGCAACAATACAGTGTGTACATTACTAGCGTGGCAATGAACAACACAGGTTCGCTAACCTTAAGGAGAGAAATTTCCCGGCGGTCTTTACTTTAGAGATATCCCTCATAAAATGTAATTGTATAATTTGAAGAAAAAAAAGACAAAAAAGGCAGGGGAGATATGAGATATTGATGCTGTTTTTTTCTGAGGTTTCTGCTGTTTCTTTGATATATGAGGCACTGAATGAAAATAGAGAAGTATATATAGTAAGTATAAGTATAATAGAGAAGTAAATAGTAGTAGTAGAAAAAAAATAAAGGCAACTATGTATGATATTGATCAGGTAATCTTAGCCAAGAGAATTAAAGTGAAAAGTATAAAGAGTAAAAGGCAAGAATTAATAACAATAAATCAAAAATAATAATAATATCAGAATTATTTTAGAACACTATTCACAAGCAAGGTCATTCTAATATGACAATTTAATATCCATGTCTTGACATAGACTAGAAGCTGAAAAGGTATGATTAGATCTGGATTACTGTGTTAGTACAGTACTTTTTATATCAGTTGGTTTTGGATTCAATTTTTGGATAGGGTCTGATATCTTTTTACATATTATTATTTCATTCATCTCATCTTCCTTTTAAAGATGAAGTGTAGCATCTTCAAAGTTGTAATAAAAAAATATTAATAATAAGGACCAGGGTTGCGCAAGGTAAGGGGGTTGCATCTGGTTTGTCCTGTGCATAGTAATGTAATGATAGCTTGTTAGACAAGATGAGAATTGAAAGAAAATATCCTTAGAGAGAGAGTGTGTGTGTGTGTTTGTTTATTTGTTAATGAGAAATGAGACATAAAAAAAAGAGAAAGAAGAAATCTAATTGATTGGGTCATTCACTGAGAAAGTATTGTCTACAGTAGAAAGTTGGAAAGAAAGCATAAAAGAAGCAGTGCAGAAAGGGAGTAGATTTGAAGAATAAGAAAAGGTTTAAATTTCAACGTATGCTGAAATGAAGGTAAATGATCAGAAACTGCTCTGCTGATTCTTGTCTATGTACAGCTTCATAGTGATTCATATATCATTAAAAATTAAATTGTTTAATGAATTCGTGGTTATATTCTTTTTTATTTCAGATTAAATCTTTTTTTAAGTTTTTATTTTATTTACTAGATTCTTTCCCATTGAAAATACAGTAGAAAAAAGTTAGTTTATGGAATAATTAAATTTTACAGTATAATATGAAATTTAACCATATAAAATTAAAAAATTCAATATTATATAAATAATATAATCAAAAAATAATAAGAATTTTTTCCATAACAAGACTTTTTCCCGTATGATGGCAGAGCACTTTCTCGGCAACTTTTTCAAGGATTTTTTTAACTCTGTTTTGTTGATTCCAAGGGTTTATGAGTGGTACAAATGATTTTAAGAAAGTCATAAAGAAGACCATCCTAATACATTAACAACTGATGAAAATATTGGCAAAATAAAGGACATTATGATCATTAATCATTGAATCACTGTTAGAAAATTTGGTGAGAGTTTGTTTCATTTAGGAATCTTTTATGGCTCATGTAAAACAATTTTGTCTGATATTTTGTGTATGAAATGAGTAACAGCAAAATTTGTTCCACAACTGTTGAATTTTCTACAAAAATGTTGCAGAATAATCGTTAGTTGACATAGCAGATGACTCAGAATTATTTAAATTTGTTATAATAGATGACAAAATATGGGTGTACAGTTATCATTTTAAAAATAAGTTCCAAACATTCCAATGGAAGCTTCCTGTAGAACCGAGACTGAAAAAAAGTACACAAAGTTAAATGTTAAAGTTCTTACTCTTTTTCAATTACAATGATATTGTCCATTATGAATTTTTACCACAAGGTTTTATAGTCAATGAACGGTATTTAGCAGTTTTATGGAGTTTACATGAGCAATCAAAAGAAAACCACTAACATAGCAAATAATTCTTTGATTTTATGCTATGATATCACTTCAGCAATTAATGATTATTTAGCCAAAATAACCTACTTGTACTGTAGTCTCTGAATTCTGTAGATATGGAAATATGCAACTTTTTCTTTTCTCACTGATTAAGAGATATCATTAACAGGATAACAGTTTGCAATGATGAAATAAAGAAAAAATGACTAAGGACTAGGCTTTACCAAAAAATGCTTTCCACAAATCTTTTGAGGATTGGAAGAAACATGCTTAGAGTGTCATCTCTGGTGGACTACTTTAAAGTAAACAATATTAGTGTAGGAGAATAAGTAAATCCTTATTGATAAAAATTAAAATCTTAGTTATTTTTTTATCATACTTGTATGATATGTATTTATACACACAAGTCGAATGAGAACTAATCTCTTCCCTCTTGAGAGTTGTACTACTCTCTTGAAACTGGTTGAAACAAAAAGAAAACAGGAGAAAGTCTTATATACATAACAACTGTTTTTTTTTTTATTTAATGAATTTTCTCTTTTTCAGTTTACTACCTTACTGTCTTACTATTTTACTATCATTCAATTTCAATTCTGTCTGCATGTCAACGCTAGTACTTTTTTAATTGTTACTCAGGTTACATAGTACTGGAGGTAGAATGTTAATATATATAGACCATTCAAGGCCTTTGCATTGCATCCCTTACCACATTTATAGTAGGACAGGTTTTTGTTATATAGCCTCTGTTTTTAATGCATTCACTTATTACCAAGCTTGAAAAGGCTATTTTACCATCTGCGATGATCATAAGAAAGAAAAACATATTGTCATATATTATTTTTGTTGATTTTGTTTTTCAGAACAGTTAAGTTTGATATTTCACATTCTTACTTTCACCATAATGTTCAATAAAACCAGTTTAAGTTTCTTGTAGATATTTCAAAGCTTATAACCATAAAAAATACAAAATAGTAACTTTTTTCATTGTTATAATAAGTTGTAAAATAAAAATTCAATATAAGAAAATAATTAAATGAAAATAATTTGCATAAAATTATGATAAAATTGTAGAATTTTTAAAGTATAATTTTTATTGTTACTCTTATGTAATTACTGATTTTGATTTTTATATAAGATGAGATAAGCGGTTACTTTGGCTTCCTTAAGAAATTCTGTATATAATTTGTACACAAGTAATATTCCAATAATTCTAATATGTTTTATGGAACTAATAAAAAGAACTTTAAAGATTCATTTTTTTATAAATACATTTTATAAAATCATTAAAACTTTAATTTTTACTTGCTTTATTTTAACTCAATGTTTTGTAAATTTTTTTTCATGTTTGTCCTCAAATCTTGCTTCCTTAATGTAACATACTTCCTGACATTGCCAATTGATGAAATTTTACACACTTACTAAATCAAGTGACAATACAATATTCCACCATTACTTTTGCAAACACCCCCCATACAGGGGGGGGGGGGGGTAAATTAAAGGTGCAGGTGTAATAATTTAACATATTTGCTGACATAGCCTATTGATGAAATTTTGCACAGTTACTAAGGTCGGGTGATAATGCAATATCCCACCATTACTTTTGCATACATCTCCTGTATGGGAGTAAATTAAGGTTGCCGGTGTAAAAAATTGAAAAATCTGCAAAACGGCTATGTGAGGTTTAAATCCAAATTAACTTACTAATTAAAGTCATGCAGTGTATGATAATAGTTTGATTAACGTATGACTAAAAATTATAAAGCAAGTTTTTAAAAATTTTTGCAAGCTTTAAAAGTTTTTGTAATATTATTCAATAATTTTTTTTCAATTGTGTGCAATAATGGGAGTCACTTACACCTTTTTATTATCATTGACACATAGTCATTGATAGCCATAAAAGTTGATGACATCCTACAATTCTAGTGACTGTCGGAGAGCCTATAGTATTTAATAATCAATATTTGTATTTAATAATCAATATTTGTTATATTAACAATAATATATATTATGGCATTCAATATTATTATTGCACTCCTGATATATTATTGTACTGACAATTTATATTTTATCATTTACATAATATATATATTTAGTTTGCTATGATATAGTCAGTATCAGTATGTTAGTATTTGCTTGAGAGTGGAGCATTTGTGAAAAGATGATACACAGTGTAAACTAAGTATTAAATGATCTTTGTCTTCTCCTGGCTACCACTATTATTTATTATGTTAATGTGTTGCAAACAAATTGGAGTTATGCCATTTAGGTAGGTCCCCAGGATTCTACATCACACTACTGAGTCCAAAAATAAAAGTCATGCGGTACTGTGTGCCTGATTCCTGTATGTGTTTTACACTTTTATGAAAGTAATTATATTAAAAATTACACTAGGTATATTTAAGATTATTATTTCAATCCTGAAAATTATTTTTTGCACCATTGGAGAGTTCAGGTTGAGATATGCAGGACCACAGAAAAGCCCTAAAGCGCCCAAGACTTGTTTTGAAGTCAGCATTTTACTAACATGGTAATTAATTCAGTAGCCAATTAAATAAATGAGTCAAATAGTAAATTAATTACAGAATCTTACTATTCTAGATTAAGTTTTTGTGATAATAGTAATTTAAATAATTAATTAATTAAAAGGATAAGAAAAACATTTTATTTTAGAAAATTCTCTTCTTTTCCAGTGATTAAGTTCAATTAAAAGAAAAAAGATGCTATTTTAGGAAACCCTTAATTTTTGTATTTATTTTTTTTCCTTTTTGATATGATCAAAAGAACTGGAAATCATATATCAATTGTTGTTATAATTATATGTAAAATAATTAGTAAATAATCTTTATGAAACATTGTGTAATAATTTTATTATCTTTAAAATACTTATTGTATTATTTCAGGAAGAATCTCCATCTGTACCATATTTAGAAGCTCTTAAAGATTTGGAAGAAGCAAGAAATGGTTTAGAACTTAGACAAGGTCTAAAAAAACAACTTTCTGAGGCCCAATCAGATATTGTTAAACTTGATCAAGAATGTGAACACTGGAAACATGAATATCAAATGGTCAAATCTAAACTTCCTCAGGTAATAATTATTCTGAGATTAAGAATGTTCCATAAAAGGTTATTGTGCATGCAATGGTTAGCTGAGCCAATTTAACTACAAAAAACTGAGACAGGTCTACTGTCATAACTGTGTGTTAAAACAGTATTTCTTAGTTAGTTGCAACCCCTAAGAGAATTCTAATGTTCTGTAAGAACTAGGTATTTCAATACACAGTTACCTGGTTTTGCATGATGATTCAAAAAAAGGATTTCATAAAAGTTTGTCAGTTTAGTTTTGTAAATTCAAAACATGTATTGTAAATTCAATTTATTTGAAGCTTAATCAAAAAAGAGTATAAAAACAAAGGTCTACTTCTAGAATATATATATTTTTTCTTATGATTGATGTAAACAATATTTTTCCCAGTGTCTTGTGTTGTTTTATATGAAAAAATAAGCAGAAGGATATAAAATTTCATTAATAAAAGTGGGTTTATTATTAAATTGATGATGAAGTAATGATCAGCACATTGACTAATAAATTATTTTATTCTGAGAGGTACAATTTCTGATAAATGTGATATTTTTCACTTGTCATTCCAACTTCCTCATTTTCACTCTTAAGTTACATGTAAAAACTCATCTGAGTTCTTAATGAATGTTACTTGTTTTTATTTTGAATTCATGTATTGAAATACCAACAAATGTTGTTGGCTAAAAAAATTGGCTGATGTCTTGCTTTTCATAATCTTGATTCTTAAAGAAGAATGAACTAGTTTCTAATGTTAGTATACAATATATCTTAAAAGTATTTTTCTGTGGAATATCGTTTGACATATTTTTCAGTATGTCATGGAGAACTGACCACACAATAGTATCTTTTTGCTCCCTAAAAGTGTGAACACTAATAAAACAGTCCTCTGAGTTTCCATCCAAACCATATTTGTTCACAGCCTCATTTTCAACACCCACATCAGTTCCTTATATCCTCATTTATGTACCTCCAGACTTTTTGTCTGAGTTTTCACTTCAATTTTGTTCTCCCCAAGGCTCTCTTCCTTTCTGGTATTGACTTGCTAAGGTATTATTTCTTCATAGCATTCTGCTGTCTGCTGCTCTTAATACTTTTACCCAATATCTCCTTCTCCCAAGAAATACCAACAATTTCTGTATTCTTTATTCTCTTTTGTTCATAGGCTAGCAGTGATCCATTTATAGAATTGTTTAAAGTTATTCTTATTTTAAATTGATAATAACTTTTCTATGTATTGATTTATTTATTCTGAAACAAGTTTTTATTAGGGTTACCTTTTGAGAAATTACCTGCTGTATTAAAATTCATTGTAGATTCAAACATTTTTCATTAGTAAATGTTTGAGAATATTGAAACTAATTTCAGCATGAACTGCATTTGTATTTTTTGGGACCTGTTGAGCTTCCAATTGATCAAGAGTTTCAGGTTTTTTGTGATAAAACTCCAAGTTCATCTGTCTTAAAGGGAAAATTGTTACATTACAGAGCTTTGTGTTTTGTTATTCATTCAATTTTTATAAAATTTTGTATAATCATTTTTAGGTTGATATTGGAAATAAATTAATGGAATCCAGTGATGAAATTGTGTCTGAAAAGGAGAAAATAACAAATATGGTAAGATAAATCTCTTTGCATCAAATATAAAATTGTTATTGTTTCAATATTAAACATTTTTTTATTAATAGTTTTAACCTTCCTTTTTAGAGTATAATACTTATGTACGTTAGAGGACAGTAACCTGTAACTGTTTTTGCTATGTGTGAATTGTTTTTGAGGGATATGACAAAGGATCATAAACTAGAGGTATAATGGATATTTTTTATTTATGTTTCATTTAAAAAAATTGTTTAATAAAATTATAATCATTATTCTGTCAGATGTCATAGTTTAATTCTAACACATTGGTTTGCTTATTGATAGTACCAAATATTTTTTGTGTGTCCACTTATACTTTGTCCATTTAGAGCTCTATATACTTGCTTCATAGCAATTCTAAATCTGTGTCTACACAACATACAATTGTAAAATGCATTTGGCTGTAAATAAACTTGTTTTTTTAAAAAATAATAATTTTTATTTTATCAGTCATAATTTGTAAGAAATGAAGCTGCATGTGAAAATAGCCAATTCTCTACTGAGCTCTTGATATCATCATTGTTGAAATGTAAGTAGGAAAGGAATTACCTCAGGTACAGAAACAGATAATTGTGATATTCTGTACTGCATCAGCCAAATGATGTTAAGTTTTTAGAATTATTCGAAAACTTTTTGGTTTCAAGCAGCAGCATCTAACCAAGCTTTGTCATATAAAAATACAATATCATTGAAATGTGCCATTTGTTTTTTATTCTGAATTGCATGGCAAAATTTCTTAAAGGCCTCACAGTAGAAAGCAAAAACGTCTGTGGATGTTTTAATATACTTCTAATTATATTTTATATGTAGACTGTTATGTTTGTAAAATGTGAAACCTTCAAAAAGAATGAAGACATCTATATCGTAATATAGGAGAGAATAACTATATTAATATTAAACAACTTGCATTTTTTTTTTTTTTTGGAGAGAGGGGTTTTCTGAGTGAAAAATGCTTCCACATTATCATCCCTATGTAGCAACTTGCAGTATTAAATTATTTAAAAGACAAAATATGTCTATCTGTTATCTAATACAGTGCATTTAAAAGTGATACAAAGATTGTAAAGCAGAAAAAATTATTAAAAATATTTGTTTGATAATATGATCTATTAATGTGATGAATTCCTCTTCTCATGGAACTGTGGTAATGTTATAATTGGGTAACATATTATTTTAATATTTTCATAATTGCAGTCTAATTTTAACTTACTGAGTTTCATTAAGTTTAGATCTGTTTATTAATGGTAATCATTTGACTTAAACATATTTAATACATGCAGCACATCACTTTGTTTTCCGAACTAAGTCTGATTGTCTTAAAATATTCCCCCAAAAACTTATTTTGTATCTATGAGATTTTGCCTCAGATTTCTCTTTTCTTCTGTTCAATTTAATACTTCTTCAAAGGCCTGTATGCATTTCAGTTTTTTATGACACATCTTTCCTCTTTCCTCTCATTCTTTCACTTCTTTCCTCTATGAAAGCTCTCTTAGCTTCTGCTAATGATTTTTATATATTTCTTACTTTATCTACTCTTTATAATGTTACTATCTGAATAACAGAATTCTGAGAACAAATTTAAAGCTAATAAGTTTTATGATTTTTATTACAAGATGATGTACTATTTTTGAATAAGATTGTTTTTTTGTTAAGATGTCTTGGAAATTGAGGAAGCATTAACTTTTATTGTGGATGATTAGTTCTCCATACAACCTTTCAAGCTTATAACATGGAAAATGTTTGTATAAAATGAAAACTCAAGTCTGACTAGGATTCAACCCAGGATTTTAAAATGAAAGACTGAAATGTCATTTATTTTTTGTCAATTATTAATTGAAAGAAATTTTTATTTCCTTATGTGTTTTTTGTAATAGATAACTAAGATTTTAAATTTAGGATGCCTTATTATTCTTTTTTCAGCTTGGTTCTTTAGATGCTCCATTTAGTCTAAATGCTGAGATTTCAAAAAGAGAGGAAAAAGTGAAAAAATATTTTCTTGAAAGAATTAATTACTTAATTTCTGAGAAACAAGAAGCACAGAGTAAAGCTGCTTGCGTTTCTACTGAGGTAGTTATTAATTTATTTTTTACATTTATTTTACAGTGTGCAAATCATTATTTGTTTGTCATTTAATTTTAATTAAGTCATACTCATAATTAATGTTGAGTTAAAACCACACCTATTCAATTTATAATTGTAATTACAATTTTTTTTTGTGCTTGAAAATAGAAGAATTGAATGTGTCATAAATTATGGTATATAAGTTGAGATAATTATGAAATATATTATATAACTTATGAGATTTAAGAATTAAAAATCAAGGCTCAGTTTATACAGTGGAATTTAAATAATATGCTTTAATTTTCCTGGATTAGCTTATGAAGATAATAAATATTATAGTAATAATATTTTCTTAAAAAGAAAAATGAAAATATTCATTAACTACATATTAATAATATTATTTACTGCTTAAAAAATAATCTGTTGATTAATATCTTTACAAGTGTTCTAAGTGAAAACATTTAATCATTTCAGTATATGCAGTAATAATACAGCATATAATAATAATAAAAACTAATCTCTTATTTCACGTATCCATTTGAAGTTTTTTTATTTTAGGTCAGGTCACTTTGTTTGATCACATAGTGCACCTTGAATGAGGTATTGTTTAAAATATCTTTATTTTTCCACCAATTGTGGTTTTTCATTAACACTGTGCTTAAGTCTGGTGTTAAACCATAATAACTAAACAAACACACTTCTTATCTGTCATTATTATTTTAACTGATAGATTATATTTCTACAATTAAAAATTTTAACCCCCACAAACTATAAAATATATAGAAGATATTAAATAGATGAAGCAAATTAAGATTTAATAACAGTGTTGTTGGGTTAGGAAACACATTCTAACGATGTCTATAATCTCAGGAATGTCTGCTGTGTATACTAGTAGAAGTAACCCAATAGTCCAATGGCTGCATGATAAATCTGCTGTCTCATTGGACAGTAGTCCACTAATCGGTAGCCCTTTAACTTTAGTGAAAGATAACAATCTATTTATCAAAATAGATAGGAGTAATACCCTGATAATATTACACTACAGGAATCAGTCACATTATATTAAAATGATAACAGAATACTGAGTGTAAAAGTATGTGTGTACTAAATTTATTGTTCAGTCAATTGAATTCATCCTTGCCAAAGTAAGAATTTAAGATATTGAAAATGGAATAAAACTTTTTATAATTTGGAATAAAAATTCCATTGTGCTCATTCAATATGTTATTAAAGAAAATTAACTCCATTTTACAAATTATTAACTGAAAAAAATGTGTAATTTGTTTTTATTACTTTTTTGGCCAAAAACTTTGAAAAATAAAATAATTAAGGTGTATTATATAAACAATAGGATCATGACTTTGAAAATAAAGGTTACAGAAAAGGATATTAAGGGTTGATTCAGGTTTACATGCTAACACACTTTTACATGCCAACACACTAAAGAAGTAGAGGTTTGCTGTAATATATTACAAATCATGAAAAAAGAGAAGAGGAATATGTGTTTAATTGTGATAGGTGACTGGAATGCAGTTGTCAGAGAAGGAAAGGAAGAAGGCGTAGTTTCTGCGCCTTCATGAAAATGATGGATTTGGTGAAAAGAATGAAAGAGAAGGTTAGTGAACTTTTGAAAAGAAAACTATTTGATAGTTGGAAATACTCTCTGAGAATCATAGAAGAAGGAGGTGTATTTGGATCTCTCTTTAAGGGAAAGAAGTACCCGATTGACTATATATTAATACAGAATAGGTACAGAAATTATCTTAAAAATATAAAAGCATATCTATGAGCTGATATTAACTCAAACCATAAAGAAGTTCTCATGGAATTGAAGAGAGTTGAGGTAAAGTTGAATGCAGAAGCTCTCAAAGAGGAATCACAAACTAGAGAATTAGGAGGAATTCATGAATTACTGGCAGAGATGAGGGAGTTTTACTAAGGACATAGGTGGAAAATGGATCAGGATGAATGAGAGTCTGAAAATGACTGCTAGAGTGTTAATAGTGCGTAAGAAAAGTAATAGGACAAAGAAAGAGTGGTTACTGAGGCCATGGTATAGAAGATGGAAGAAAAAAGGATATGGAAATATGTACACAGTGATGAAGGGTGAGAAGGTATAGGATATTAAATAATGAATTAAGGAGGAAGTTGAGAAGGTAAGAGAGAATTGATGAGAAACAAGTATGATATATAAAACAACTGGAGAAGAAGGAAAATTTGACATGATGTGCAGAAAGGCCAAACAGATATGATTTCAAGGAAAAGGAAGTGCATTAAGAATTAAAATTGAAAATAAAGATGGGACAATAACCAGGGATTCTCAAGAAGTTCTGCAAAGATGGAAAGAATATACAGAAGGTCTGTACGTCCTAGAACATTGACCAACTAGGGATATATTGATTAATAGGGATATTAGTTAACGTAGAAGGAGAAAATATTGAACAGGTGGAGTCCTTTAAATAATTTGGGAGCATTATCTGTAATGATATGAGTTGCACAAAGGGAATAAAAACTAGAATTGCAACGGCAAAAGAAGCTTTCAATAGAAAGAGATGTTATGTAGTAAGCTTGATAAACATCTGAGGAAAAGACCTGCCAAATGTAGCACTGCCATATCGTGTGGATACCTGAACTTTATGCAAGGGAGATGAGAAAAGATTAGAAGCCTTTGAAATGTGGATATGGAGGAGAATGGAAAAAGATGAAGTGTACAGATTGAATTAATAATGATGAGGTGTTGTGGGAGAGAGTAGATCACTATTGCAGACTTTGAGAGATAGAAAAAGAAACTGGATTGGACAGGTGTTAAAAAGCATTGTTGGTTAAAGTTTGTATTGGAGGGTACAGTTAATGGTAAGAGAGAAAGAAGAAAATAAAGATGGAAACTGCTCAATATTAAGGTAGAATGAAGTTATGTTCATGCAAATTATCAAGCAAAAAAAGAAAGTAAAAAAATTGTTTTTAAACCTAGATTAGGTACCCTGTTATTCAAAATCAAGATTTTGGGGGGTAAAAAAGAAAAGAATGGAGTACCAGTGCTGTGACAGGACCTGATAAATAGCAGAACACTGTTGATTGTTTGGCCAAACAAAATTGTTTTGAACAGTCAAAATTAAAATTTTTTACTTAAAAATGAAATGTTCTATCTCATAAAAACCAGGCTTGTCTTTTTCAATCCTTGTAACTGCATTACAACTACAACACGCTGGATTACTGTAGTAAACAATGTACTACTTGGTGAATCTGTTTTATTAGCCTAATCCACAAACTCATCACTATTGTCGTAGTTTTTTTTGTGAAGCATCAGGTATAATATTTGAAACAACTTCAGTTTTATATAAATTTTTATCAGTGACAAATTTGCTCACTTCTACCTTGTAACAAAGGCTTTCAGTTAACTGGTGTTTACTCTATCATAAAATTTGTTTATTTCAGACATTACATTTTTTTTTTGAAACCCTGCTTCTTTAAACATTTTAATTAAATACATTATTTATTTTTACTGTATAGAAAATCAGATTTAATGGATGGTATGTAGTTCACATTTTCATCCATTAATTTAAATATCCATACCATATAATGTGTTATGCATATCATACTACTATGTTACGCATGTGATGACTGATGTCATATGCTACATCTCTTTTCTCTGCCTTCTATCTATAAAGGAAAGAGATGTCTCACTGTAAATAACATAATAACATAACTGTTAACAGATGTTTAACTTTACTAACATAAGTGTCGAATCATAGAAACTTAAGACAGCAAAATGGGATCTGTTGGTATTAAAATAGAATAAACTCGAACTTTGTAAAATAACATAATACATAAACAAGAAATGGTAATCAGTTTGATTACAGTACATTTTTTGTATTTTTATAACAACTAAAAATTAAACAGATTAAATTCACCTACACATTTTTTTTATCTGCTGTTTGTTGTAACTTATTAATATTATTATTTTAAAGTGTAGAGGTTGTACATTTTTAGAGTTGGGAAATGTTCATTAATAAATAACTGTATTTAGTTATATATATATATATACAAGTTGTCAGAGCAAACATTCGCTTAATCATCACAAATTATCTTTATGCAGTTGCGGCAGGACTTACAAGGTTTACTAGATCCAAAATGATGAATGATCAATTTCATTCATCTCTCAGGAGAATACTCTATATTATACTATAAACTAAAGTTTATATTAGTGAAAGAGTAATAAAAGATTAATAATACACCTCCAATCATATACTAACAACTTCTGATCAGTGAAAAGCAAATTTTGAAGAGTCTGTATGTATTAATGTTTAAAATTTGTAGTTGAATTTAATTGTTTAATTATTATACCTATAAATGGCACGTTGTAGTGTTCTGCTATAAAAAGAAGATTAGAATCATGCCTTGAACAAGCAAGAAGAGGAGATATAACTACACAGGAATTAAGAGAAAAGGTTATTCATCTTCAAGAAGAACTTGCTACTACTGCTACTAGTTATGAAGCACAGTTAAGTACGATGTCTGATCATCTTGCCACCATGAATGAGCGTCTTGCAGCCCAGCGTGAAACAATTGATCATTTACAATACCAAATTAGCAATAAAGTGAGTAAATATAAATTAATAATCATTTAAATTAAATTAATATTATAATCTATTTAATAATTTTTTCCTTCTTCATTTTTACTTTGATTAGTCTTTATATCCTAATATTTGGTAATTACATCATATTTTTCATCGGTCTATGTATAAAGATTTAATGACAAATATAATTTCTTTGATGTCAAATTTATATGATGTCTCTTATCTGTTTCTTACTCTTAAGTAATAATGAAATAAACAGGAAGTTTGAAAATGATTTGTTGTCAGAGAACTGTACTTTTAGTTAAAAAACTTTTTTTTTTTAAATTTATATTTGTACAATATTCTGAAAATGATTATTTTCACCATAAGTAATATTTACTTGGGATGGACCAGCATACAATTCTTCTCTTATATATTATTATTTATAATATAATCATTTTTTTTCTGATGACAAATGATGTACTTGTAAATTTTTTTAATCTTGTAAGTAGAAGGTTATAATACGTTTATTTAGAGCTTAGTAAATTGGTACTGGTTATTGTTGTGAGAGATTGTCGTCTCACTACTATCAGTTTTTTAAGTTTGAGTATTTATATTACATGTTTACTCAGTTCTTTAATTTTTTATACATGACTGCTTAAGATTGACATTTTTCTTCTTTATTGAAATTTATGTTTAACTTTACTAACATAAGTGTCGAATCATAGGAACTTAAGACAACAAAAGGGGATCTGTTGGTATTAAAATTTTAGGCACTCATCTTGCACAAAACTTGTGATATCAAGCTTCCCTGATACAATTTTATTTAGTAAACTTCATGAAATTTGGGGGAAATGAAGCAAGAGTTTCGTAATTATAATGCAGCAATTTTCACGAATTTTATGGTTGATTTTCATCAATCACAAGGCTAGGCTGACCACTGCGGTCCTGATCATGAACATTGGTGTGGCCATTTTTAAACTGAATGTACCACTGCCTCACTCCACCATCACTGATTATTCCATCTCCATACACCTCACAAAGTTGCCATTGAATTTCAATTGGTTTGAGGTTTTTTTCCAGTAAAAACCTAATCACTGAGCACACCTCACAACTTACAGGATTTTCTATTGAAGTGCACATTTCAACAATTCGCAAAGAACAAAGTAGAAAAATCACAGTCCACATGCTACAACTTGATACGTACTCAGCATAGAAATGTTTTGATGCCAAGATCTTTTTTCGGCTCTTCTTTCTTTCTTTCTTCTGTTTAGCCTCCGGGGATTACTGTTCACGTATTACTTCAGAGGATGATATGTATGAGTATAAATGAAGTGTAGTCTTGTACAGTCTCAGTTCAACCATTCCTGAGATGTGTGGTTAATTGAAACCCAGCCACCAAAGAATAACAGTATCCATGATCTAGTATTCAAATCCGTATAAAAGTAACTGCCTTTACTAGGTCTGGAACTGTTGACTTCCAAATCGGTTGATTTGGGAAGATGTGTTTACCACTAGACCAACCTGTTGGGTTAGGATGGCAGCTCTATCCCCACCCATCTCCACACTAGGCACAAACATAAGTTACTTTCTGGACCGCCCTCGTATCTCAGTGTCAATGAATTTCATGTGCTAGACATATACCATTGTATTCAACTGTAGATGTACAAAGAAGTTAAAGAAGAAATACTATACATTTACCTCCTTATAAATTCAATTAAAAATAATTAAAAAAGTGGAATGAATATTTCATTAGAATTATATAAATTAAATACTAAAACAAACATGAGTAAAATGAAATAATAGTAAATGTGACATTTAATATCATTTCTTCTTCATTAAACTACCATTTATTTATGTATCATTTTGAAGACTTTTACTTTACTTAAATCATGTTTATTTAATTATTTACTACTGTTGAAAATATGAAAATATATCATGTATCAAATCTCTTTGTACATTATTCGTTGATTAAGATGGTGCTGGTAATTGTTTTTTCAATGTAGGATTAATGCTTGACCAATTAAAAACTATTCATTATAAAATAATTTGTTCATATTATATTTACTGTACAACAGAACTGATGAAAACCATAAATCCTTATCAATCTACATCATTGATTCTCAAACGTTTTTGCCGATGGCCCACATTTAGAATCAAACATTTTGTAGTGCCCCCCAAAATTTTTAAACTTATCATCCGTTGAAAATAATAATTGCAATTACTGTTTTTAAGATCGCTCTAAAACAGCAATTGCAATTATTGTTTTTAACCGTGGCATATCCGATTTTCAGTTGAAACTTACATTTTAAATGAGAGCAATTAAAATGCATATTTATTCATATTTGGAAGTGTTTTTATTAAAATTGCTTTCAAAAAAATTACAATTGTATATACATAGTTATATAACAACAATAGTGATAGCATATTCAATATAACAATACAATAATTAAAACAAAGCTTTCAATTGAAAAATTACACTTACATTAACATGAAGGATGAATCTGATGTGCTTTAACGAGTTTGTTAAAGCAGACTAAAATTTACATAAAAACAGCTGTAAGTTGCCATGTTTGGTAACATGCAGTCAATTTCTCTTTTTTGTTAGTAACGCTGCTGCAGCACTAAATCCATGTTCAGACAAATACGATGATGGGAATGCTATCAGAAATCGTTGAACATTCGACCATAATCCAGGGTACAGTTGCAGGATTGGCTTCTGCAGCCAAAATTCTTGTTAGCCATTCTTGAATTTTATTTTTATTTCTTTGTTTGTTGTCAGTTCTATAAGTTCTTCTAATTGTGATGATCCTGCTACATTGACATTTGAAAAAGGATCCAACACCCTGTCTGGTATGTCCATATTTAAAATGTCCTGGAATCATTCTTTGAAATCACCATGGAAGTTCTCCAAGTGTTGGCTGTAAACAAGCAAGTCGTTGAAGGATAGTGCGGATAAATTAGGAAAGTTATTAAATTCATGTCTTCCAGTGTTTCTCTTGGGTAATAGCAGTTTGGCTACCAAAGCAGCAGTGACATTTTCTGTTAATCAAATTCAAGTAGTCACCTTGAAGCTGGAGATTAACATCATTAAACAATTTATACAGGTCTGTCAAATACACAAATCATTCTTTGTTGTGATGAGGTGTCGCACAACTCTGTATCTTTGTTTTACAGGAGCTGTATCACAGAGTCAGATTGTAAAATCAAGTCAGACTGGTACCTTCTGATAGCCAGCGAACTTCTGTGTGAAGCGGCAAGTGGTTGAAATCTCCATCATTGACAACACAAGTTGACTAAATAATCTGTCATTTAGTGAGCTGCTTCTGATTTTATTAACTGCTCTGATAACATATTTCACTTACGTTTCTTGCTACTAAATTTTGATGATGAATGATGCAATGTACAGCAAGCACGTCTGGAACTTTGTTTTTGAAGTACGCTATGAAGCCTTTATGACACTCTGTCGTAGCCAGAGCGCCATCAGTAGCAATTGATATTTCTTCAAAAGAATTTCCTTTTTGTAACAAAACGTTTCCAGTGTATTATATTTGGTTTCTCCCTTTGTATCTGTCTCTAAATTTCTAGCAAATAATAGGTCTTGAGACATATTTTTTTATCTTTGATAAACCTCATGTATGACAACAATGCTTCATTAGTTGGTAAAGTGGACTCATCCAACTGAATTGAAAATTGGCAAGTCTTCAGATGATTGCATAATGATTCTTTAATGTTTTCAGCCATCTCATCAATTTCATCTTTGTACAGAACTATTGCTCAAAGGAATTTTTCGGATAATGTCTGCTGCTGGTTTTTGGAGCACAGTGGCAGTGTTTTTACTGCCAGTAAAATTAAATCTTCCCCAATAATGTATGCTTTGTCTGTTTTAACAAATAACAATGAGATATTGTATGAGGCTCGAAGTCGATCATCGTCTTGCTTGGAAGCCGCTGAAAAATGTTTTGATATAGTTGGCTGAACTTCTTTCCAGATCTTGAAGATAGGCCACATCTTTGTCTTTCTTATCTGAGTGCATTTTATTAAAATGATCTTGTAGCCTGGAAGGCTTCATTTGAAAAAACCTTTGACAAATAATACAGTGGCAATGATGGATTTGTGCGATTTTCGATAAATCCGTATTTAATATATTTTGCATTGTACTGTCATTTCTTCTTTTCTGCTTCTGACATGGTTTTGATTTCACAAATACGTGAGTAAAAGATTGACTTTAAAAAATGCTGCTACCGATTGCACAGGAAAATGTTAATGAAAGTAAAAGAAACAATTACTGCCGTTATATAGGTTTGAAATGCAACACACACTGACAGGAGTAAACATGCAATTACTCGTTTACCACATGTGACAGAATTTGTACTGAGCAAGTTAGAACAAGCACCGATAATCCTGTCAATTCATTCAGGATTGGACAAATCATATTGTTTAACACATACAGAGCTAGTCACATAAAAATTGACTTAAGCATTGATAACTTAATCATTTTAATACATTTTTGAGAAATGCTACATGATTCATAAACTAAATAGCATTTTAAACAGAATGACATAAGCTGTAATTTTTTATAAAAACATACAAGGTGTGGCTATTAAAAAATGATGCTGCTACAGAAGAACTGTGCATGCGTCAAATTTGTACGACCAACAGCTGTGTAGTGTGAAGCCATCTCTTTCGATTGTTGCTACTCCAGTTTTTGTAGACATATTAATCTTTCTTTTTCCTGTTTAGCCTCTGGGAATTACCGTTGAGGTATTACATCAGAGGATGAATGAGGATGATATGTATGAATGTAGTCTTGTACAGTCTCAGTTTGACTACTCCTGAGATGTGTGGTTAATTGAAACCCAACCTTATTAAAAAATAATATTGATGTAGATCATTCATTCTCAAAGTGAGTGATAACGTCCCCTTGTGGGAACTTTTGTTGAACTTCAGGGGGGTGGGGGTAGAAGGCCTACAGAAAATTGGGGATGTTCAGGCTGTCTAGGAAGGTAATTAATTAAAAGGAACTTAATTCTGAATTCCTTAATTCTAGGAAGGAACTAATTAAAAATAAGAGGCAAAAATTATGTTTTCCTGATATTTCAAACTAAAATTAAATACTTACTACACTAGTACAAAAAATTAAAGGAACAAGACTTATATGTTATGATAAAGAATGATTGTATTCAAACTATTTTAACTTTGCAACCAAGAGGGTTAGAGAGATGAATAAAAAAAATTAAAGCTTGAATACTTTACTTTTTGACAGTATACTTTAGATTTTTAAAATCATCAAAAGTTTTAAAAATTTGAAAGTTTTTCTTCGTGTTTGATCAAGCGCAAGGGGAAATTAAATTTTTTCAGTAAACTGCATTAAAATCGTTTAAATGCTTAAGACTTTAGCTGTAATTTTTTTTTTCTTGTATGTCCCCCAACGATTTTTCTGAACCAAAATATTCCACTTTAAAGAAAAAAGGCCACTTTGTCTTTAATGCTGCATATCTCCCAATCTAAACAACAGATTGATACAAATAAATATGAAAATTAAAGGGTTTTGATCTAGCTGATTTAGCTTTAATGACAAATTGTGAGGTCTTTAATGTAGCATTGTAGTTTATGGTTTATGGTGTTTGTTCATTTTGTGCAGAGGTATTGAACTCTTTAAAGATTGAGACAGCAACGTGTATCACCTGCTCTCAGTTTAACCCAAGATCATGTTCCATCTCATTCATTAAAGATTTCAATATCTCGGCACAAAACGAACAAAATCCAAAAACTGGATAAAGACCTCAAAGTTTGTCATTAAAGCTAGATCAAAACCCTTTAATTTTCATATTTATTTGTATCAATATGTTGTTTAGATCAGGAGATATGCAGCATGAAAGACAAAAATGGTCTTTTCTCCTTAAAGTGGAATATTTCAATTCAGAAAAATTATAGAGAATACAAAAATGAAATCGAAGCTAAAAGCTTTTAAACAGTTTTAATGTACTTCAGTGAAAAAATGTTGTTACCCCTATGCGCTTGATCAAACACGAAGAAAAACTTTTCTTCTCACTGGTTTTTTTTGTTTTTGGTTATTAATTAGATGTATAATAAATGCGAGGTAGTGTATAATTAAACTTAATCAGTTTTACATTTGAATTAATAAAAACAATTTTGCCAGCCATATTAAATAAGTTAAGTATTACAGGAGTTAGGATTAATATTCCCTAATGTCTTAAAAAAAAATCTAATATCATTTCTTGTTCTTCAAACTACAATTTTTATTTGTGTATCATTTTGAAGATTTTTGCTTTACTTAATGTTGTTCTATGATTTAATTTATATTATTTTGATGAATTATTCATTCCACTTTTTTAATTAGTTAGATTTTAATTGAATTTGTAAGGAAGTTTTGTAGTAAGTTAAGCATTTCAAGTGTTAAGGTTAATATTCCAGGAATAAATCTACGCATGTTAAAGGGTTAGTATCTCAATTTGAAAGTAATCATACATAGATGTGCTTCTCTTAAATATTATAGATTATTACTGAAGATTTTTTTTTATTTTTACAGAGCAGTCGTAAAATGAAAAAATAAAACTACTGCCTTTAAGAACAATTAGATATGTGAAGAATGAATTAATTATTCAATTGTTGATAAAGAAGAATAGCCTAAAATTGATGATTAAACTTTTGGACTTAATAATGTATGCTTTTTATTGATATATATATTATTTTGTATAAACAAATATTTTATTATGATATTAATAATTAAGATGGTGATAATGAAATTATTTATCATCATCATCAGCCTTTTATCAATGTATTATAATGTATAGGTTACATCTATATGTCATAATTATTATATTGTTATGTTTATAACATTTAATTAGGATAATCATAATTTTATGCAATTATAAGTACTATTAATATAATGCAGTATATTGTATTATTAAATGAAAAATAAGTAAATAAATGAAGTATTACTAGCTTTTACTCGTGAAAAATCAACAGCATTCCTACAACTTCTTTTTTACTTCCTTCGCAAAAATTTGGTTTCAGATTTTAATGGAAATATCCATTTTGACCATCCCTGAATCCATTTTGACTAGTTCGGTGAGATTTCTATATGTATGTATGTATCTAACTTGCATTACTCAAAAAGGTTAGCTATAGGATGTTGAGATTTTGGATTTATGACTCTTGTAACATCTAGTTGTGCATCTCTCCTTTTGATTGCATTCGACTGAACCAAAAGTGTCTAAAAAAGCCCAAAATCCCAAAAAATTTTAATTTTGGACTTTTTCTTAACTTATAAGCCCTCATTGAGAGCTTTTCAATGATATATAAGTGGTACTTATTTTCATTGGTCCCAGAGTTATAGCCAAATAAAAAATAATTAATGAAATATTTGGATCTTACAAGGGAAGGCACATCGGTTTGAATCAGACTTCATCTCCTTTTTTTAATTTATTTTTTTAACTTTTTTTTAAAATTTAATTATATTTATTTATTAATAATTATTAACCCATGATTGTAAAAAAAAATGTATACAATGATTAATAATTCAATAATAATAAAAAAAAATAAGAAAAAGTATCAGAAGTTATTAGTGAAATAAAATTTTTTATAGATTTTTTAAAATGTGTGTATATGTAATTTAATAGGGATTATTACATATGTGTATATGTAATAGATTTGATGAAACATCTGATTATTTAATATTAATTGAAAATTATAATTTAGAATCATATTATTTTTGGATTTTCTAGTTTAATTTTCTTTACATTAAAGTTAACTACAGAGTGACCAAAAAATAGACCCTCACAAGAACAACATATACACTTAGGCAGGCATACATGTCTGATCTTTAATAAATTGCAAAAAATTCTTATCTTTTAGTTAATTACTCCTGTGATATTGTCAGACAATAATCTCCATAAGTTGGAATTGATCATCATTTAGTTTATTTGTTTTTTTGTTGCCAATCATTTAATCGCTCTTTGGTTTGATATTATTCTTCTAATCTTAATTTGTGTACACGTTCTCTAGTTTTAAAATTTTCACTCTTTATATTCATCATCCTGTCTTAATCTTTTTATTCTTTCCTTGGTCTTAATGTTTTCTTTCCCCTTATATTTATCATCTTCTCTTAATGTTTTGATTCTTTCTTTGGTTTTAACATTTTCTTCCTCCTTATATTTATCATGTTTTTATTCATGTCTTAATGTTTTTATTCTTTCTTTGTTTGCAACATTTTCTTCCTTTTATTCTTTATTTGGTTTTAAAATTTTCTGATCTGGTAATATGAGTAACAAAGGGACTTTTACTTTATCCTAATACTTCATGTAAGATTATTGAATTAATAATTGTATAAATATTTGATGTTAATAATATTTCAGCAAAAATTAGTAATAATATTACTAATATTTCAGCAATTCTGTTACTGTCCACTTTATTAAAGAATTAGAGGAACGTATTTCACTTTCAAATGAAATAAGTTTAAATGAAAATGTGTATATGTAATTTAATAGGCTTACAAGGAAGTCATGTGGTGTCCACATTAGATTTGTTAAGTTACACAATTCAAAATTATTTATTAGAATCTTTTATGTTTAACAATTTACATTTTAACTTTCAGTAGAGAAACTGCTTCTGGATTTAATATTTGAACCTGAAATAATGATCTGATCTGTAATTGATAAACGTAATAAATCAAATATTGTGAAAACATATCATGTAACAGGTCACGCAAGCCTGCCGTGTATGGTTACATTCAGTCAATTGAAGTCAAATTGTTCAACAAGTTTAAAGTGAACAGCTAAAAAAAAATTTTAACATTTTTTAAATTAATTTTTTACTATCACGAATTCAAGTAGATAAACAGTAATCATTTTAATTGGAACCTTAAATATTTTCTTTGAAAAAAATTGTATTTTTTGTTATGTTCTTAATCTGTGAAAGTTATGAAAACCGTTCATTACATGATTTGAATGAATTTTGAATTATTTTTCTACGTTTGTCTAAGTGTATAGTTTTCATATTTTTCTTTGAAAAAATAAATGGTATACATATTTAGTGACTTTGTTTAGATTGTAAAGGCGTTTACTATTAACCAGTATTAAAATTATGATTTTTTTTTCTTTTTTACAGTTACATAGGATTAGTGTTTTTACTCAATTGGATTGATTGGGAGAAGGGGAAACCTGTTCTGAAATAATAGAATTTAAAAACATAACACTCAGAAGTTTAATCAGATGATATAATGGTTAAATTAAACCCTTTTCTGCTAAATTTACATATCTAAATATATTAGTAATTCCAGTATTATAACAAATATGCAGTGTTGCATAAATTAGAACATATTATAATACTTAAATTTAAAGAAAGTGGTGAACTTAATTAAAAGTTATTTTAGTGTACTACCAGTTATGTGAAAATTATTTTAATTTTATTATTATGAGAACAAATATCTTAACCCTTTCCCTGCTTACTAATGTTCACCCCTTTTTTGTAGTATGTATTGCATTTGTTATTAAGGAGAAAAAAAATTTAGTATACCAACAATTTTTTCTTTAAATTTATTGTTATAAATTTTATAACAGTATTTCATTTACAGTCACAAAATAGTAGTTGACCAGAGAATAAGTAGTGGTTTATTAACTAAAAACAATATCAAATAAAGCCACAAAGGGGAAAATTTAAACACTGATGAGAGATTACACCAATTTGAAGTCGAATAATACAATGAACGGGTTAATAGATATTTCATTTGTAGCAGCAAGTTTTAATAAATATACAGAACTCTGTTTTTTTTATTTAATTAATATAATACAAATAATCTAGTAAAAAGCTGATATATAAAGACAAATTTGTCACAAATTTTTAATTATTTGTTTTTTATTCATAATAGATAAAAATACAGGTAACAAACATAATACCCCATAATATTGCAATATTTTATAAATAATAAATACCTGTAATAACCTTAAACAAAAAATACAATTCAATACAATGCAGTTGAACAGAAACATGGATTAGAATTGGTTTTTCTTATATTCATAAAAAATAGAAATACTGAGTATTAAATGTAATTATTAATATTTAATAATAAATACATTTTAATTGTAAAATATAATTATACTAAGATTTCTAAATACTTTCATTTCAATTCATTTAGTAATGTTATTTAGTAATTTTTTTTTTCTATCGTTCATGTATGTAACCCTATCTCTAAGACAGAAAGATGAGCTATAATTGTGTGTAAGGGATACAGTAACACATACTACTTCTCTTCATTATTATACTATTAAATATTTTATATTATTTTTACCACCTTATTCTTTTATTTTTAATATGTATTTTACTTAGAAGGCATACATATAATTTATAAATTCAAATTATTTTATAATAATAATATAATGTAAAGTTTTTTTTATACATATGAGGGTTGTCTGAAAAGTTTTGAGCCTCAACATGAAGATGGCAGCGCTCGTCAACAAAAGTTGGGAATCTATTCACACATACGTTTTAAAGGTAATCACTAAAATTTCAGCCATTTTGGATGCTCAGTTGTTTCATAATCATTTGAGTAAGTCATTGTGAGTGTTTTTGTGAAAATGGAAAAAAATTGAATATCGTGCCGTGATTAAATACTTCCATTTGAAAGGCAATACGCCAATGCAAATTTAAAACCAAGTTGGATGCTGTTTATGGGAACTCTGTTCCATCATTCACCTCCGTGAAAAGATGGGTAGCTAAATTTAAACATGGTTGTACCAGTTTGGTTGATGATGAGCATTTGGGACAGCCAAAAACTGCAACCACCACTGATATCAAAAAAGTTCACCAAATGGTACTACACTACCGACGAATATGTTTGCCATATAATAACTGAAGAATTGGATATGCATAAGCACATTGGGTGCTGCATTTGCTCACTTTGAACCAAAAATGCATTCGAATGAATACTTCCAAGCCCCTGCTGGAGTAATTTAAGCAAAGTGAGACAGATTTTTTGCATAGATTCATAACTGCAGTTGAAACGTTGATCCACCACTACACTCCTGAGATGAAACAACAGTAAAACCAGTGGACTGCAAAGGGTGAACCTGCTCTGAAAAAGGCAAAGATGGTTCCATTGGCCAGGGAGATGGCGACTGTTTTTTTGGTATAGTAATGGAATTTTGTTTATTGATTATCTTCAAAAAAGTTAAAACAATAACGAGACAGTATTATGCATCATTACTTGACAAGCTGAATGTTGAAATTGCAAAAAAAACTACCAAATTTGAAGAAGAAGAAAGTGCTTTTTGATCAGGACAATGCACCTGCTCACAGATGGTCACCATGACTAAAATTCATGAATTGCTCCTTGAATTGGTTGACCAGTCACCATATTCACCAGATCTGGCTCCAAGCAACTTTTTCTCATTTCCTAACCTTAAAGTTTCGCTTGGAGGAAAGAGATTTTCATCAGACAAGGAGGTTATCACATATGTAAATGCCTATTTTGCGGAGAAAGATGCCAGCTACTATTTGGAAGCGTTAAAGAGGTTAGAGCATTGCTGGAAAAAGTGTATCAACTTGAAAGGAGATTTTGTTGAAAAATAAAACTATATTTAACACAAAAAAACCTCTTTCTATGTTAGACTCAAAACCTTTCAGACAACCCTCATATTTACAAGAATTATTATTTAACATATTTATTTAAATAGAGATTATAATAGTACATTTATAAAATAGTTATGTATTAAACAGTATAGTTTTCTATGTAAAATTCTTTAGTGGTTTATCACAGTGCATGTGATTGATAGTTAATAATTATAATTGAAATAAGTACAAAATTTATAGAAAATAACTTCCCCAGTTCTAATACTCTGTCAACGTAGATTTAATTAAAAACATTCATTAGCATAATTCTGGAGGATTGGAATTGACGTAAATATTTCTTTTCTAGGCAGCTTGTTTTTTTATTCATTTATTTATTTAGTACTAAAATACAAAAGTTTAAGGGTTTTTTTTTAATAAATATTTATCACAATATATATTTTTAATTATATCCATGTATAACTTATCAAAATATATACCCTCCATACAAAAATTAATTAAAGAAAACATATATAGATCAACTTCAAAATATTGGACGTGGCTCGTGAACAACAATCTGCTCATTATTTAGAGATGTCTGCTATTCAGAAAAATGTAAATACAGTATTAATGTTCGGTTATTGTACATAAAAAAAATAATTTAAATAGAACAACAGTATTGTGTACTTATTTCATTTAAATTAAAATTAAAAGAAAAAATTAGTTGCTAATTAAAACGACTGCAAATTCAAGTTATTTTTATTGTTTTTCTGAAAATAAATTACTGTCCATTATGTTCATATTTGAATGAAAAAAATAATATTGTACTACTGTAATCAACCAATAAAATAAGATAATAAAATTACTGTTCTATACTAAAATGGATTAAAAACAATGTAAGTTACAAAGATATTAATCAAAGGACATAGTATACAAGAATATTAATTAAAACACATGTACGAAAAATAATGTAAAAATCAAAATAAAAAACTATCTGCAGATACCTACAATTTATTTATACATAGATGGTTTAAAGTAGCTGTCTATTTTAGTTTAAACCAAGTCATGGTACAAATATTTTTTAATAAGTGACTGCACTTATTAAAATAATGCCTTCTGGTAATTATTTTTGTAAGAAATATTGCTTTAATTTTCTAGCCTCTTCTCTTGCTTTCTTCCTCATGATCATAGATCCGGGTTTGTTGTCATTATTAGCGTCTTCAGAGTCATTTTCGTTCGTTTTGGAAGTAGTCAAGTCTGAGGCAGCAACATCACAGATGACAGTCGATACATCCTTTGTGTTGAGCATGTCATCAATGTTGGTATACTATTTGTAGTTTCCAAATGGTTCAGTAAAATTTTCAGTGTTGGAATTGAAATTAGTTTGTGAAGGTTTAATACCAGCTTTTATGAAACATTTCTTACTAAATCCCCTAATTAACATTAAGCCCTAATGCTTTTAGAAAGCTCACCAGCGTCCATAACTTTCATTGTTGACAATAAGTACCATAACAACTTTTTTCTGTACTGCATTTTCAAGTTCTGAATGATCCCTTGATAAAGCGATTGACATACTGCAGTAATATTTGGGGGAAGAAATATCAATTTTACATTTTCTAAGCTAACATTAAGATGGGATTTTGCATTGTCCAAGAATGTCCAAAATTGTCCAGTCAGTTGTGCAAAATGTGATCCTGATTGTATAGTTTGTGTTTCAGTTATTAAAAGATGTCCACTCCACTAGCAGTTTGCACCAAGTACAAACAGTAAGCAGTGATCCGATTTCTCTGGTTGGAAGATATGAAAGGGGCTGAAATTCATAGTAGACTTTTATCTCAATATGGGGACAGTGCTTTATCACATAAAAGTATTTTTTTTTTTTTTGGATTAAGAGGTTTAAAAGCGGCAAGATGAATGTAATGCATGAAGAAGACGCAGGAAACTCGTCAACCTCCACCACAAATGACAAAATTCAGCAAGTTCGAGAGATGTTTCTGGCAAGTAGGTTAGTTTACCAACGATGTAGCATCTTTTATTGAACATGGTTCAAAAAACCATTTGATGGTTCTGCCCATCAAATCATTCATGAAGAGCTCAGCTTCTGTAAATTCTGTGTGTAATGGGTACTAAGACAGCTTGTTGCAGAACACAAACTCAAATGTGTTGGCATCTGCCAGTGCTTATTTGATCTTCATCAAGGAAGATGATACATTTTTGAGCAGAATATTGACCAGTGATAGAATGTGGGTTCATCACTAAGAGCCAGAATTGAAACACCAGAGTATTAAGGGGAAACTGTTGGGATTTCCAATGAAGAAAAAATTCAAGATTGAGCCATCAGCAGTAAAGGTTATACTAACCTTTTTTTGGGATGCAAATGGGCTTATTCTGGAAGATTTCATGGAAAAGGGGCTACAATCTACAGTGTGGGTTAGTCAAATGTTGGAAAATAAGCTGAAGCCAGTAATTCATAAAAAACGTTCACATAAACGAGGTCTATTGTCAAAGAGTGTTGCATGGCAATGCATCCATCTGCACACAGCTCACCACAGCATTCAAGCCATCAAAAGATTGAATTTTGAGGAACGCAAACACCCTCCCTATAACCCAGATCTTGCTCTCTCCAACTTTAATCTCTTTGGGGCATTCAAATATGCTTTGCGAGGTCGTAAATTTTTCACAAACTTAGACGTGCAGAAAGAGGTGCAAAAGTGGCAACCGAAAACCTTCTTCTTGGAAGGAATGTGCAAGCTTGTAGACCACTATACCAAGTGCATTGACAATGGAGGTTACTATGTAGAAAAATTATGTCCATATTTAACCCCTATCTTTGTGTAAATAAATTATAGAATGAAAAATTACTGGCTCTTGTATAAAATTAGTTTTCAAAAAATGGACTTAACAAATAAAAAGTGTTATGCAAATTTAGTTGGAGCCTATTTATAATTGACCATTCATAGCTTTGCCTACTGCATTCTCCATCTAATGTCAATTTAATTTTATTTATTGGAACGCATCCTGATCTATGTACCTGTTGTACCTATAGAAAAACTCTAGCTTTATGACGTAAGTATGAAATAGATTTGGTGACAGATATTCCATCAAATTTTTTTTTTTTTTTTTTTTTACCTTTGCAACACTTACCATGTATTTAATTTCTGAAAATTTGATACATTAAATAACAGTTTATGTTGGCTAACAGCAACTTTGAAACTAATTTATAATATTTTTGTAGTGCTGAGACCACCAATTAATTCTTAAACTTAAATTTCTTGCCTTCTTAACTGGTATCACTTTCAATGGAAATTTCTTAGAAGCATACATATAAAATTTTCTTGTAAAATACAAATCCAATTGCATCTTCAGATTGGTCTCTTTATTAAAGAAATTTGTTTGTTTTATGAAAGAAAGAAATGTTCATGCAATGAAAAAATTGTTAAAATTATCAGAACAACTACATCTGTTAATGCCCAAGCAAAACCGTTCAACATATGTTTTTATTATGTCCAGGACAGTTGCCTACATATAACTTTGTTTCTATCTCAAGGACACCAGTGTTTATATACAGGTGTTTCATTTTAATCGCCTTATGATTTTCTCATAAATTATGCACAATACAAAACAATGACCTAAACAAAAATTACTCAAATTGAAGTGGGAAACCTCGTGGTGACCTTGGATTTGACCTTGACCTTATTTCAAGGTGAACACAATTTTTTAAAATGGAGTGCCCTATTTTTGATCCCACCAATGAAAAAAGCGAAAGAAATTTACATTGGAATATTTTGGTCACATATATGTCCTTGCAAATTTTTTGAAGGTCATACCACTAACCATCAGAGATAGTGTTATACGAATGCTGGATTCTTTTTGCAGATATTTACAGTCACTGGTTTCTAAATTGTGAGAAGAGGATTGCTATCTTGTACTGCCTTGAATCAGCATTAAAAGTGAACTTTTGTAATCAATTAGTGCAATACATTTCCCGCTCAACCTGCATTATTTTCTCTACTAACAGTTTTAATGTAAAATCATTATATTTGGTGGATCTTCCTGCTTTCAAATTCTGGATTCCTTTGCTCCTCAGCCAATCCATTACGGTCTTTGCGAATCCCACAATAAAACTCTTGTTAGCCTGCAACTATACACTTGCCAACACTTTCAGACTTGAGCCACCTACCACCTAGCTGACTCCTAAGCGTGGCCCTTTCCTCCTGAAATCTGCGACAAAAGAAGAAAACGTGAAACGCCCCCACCATCACATCCTGACAATTGGGACTCCATGGAGAATAATCAAGTCGATGCTTATATAAATACGCTCTAAATCCCCCATGCACCATCAAAAACTGGGTAAAATTAGTCTAGCTCATCATGCACGCTACAGCCATGGCTTCAGTTCAGAATGATTCTGTACATCTACCTTCTATTTGAAGCCCTATCACAACATTCTTGCCATAGAGCAACACTAGACCTTCTTCCTTCCACCCTTTCAGGAAGCTCTGCTGCAGAATTCTGCCTGAGGTTATATCATTTCCTCACCTCCCTTGCCAGAGGATTGTTTGGAAGGAGCCCAGCTACACTGAACTTGACACTGTCCTGTAAGCGCAAGCAACACAAATGGCACATCTCCTGAGCACTGTCATTATCCGATTGTTCCTGGATTTGACACTAAGGGACTGGACCCAAACTGGTGCTCCATACAACAAAACAGATTGGACAACTCCTTCGTAAAGCCTTCTTCTGGCTGTCTTAAGACCACCTACATTTGGCATAAGCCAGGCCAATGCCATTTCCAAGATAGTTGTGCTATCGCATGTATTCTCAACATGATGTCCAAAATTCACCCGGATATCAAGCCAAACACCAAGGAATTGGAGGGCAAGCTCAGAAACAAACTCCCACCCACCCACATCGATGATAAGAGACTCCCTTTTCTGTCTTCCAGTCACAAGGAGAAGCTCAGTCTTCTCTGGGGCAAGCCGCAAATCAGCCTCCAACATTCAACGATCCACTTAGCCGCCTGGAGACTCAGTCCAAGATTGTCCAACTTGTCGCTCACAACAAGCAGGGCAATATCATCCACAAAGCTTTGCCCCCTCAGGGAAACACAACCTAAGAACATCATGTTCCCCAGGAAGGTGCCCAACACTAACCCTTGCAGCAACCTCCTCATAACTTGCCTGCTCAGCACATCTTCATCAGTGCTAAACTCCAAAACTCTTTCGGACAAGTAATGCCCGACCACCTTCAGGAGAAACAGAGGGACTCCACGTTCCTAGAGGCTATGCAGAATGACACTCCAATCTGTAATTGAACGCATTCCTCACACCCAAGATAGCGACAGCACATTACCTACTTTTACTACTACATTTGCTGGAGATGGCTCCCCTAGCAACAGTCACTATGTGCCACACAGCGTCTACCCTGGAGCGCATCTTTCTGAAGCCAGCCATACTGGTTATCTGAAAAACCACCACCATTGTCGACAGCTGCACGCAATTTCCTGAGAAGCAGCTTCTAATAGAGCTTACCTGCTGCACGCAACAGGCAAATAGATGCTTCCCGCCAGCATCTGCGCTTGCTATCTTTGAAGGCATTCTTGAACTGACATCCACTGCACCAATCTATGAATCGTAGAATCCTATTGCCCCTTGCTGTAAGGATGCTTAACTCACTGTTTCTCCAGTACCCAGGGGTGATATCAGGACGTGAAAAAAGCCTGGACATAGGGACATCACAGGCCTTGACTACAGGAGTCATGGACTTGCCATACCTTTTCATCCACCATCTCATCGACTTGATCATCTAGAGATCAACTCAGTAGCCCATCTCTCAACTAGCAACCCTGGATTGGCTTGCACAATCAAAATCATTGAATAAGGGATGGCTCATAACATAACCTGGTGATCGCTGTGCATGTAACCATCTCACACACACCAGTCAAACTCTTACTGTACCACTCAATCGTTCACAAATGTGAAATCAACAATTGAATCACCACTGCCTCTCCTGAACATAAACTAGAACCTTGGTTCAGAAGTACTAGTCCCAGCGAAGCCATCACATCTTGTACAATTCTGTCCCTCTCATTGGTAACTCCCCAGACCAGGCAGGCATTGAACTCTCCTGTCACCACTAAAGGATGCCAAGCCCACATCATGTCTGGCCATTAGCATTAGTTCAGTTTTAAAGTCCTCCAAGATGATATTGGAATAATAATAGCAGCTGTAAACTTCCATGCCAAAGGCCTTACATTTCACAAACCTTCATCCACTAAACACTTCTCGAAAACTGCTTTCATGACAGGACCAAATAGCTGCTGTCCTTGTCTGATCAGAAACCCATTCCAAAGAGCGTAAGTCACGATGAAACTACAATAAAACAACAGTGTCATATCATTCCTCCGTACTCTCCTAATTGGGGTGGTTTGTGGGAAGCTGCTGTGAAGAGCATGAAATTTCACCTAAGAAGAGTCATGGGAAATTCTGTTTTAAATTATGAAGAGCTATCCACTTTATTGATTCACATAGAAGCATGCTTAAATTCCAGACCATTATACTCACCATCATCCGATCCAGTTCCTCTTACTCCTGGACATTTTTTAACCTTTGCTCTGTTAACTTCCTTACCTGATTTCTCAGGCATTAATGTGAATAGACTTACTAGGTGGCAGCTTATTCAAAAATTATTGAGACTTTTGGAAACCATGGTCAGATGACTATTTACATTCCTTGCAGCAGAGGAATAAATGTAAGATCTCTAACAATAATGTTTGTGTTGGCAATGTAGTTATAATAAAAGAAATTAACCTTCCTCCACTGATGTGAAAATAGGGAATAATTGTGAAAGTATATCCAGGTAATGGTGGATTAATTAGATTAGTTGATGTAAAAACTAATAATACAATAGTAAAAAGAATTATTAATAATTTAATTCTTCTTCCAAATTCAGACGTTTGTGATGACCTCAGTGATGCCGAATGTAATTAATGAAATTTCGTTAACATCATTTTCATGCATTTGTTTAATTTTAAGTTATTTGCTCTGTAGTCTTTTTTTTACCTTTGGCAACATTGTATAAAGGTAACTTCAATTTTTTACATTCTTTCAAGGTTTATGTAATATTTTTTTATGTATTACTTTTCATTTTTGTATATTAATTTTCATCTCAAGATAATGTATCTTAAAATTAATATTTAATGAAATTATCATTTGTGAGCAGTGTGTTTCGTTCCATGTTGAGCCGGTTGGTACTGCACTCTAGCATCTACTAGCTCTGGCCGGCGAGTTAGTCTCATAACGATCATTCTAGAGTCGCATCCCACTTGGAGCGGTCATGATTTGTTTAATGTAACATTCCACTCTAGTGCAGAATAGTTTTATTTTGTAGTCTAAAATCTAATGTGGCTTATAGTGTTTATTGATAATGTTCAATTGTATAATTTTGACTAATGTGTCATTTATTCATCAGTCTAATGTGACTTGTATTTTTGATATTCAAAAAATGTCTAATGTAACAAATTAAAATTTAATGATTCAAGAAGAATATGTTTTAGTTTATTTCATCATTTCAAACATCATTACGTATGTCTGCTGTTGTGTACAGATGGGAACTTGATTGTGTCTTTATTCGGCAGCTCTCAAACAATCATGTTGTAGATGATCAGAACTTATTGCCTGTATGTTGCAGGTTCATATTTTCAATATAGAGATTCTGCTGATCATCATCTTCAGGTATGGGTTAAAATCCTATGATTCTTTGGCACTAGTCCAATCCTTATTGGTGTGGATATGAATGCTAAAGTCACTGTTGTGGCATAGTGGTTTCACTGATGATGGCAGTGGTGTTGAATTAATAGAGGACTTTTTTGCTCAACATGGTCTGCAGGTATTAAATGTACCTGGTGAGTTGCCCACCTACACAGGTATGATAGATGAGCATCGGCTGTTTGGTGGAATATACATCAATGTTATTGTTGGTAGGTTTATTCCTGCCAATGTTTGTAATTGGAAGGTAGTTGATGATTGCTCAAGTGATCATTGATTGATTATGAAAATTGCTGGTGGCTTGAATAAGTGCTGTCGATGTAACATACCAGTTTAGCAGGGTTGTTTCCTGTACAGGCATGTGGACTGGAAAAAATTTGTTGACTTTCTTTCGGCTAGGCTTCAATGTTTTGGATTGAAGTGTAGATGTCTTGGATTTAAAGGACCTGCCAGAGAATTTTTTGGCAGCTTTCATTGATGCTGCCGAGTGTTCAGTTTCCTGTCGTTCTGGTCAAGAGAGGCTTGCATCATGGTGGAGTAGGGAATTGTCGGCCTTGAAAAAGGACTATCTGTTGTTTATGGAGAGCATCTCAGCATAAAACTACTCTGGAAAGGCAGCCAGTTCTTATGGTAAAATATAGAGATTGGAGATCTCATTATATCAATAAAGTCTGGACTGCAAAGAGCGATCCCTACTTTCGCGGGGGTGCAGTATCCTTGGAAATTACTGAGTACAAGGTGCATCTATCTATAGGTTAGGTAGAGATAAGACCCCAGGCTTTGATGGAATAACGGCAGAACTTCTTGTTCGCTTGGTTGGACTGAGTATGAGAGTTGTCACATGTGTATTTAATAAATTGTTGTTTGGAAGTTATTTCCCTGTGTGTTGGAAGAAGGGGATTGTGAAATTGTTGCTTAAAGGCGGTGACACGGATCCCGCTGTTAGTTAATCATATAGGCCTCTGATGTTACTTCCGGTTACTGGCAAGGTCTTTGAAAAGGTTCTATATTTGGGTATAAATGAGAGACTGACTTTGCAGGGCTTATTGATGGAGAATCAGTACGGGTTTCATCCTGGAAAGGGTACTGAGGACGCCATACTTCGTGTGATAAGTATGGTTAGAACTAGAGAGGTGCAATATGTCCTGGGAATTTTCCTAGACATTTAACAATCTGTGGTGGCCCTCCACCATTTTTCAACTCCAGAAGAGAAACTGTACTGTGAGTGAAATGCAGGTTATGCAAAGTTACTTCAGTCATAGGGATGTGCTGCTCTGTGAGGGCAGCCATGAGGTAGGCAAGATGCTGTCCAAGGGTTGTCCCCAGGGCAGCGTGTTGAGTTCTTTGTTGTGGGTGATGGAGTTTCATTCTCATCTGTGGCTGAGGTTGTCCAAAGGGTGTCACATCGTGGCTTATGCTGATGATGAGCTCTTGCTGGTCAAAGGATGTTTGCGGAGGGAAGTTGAGTTCCAAGCCACTAAGGCTTGCATGATACTTCAGCTGTGGGATCATCAACATAAAATGATGTGTAGCTCGGAGAAGACCACCGATGATGCTCCTCAAAGGCTGTTTGGCAGTAAGTCGGCGAGCCTGTATTTCGTTGACAGGCCAGTGTGAAAAGTAAGTTCAGGTTCAAAATACCTCAGGGTGATTTTCTTGATGAGAAATTGCAATTTAAGAAGTACCTTCAATACATCGTGGGGAAGGCATGTAGTGCCTTCTTTGGTATTTGACGTGTGGTCAATCCTAATCGGGGTCTTAATTTCAAAACTATGAGTATCCTGTATAAGGGTGTGTGCAAGTCTATTATGCTATATGCAGTGCCTGTTTGGGCGGATAGGCTACAATATAAAATCTATCAGGATACTTTATTGAGGACTCAACGCCTTATATTGTTAACGGTAATGGGTGGTTACCGTACAATTTCACGATCTTGGTGATCACAGCCGTGAAACTAATAGCTTTGATTGTGTCAGAGAAGCAAGTGTTATGTTGCAAAAGTCCAGTTTGCTGACTTAAAATAAAATTCTAGAGATTTAACAACACGTTTTGCTGTTGATTTTATTTAGTGTTAGTGTTGTTACTGTTATTGTGTTTTAATGTTCTTGTTTTATGTTTCATATTGTATGCTGAACCTTTTTTGCTTATTTCGGATAGGTAGTTCAGTGCCTTCGTTACTGTGTAGTCCATTCAGTCTGTTACAAAACTGGGCATGATGTGTTTTGTTTATGAGTTCATGATAGTAGTACACCAATGGGAATGTCGCTTGTGGCATTCGCATCGATGGCATCCTGGCTGAGGCTAGACTGAATGATGTCATTGCCCAAGGTATTGAAAATGACCTCCAATAAGCCCGTAAGGTCTAGGTATGGACAGGATGGCATGGCGACCAAAACCATCACATGGAGGGTGTCTTCTTCTAAGTCAAGGTGTATTTAAAATTAGAGCTATTACGTCATCAAATGAAGTACAAATGTAGTAGGAATAGTTTGTTGAGAGCCCAGCATCTCCTATTGTTATCTGTGATTAGTTCTATAGGACCACTTCTCAAGAGGCGGTCCTTGTTATTTCTGGTATTAAGCCCATTGATATCCTTGTGACTGAGTGCCAGTTACATTATGAAGCCAAGAAGATAGGCCAACTTACCTCTGGACACATAAAAGAAATAGAAGACCAAGATTTCCATTTATGGCAACCTAAGTCACACAATTCAATCTTAGGTGGACTGAATTGTCCGATGGCTGTTACATATATGGTATTTTTCCTGATGTGGGAAGTATGCAGGTAGTTGGGTGAATTTCCTCCAGTCAGCATATTACACTGTTTCTTTATGGACATGGTACTTTCTGAGATAGATTGGCCAGATTTGGTTAGATTAGTTCAAGCTTCTGTCCAGGGTGTATGTATATGTGAGCCATGTCTTATATGTCTGACCCGGGTACGAAGCTGAATCTATCAAAGTAATTAGAGAACTTGTGAGAGTCAATTTTGTTTTTGATCTGCAAGTTAATTGGAAAACCAAAAGGTAATGAAACAAGTTAATTGGAAAACCAAAAAAGATTGGAACATAGTTGCTGGCTTCCTTAGATTTAGCCCTGTGGAGGATGGCTGAGGGGTCTGATGCTGTTATAGATGTATAGATAGCATAGCAACCTGGATAGCTACTTCGCAAAGATAGGCATTTTGGCATCGAGCCCTGGGTAGCTGAGATATTTGCTGTTAGAGTGAGAATTCTGTGATGGATTGCAGACTGGGAAGGTGTAGGCATTGACCTCGCTCCTGAAAGCGGACCAGAGCAGAGAGTTAAGGGTATGTTTTCATTAGAGGCATACTGGATTTGTGAATCAGTAAACTGAATTGTAGGACAAATTTGTCATTGTTGCAATCAAAACTTGTTTTATTGGTATGAGGATAGTATTTTTGGTGTTTAAGATTCAATCTTACTTGATCTAAGTGCATAGTCTAATTGAAGTTAAATGTGGGTAGAGGTTTTGTTAGAAGAAGGCATGGGGATCGTGCTTCTGCGAAGCAGTTAATTTGATAGTTGAGGGTTGTAGGTTATAGCAGCTGGTTGTGATTGGAAGAGGCCATATAAAGGTGATGATAATAAGTTGTATAAATACACTAATGGAAATATCTACCAAGGGATTTACATTAGTAAATGTTACCTGACAGAGTTCAAACTGATGACTGTGATTTTTTTTTTTTTTTTTTTTTTTTTTTTTTTTAGGGCGAAAAACGGTTGGACGTTATCATCGCCCGGAAAATAAATAAATAAAAGTAATTAAAATTGTTACATAAAATTAAAACTTAAAACTACTATCACAGGAAACAAAATCCGGAAAGGGTGTAAAAGGCCCATTCTCGGATAACAAAAACACTAACATGTAACTTAAAACTACGTTAAAAACTATCATATTAAAAATAAATAAAACTTAAAACTATTATGTTTAAAGTCTTACAACTAATATCACAAAAATCTTACAACTAATATTACAGACGAATTTAAAAAACAAACAAAAAAGTATGAATATCTATATATATAGAAAAAAGAAAAAAAAAAATTCCGATAGGGAGTATAAAAGGCTCGCTACTCGGATAACAAAAACAATACATAGGATAATACATACAATTACAAAACAATACATACTAATTAAATTTTTTGTATTAACCCTGTACTACGTAAAAACAGAAACATCCGGTCTAAAACCTCTTTATCATTACACAAGATACCACGGATGTTTCTGGGTAGTTTAAATTTACGACGCAATGCCGCATAACATATGCAGTCCACGAGTATGTGGCGCACAGTCACGCGGCAGTTGCATCATGCGCATTGAGGTGGTTGTCCTCTTGTAAACAAGTACTCGTGTGTGACCCACGTGTGTCCTATCCGCAATCGACAGAGAACTACTTCCTCACGCCGGGGTTTTCTGTATAAGGAGTCCCATGGTAACACAGAATCTTTAATCTGACGGAGTTTATTATCAATGGTAGCCGTCCAATCACCTTGCCACCTTGCTCTTAATAATTGTTTTACATAATTAATGAAATCAGAAGTAGCAACTCCGGTGGTGAAAGGAGGCTGGTTACATGCTTCATTGGCAGCGGAATCTGCATGTTCATTACCTGGAATCCCTACGTGGCTAGGGACCCAGCAAAAACTTAATTCTGTGTTGCGATTATTCAACTCAGCGATTGCGTTGTAAATTTCAATCACGATAGGATGTTTAGAATAAAAGTTTTTTAAGGCTTGGAGAGCACTACACGAGTCACTGCAAATAAGAATTTTTCTATATTTAGGGTTAATGATGTTTAAAGCCTTATTTATAGCGTATAGTTCAGCGGTAAACACACTTGTAATACCGGGTGGACCAAACATATAAGTTCTTTCATTGACAACAAATGCACACCCAACTGTATCGTTTTGTTTCGATCCATCAGTGTATACAACCGCGTCTGGTTTCATCTTGGAGAGAACACACTGAAACATTTGTTGAAAGATAATAGATGGTGTTGATTGTTTATTGTATGTAGTCAGGTCAAAATTAAAATTTATGAGGTTTATTCTCCATGGAGGATATGAGCAAGGATACATAGGAAAAAATGACGGTGTGTCAACATTTATATGCTGCAGCAGACGTCAGGTACGGACTCCTACAGGTGCAGTACGACGTGGATGGTCCTCATACTTTCCTAGATTAGGATTTCTAAAGACCGAGTCAAGAACCGGGTGATTTGGCTGTCCTCTGAGACGAGCAAAATAAGATAATAAGAGCTGGTCTCGTCTATCCCAAAGTGATGGTTCACCACAGTCTACAAGTAAGCTTGCGACAGGACTTGATTTAAACGCGCCTGTGGCAAGCCGAAGGAAAGCATGATGTACACTATCCAGCATTTTAAGCACGGTTTGACGAGCTGAAGAGTAGGCGACACAACCATAATCTAAACGGGAGCGAACAAAGGAATAGTAAAAACGTATCATACATGATCTATCGGCTCCCCAGTTGGTGTTAGTAAGGACTCGCATCATATCTAGAAGTTTGGAACATTTTGTTTTTAATTCTTTTAAATGTTTGACCCAAGTAAGACGGCTATCCAAAAATAAACCTAAAAACTTGACGTAAGTAGAGATAGCAATAGTCTCTCCGTTCAGAAATATTTGCGGAATAGAAGGGTTTCGTAGCCGAGAAAAAACTACACATTTTGTTTTTTCGGATGAAAATGTGAAACCAGTAATCCTGGACCAAGCTTCAAGGTGAGATATAGTGTTCTGCAGTAGTCTCTCTGCTGTAGGTGCTGAACGGCTTGCAATGTAGATAGCAAAGTCGTCAGCAAATAGAGAGCATGAGACAGGAACCTGAACACATTTGGTAATATCGTTTATGGCTACAGAAAATAAGGTGGCACTTAATACACTACCTTGGGGCACTCCATTCTCCAAGATGACACTATCTGAGAGCGAATCATCCACACGAACACGAGCCGTTCGGTGATTTAAGAATCCCCGGATAAAAGCAAGCATATTCCCCTTGATTCCCCATTCTTTGAGAGTGTTAAGAATACCACGTCGCCAGGCTGTGTCATACGCCTTTTTTATATCGAAGAAGATAGCGACGAGGTGCTGCCGATTTAGGAAAGCGTTTTGTATGGCAGTTTCTAGTGACACTAAATGGTCAATAGAACATCGTCCTTGTCGAAAACCACACTGTTCTGGAGATAGAAAGCCATGTTTCTCCAAGTACCATGTAAGTCTGCGGTTTACCATTCTCTCCATTATTTTACACAAAACGCTAGTCAACGAAATAGGGCGGTAGCTTGAGGGGTTCGTTTGGTCTTTACCAGATTTTAGTATTGGTATAATAAATGCTTCTGACCAGCAGGGTGGGAAGACTTGTTCTGAGAATAAACCGTTGAAAATATTCAAAAGTTGTTGTAGTGCCGAATTAGGAAGGTGTGAAAGCATGGAAAGGCGAATGTTGTCCGGTCCTGGGGAAGTGTCCCGTGAGTTTTTAAGTGCATGTAACAATTCTTTAAATAAGAATGGAGTGTTTAATTCACCAACCGAATCACCAATGTTTAACGACAATACTTCTATTTGTATCTTGTAACGTTGAAAATCGTTATTATATGATGAGGTGAGAGACACCGAGCGGAAAGATTTTGCTAGACTATTTGCCACTTCCGAGGATGATGAAAGTTGTTCTCCTTCATCAATAAGACCAAGAATAGGTTGTTTCGGTGATCCGAAAATTGCACGAATTTTCTTCCATACAGTAGACGTGGGAGTAGTGCGTGAGATAGTGCTCACGTATTTCGTCCATGAATTCCTCTTAGCGTCCAAGAATACTCGACGACACACCGCTCTAGCCCTGCGGTATAAATTTAGATGTTCTTTTGTAGGCCTACGATTAAATTTTCGTAGTGCCTGTCGTCGATTCCTAATAGCATTTTTGCAATTATCGTTCCACCATGGAACGAAAGGACGTCCAGGATTACCCGATGTTTGTGGGATATATCTGTTGGCATTCTCAAGTATCATGGACGTAAAAGAAGAATATTGGTCGAGGATGTTCGCTTCATCGTCATACTGAGATTGGAATGCTTTATGGTATCCGTTCCAATCTGCCTTTTCAACAATCCATCTCCGTAGCCTTCTTTTAATCTCGCAGTCTACACCGAAACCAATAATAATTGGTCTATGATCACTGCCGTGAAAGTCGTCACAAACAGACCAATTAAAATGAGGGAGCACATTAGGTGAGCATATGGAGAGATCAAGGTTAGATACAGTACCAGTTGATAAGGACATGAATGTGGGTGATCCATTATTCAGTAGGCAAAGGTCAAAGTCTTGTCTCAATCTGTTTATCATATTTCCTCGAGTGGAGCAGAAGGTTGAGCCCCAGGAAATATGATGGGCATTGAAGTCTCCTACTATTAACGATGGAGATGGTATTTGCGTGAGGAGATTTGAGACATCTAAAGCACTGAACTCAGTGTTCGGTGAGAGATACAGATTGCAGATATGCAATTTGAAGGTAATAGAGACCTTTACTGCAATAGCAGGAATGACAGTGGTTAGTTGAATTCTTGTAGCAGACACCCCATTCTTCATGAAAATCGTTACTCCACCACTCTCCCTACTGTCTACTAGGCAGTCGTATCTCTCACAGAAGTATCCTCTGAGTGTAATTGGGTCATGTTGTAGAAGGTGAGTTTCTTGGAAACACATGATTAGTGGATCATGTGCGTGCGCTAGTACTCTAATATCTTCAATGCGGGACCGAATACCTCTAACATTCCACTGAATAATGTTCATAAGTGTAAAAAAATTAAGTTTCGGAAATTATATAAAAATTAGTTGTAGGTGATTCGGTTTTTCTTTTTTGTATTTTTTATTTTAAAGAACTCCGATGCCCTAGGGTCGGGTGGTTCTTCAACCATATCCTCCAGTAAATGAGGTGATGGTGGAGGAGATTTATTTGAAGGGATGCTGCAGTTAACATCCCAGAGGTGGTGGTTATGTGGGTTCCCTTTCCGGGGAGCTTATTAGGTGGCTTACTGCCAGCTGTGATAGTCGCTACTCGTGCCGGTACGACTTTGGGAGCAGGAACTTTCGTGTGTATCACATTGTTGAATTCACTAACTGCGACGAAAGAAGTTTTCTTCATCTTTGTCAGCTCTGAGATAGTGGCTGTAAGTGAAGCTACTTGATCAGAAAGCATCTGAACAAGTTTTTTAAGCTCATTGCAGGATCCGCACTGCTGATTATTAACATTTGTAGGAATTTGTTTAGATGTAGCGGTGGCAAAAGATACATCTGGTTTAACCAGGTTCCGTGAATTATCTAACTTTTTGTATTCTCTTCGTGCGGCCGGGAAAGATAGCTTTTGCTCCGTACAGATTTTGAGAATTGCCTTTTCTTCTTTAAAGATTGGGCAATCTCGGGAGCGGGCTGTATGTGGACCACTGCAGTTTGCGCATTTTTCACTTTCTTCGCAGTTAGTGTCATTGTGACCTTCTTTAGCACATCGACCAACCGTCGATGTCTGTTGGCCTCCGTGGCATGATGGTAGCATCTAGGCCTTTCATTCAGAGGTCCTAGGTTTGAATCCAGGTCTGGCGTGGCTTTTTACATGCTACATCGTCATCCATCTCATCCTCTGAAGCAATACCTAACAGTGGTATCAGAGGTTAAAAAAAAAAAAGAGAAGGGTGTCTTCCTCTGCAGAGGTCAGGATGTATCTAAAATTACCTGTACGGTAAAAATAATCTAATTTATAAAATTCTAGAGAAAGCCAAAGATGTGACAATATTATATTAAATATTTGACAATTTAAGCAGTAACATTTAAAAAAATGTATGAAGTGTTCATACCACTTTTTACTGGTAGTTAATACTAATTAAATTAATCTGTTATTTAATTGTATCACAGGAATAAACTAGAAAATGTTTCAAAAAATTAATGTTTGTTCATCTTTATTTTATTTTTAGCTGCTGTTTATTTTAAAAATTCATCACATTATCTTAGCATTCCATTTTTACAGTGTAATAAAAATTTTAAATAAAAATAAACATATAGAAAATTAAAACATGTTCTGCATTACAGCAATTCAGTAGATTATTATTATGTATGGGTCGACTAGACATTTAGTTTAATTCACTAGTCATCAAAAAAAGTTTTCATGTATCTGGAATGGTACATGGTGATTTTAACTAATTTTGCGCTGTTGAATTCAGAACTGTTTTCAGAATTTGTGTAATACATCACGTTTTTGTAGATATATATATATATTATTTATTTATCAATATATGCATAATCACTGTGAAATCAATATTTTTAAAAAATTATTATTTATGTCTATTCATTTAAAATTTTTTTTTTAAATCAACTAAATTTTTATTTATTAAAACACAGTTAAATTGAAATACATTCATACAATTTTAAAATAACTATTTTTAAAATTTAAATCATTGGAATTGTTACCTTAAATTTTTAAAATATGTCGACAAATGTTTTTCTTATATGATGTTTGATCAGTTTCTCTAAATAATAACCAACCAGTCACCCATCATTCCAGGATTCCACGTTCCTTGCTACCGATGCTCCATGGTCAGAATATCCTGATGGAAATGTTTTCTTTGCCTATCACTGACAGAGCCCAAATTTTCAGGAAAAAAGTCTAAGTGTAAGTGTATGAAATGAATTTTTAATAATCCTACATCCTAAATGTTTGTAGTTTTCTAACAGTTTATTAACCAAAAAAGCATAGTTTTCATGTTTACTGTTACCTAAAAAACTACCAACATCTTTGAAGGGCTTCCATGCAGTTAGTTCACATTCGCTAAGTTTATCATCAAAAGTTGAGTCCTTAAGAAATTTCTTGATTTGCAGACTGATAAATATATTCTCCTTGAGCTTACAATCATTCAATATAGAAAACCTTATTTTTAAATGATTAAATCCTGGTTTATCTCTTTGCAAAATTTTTCATGAGTCTAGTTTTATGTGAAGTGGCGACAATATGATTTTACGACTCCCAATTAATGGTATGCTCTAGATTTTTTTCACCAGCCAAAAAGTTCTGCCGCAATGACTAGTTCTTTACTTGGTAATGACTCTTTGTTTCACGATTATCCCAAAGACAAAGAAAACAACATTTCATAAACCCATCATGTAAACCAAGAAATAACACAACTTTAAGATCACTGCAAACTTGCCACATATGTCTTGTATTTCATTGCTTCTAATATTGATACCATACTTTTATGTTTCTTTCAAGTTGACTGCATAAGCTAATGAATGGATTGCTGTTTGTTACCATTATGGAATAAAACTGCTTTCATTCTAACTTTACAAGAGTTAATAAAAAGATGCCATTCTTCAAGAATATGTAGAATTCCAAGCTCTTTCATCAGGCCATTGACATCAGTACAAACACAAAATGAATTTTTCATAATAAAATAAGTTGAAAGCGTTTTATTTCTTGTTCTTAATGTAGTAACTGTTGTTTTTTTCACTAAAAGATTCCACTGTTGCAGTCTTGACACCAGAAGTTCAGCTTGCTACTTTGATAACTTTAAATCACGAACTAAATCATTAAGTTCATGTTGAATTAAATGAGGAGATTTCTCATCAGATACAGGAAGAAATTCTTCAACATCATCTGCTTCATTTTCAGATTGTTCTTCTAACAATGTTGGATTAGATGGTGGTACAGGTACAGGTAACTCCTCTCCGTGTAGTACCAGCTTCAGAGCTGAGGATACATCTACATATTTTATGAACTTTCTATTTTTGAATGAAAATCAAAATATATTTGTCACACAAAAGTAGCAGTCAGTGAAGTGGTTCTTAGGTTCATGCCAAACCATCAGTATAGCAAATAACCTCATCATTTCCCCTTCAACTATACAGTTAGACCACGATATGGAAATAACATGAGGCGCCCAGATTTTATCGATTGTGCTTCCCAAGAGCACAATCAAAATAAAATATATTAGGTCTTTTTATCAGTTCAGAAATTTATCACAGACGTAACAAAAATTGTGTGGATGATTTGAACATCCACAAACATTTGCAGAAGCCATGTTGTAGCAAATTAAAATAAGAAAAATCACTTTTGTATTATAAAGAATTGATGAAAATATAGCAAAACACTAATAGCTCTGTGAATTACACAGTATAGAAAGTGAAGCTAGCTGAATAGGATTTTAAGCTCTGTAGTAGGCAACAACAGATGTCTGTATGATGTCATCATATAGACATGCTTGTACGTGTCTACTTCTCATGATACATCCTGACTCCATAGGGGAAGACACCCTCCATGTGTTGGTTTCGGTTGCCATGCCACCCCCTCTTTACCTGGACTTTATGGGCTTTCCTGGAGATCATCTTCAATACCTTGGTAATAACATCTTTCAGTCAAGCCTCAGCCAGGATGCCACAAGAAACATTCCCATTGGTGTCCTGTTAACTAACATAAACTCCAAACAAAACACATCTAGCCAGTTTCAGTTTCAAGTCTCAAACAAGACTAAATGACCTTCTAAAAACAAAGAAACTCAAAAGGTAAAAATGAATTCAATACACAATGAATCATAAAACACAACACCAAAACATAATAATAAAAATAAATAATGCTACATAACTAACAAAAAACAAACAAATCTATAATCAAACAAAAACAAAAACAGCATCAGTTTAACAAACCATAAAACAAAATAACAATAAAACCAAACATAAACACAAAGAAGGTAAGTCCAAGAAGAACATCACACCCCTTCAGTGATTCTTTCTTTCACCAAATATGTAATAAAACTTTCTACGATCAACCATTCAGCCCAGCTTTTCCAATTAACACAGAGATCAAGCGTCGACCCAATAATATCAAACTGACAAATGGTCCCTGTGCACATTAAGCCATACCTAGCACATTCTTATATCACATGATAAGCTTAGTCCAACAATCCAAATTGCGAACACATACCAGAGTCTGCCACACCGAATTTCTGAAATCTGTCACAAAATGCGTCATGCCCACAAAGAAATTGCATCACATACTTGTTAGGATGTACCCAAGAGGCATCCTGTAAATCAACAACATTAGGGTAAAGATCATGCATATAACACCCACATTCTGTCTCATCCCATCTGGATGACACCATGCTGTTCTATCTCCAGGAACTTTTGGCACTTCGCCCTGGCTTTTTTTTCTGTGAACGTGATAATGCCATGAGAGTGATTTTTTCTCTAGCACTTTCATCCTTTATTCTTTCATTCAACGCACTACATGTTAAAGCACTTATATATAACTGAACGCAAACCCAAATTAAATCGAGTTTTAAACAGGTGTCTAAAATAATGTATATTTGTCTTAAGATTATCCAGTGCTTGGGCATTATACATATCATATAATTTACTAACACTTAAATCAGATGAATGCATGATAAGCGCAAATAAATGAGATTTATGATCTTCACCTCTGTTATTTTTAGGCAAGTTACCTGTTTCTGAAAAACGTTTTATTATTCCATCAAGCCTCCCATTTGTAACTTGAGAATGCTTAAAAATGCAATTTTACATACTAGGATGTTTTTCCCATTATCTGACCTTACAAAAAATTTTGCCTGAACTGTTTAGGATGTTTTTTGGGCCTTCGTTTCTTAACAGGCATCAAATCAATGTACTTTAAAATAAAGCTGTCTTGTTTTGCCTTGTTTCTATCAGAATAAAATGAATTACGAAATGATAAGTCATTCACTTTTATACTACCACACTGAAATAATTTTGTGATATGCTTTTCTTTACACTGAGGATACACTGTAACATTTTGGGAGAATATCTGAAAATTCATAACATTATAAACTGTTCAAAAATGATTGCATTAAACCACAAAGGCAGAAGAAGACCAGGAAAGTTGTTCAAATTCTAATAAACAATTACAAAAAAGGGGAGAACACGACAAAACCAAAAAGTTACCTCCTCAAGAGTTTGCAAACATTTCTTTACCATTTATACGGCCTTTGAAATTGGCTTCCTTGCTTTACTAGGTTAAACTAACTATACAAAGGTAGAACTACAAACAGAAAAATCCATTTTTTCTGTAATAAACTGAACTATCTTTATTGTAATTAATTTTTACCAAAACACTAATAAAGCACACAGTAAAGTAGTATAACCTCAAAGGTGAACTAACAAAACAGCTGAGCTGGGACTAATCTCATTGGTCAATGTGAAGAAATCTTATTTTGATCTCAACCTGACTATGGAGATATACTTTATTGATCCCAATCAAAATTTTTACTTTAAAAAAACTGTATAAGATATTCAGTTTTGATTCTTTTTATCATACTCATATTATTCAGCTTTTCAAGCTGAATCTTTTGACATGTATAACTCAATGTTGACCAAAAGTGGAGAAATACACTTTTGAAACCATATGCCGTAATTAGGTTAATATGTGGTAAATAACAGTGATTTTATAGAACAAATAAGAGGCAAATGTTTACAGAAAAAGAAACATGGAAATTTTTGCTGTAGTAAAATAACACTTAACAATTAAATTACAATGAAATGACTCATAATAACATGAATATTGTAGATTTAAGTTTCAATCTATGTGTAAAAATCGGCAGCATTCCGCATGTAGCAGTGAATTCCATCATTGTTGTATTCTTTCCAATTTGTCATTACTCTACTAACAGCTTACACCTAGATCAAACCAACTTTCATTACATTACGTTTAAAATCATACAGTATTTTAATATTGGATGAAAAATTACAGTATTTAAACCAAGAATACATTAAATTATTAAGATGATAATAAATATGGCGAGAGGAAATTATTAGTGCAGAGTTCAGTAGCGGATATCACATCAATGTTAACTACTGAGACCAAAAACAAGATGTATAATGAATCTATCATAATTCTAAAAAATTAGCACCAGTTACCACAATTTCATTTTATAATATTTTAAAGAAATAAAAATAAGTTAAAAGAAAATAGGATATCACAAAAACATAACTAATATTTTAGAAAAAACAAACAAAAATTTAAATAACATTCAATTTTTACAAATTTAAACTTAAAATTTATTAGCCATAATAAAAAAATATAACTACAGAATAAATTAACTATTTACAAATCTTCAATAAATTCATTATATAGATGAGATAGCTAAATAAATATACAGTATTTTAAGGTATTTTGATATTGAATGATGCTCCACAAGAACAACCTTGCTCAGCCAGTGGATTATTAATAATTCTAAAAGCAGACCTAATAAGTTCTTCATGGTAATCAACAGTTGATCCTTTAATATATTCTAAAGAAGTAGCATCTACCACTACTTTTGTTCCATTCTTCTCAAATACCCTGAAAAAAAGTACAATAGTAATCTATTTTTCATTAAAGTTTTATTTTGAGAGAAATTAAAAAAACAAACATTAATGGAAGTATATCTCAACTTAGTTGAGATATACATAATTAGTTGAGATTAGTTAGATTAATAATAATATATATATATTCTTTTTCTGGATGAAAAATACTTTCACGTTATCATAGTCTGGGTTAAAATAATGACAAGAGGCTTCTCAGATATTAAAATATTATAATAAAATAGCAAAAATAGATATTAAAATAGCAAAGTAGGTTTAAAACTATGATGAAAATTAATATAATAATAGGAATAAAATTGAAACAGTAAAAGAAACGTAACAATTAGGATAATACATGAAACATGAAAAACAAAATAATGTCAAAATTTTGATGGATTAAATCTTAAGTATATTAATTCTTTTTAGAAGTATTAACACCCTGTCTAGTACATTCTTGTAATTTCGTAGGACACACCGTATGTCCCTCAGCAATTTAAATTTGCAACATAAGGCCACATAGCATATGCTTCTCAAGGATGTGGTGCACAGTCAAGCGACAGTTGCATCGAACGCACACTGGTGCGCTCTTCGCTGACATCAGGTGGCCATGAGTAGCTTTAGTATGTCCTAATCATAATCAACACATGACCACTTTCTCTCGGCGAATTTTCCTGCATGAGTTTCATGGTAACACCATGCCTTTTATGGGTCTTGAGTTTATTATCCGCTGCAGCAGACCAGTCATCTTGCCACCTTCTTCAAAGTGTATGTTTAATGGAATTGATGAAATTGGTAGTTGTAACTCAAGTGGAGCAAGACAGTTGGCTACTTGCACTTTAGTAGCAGAATCCACACAGTTGTTACCCAGGATTCCCACATGACTAGGGATCCAGTATAAATTCACCTATGTGTTGTGACGATTTACTTCAGCGATTGTATTACGAATTTCGGTGACAATAGAATATCTGGAATACAAATCCTCTATAGCTTAGAGAGCACTATACGAATCACTATATAATACTGTATAAGTAGTTTTCCAGGCACAGCTGCAAAAGACATTTTGCAAACAAGCACATCAAACATTTTTTGAATATTCAAAGATTTTGAATTGGGTGCATAGGAGTGCCCTAATACTGCCAAAAACATAGAACAAATGTAGTATAAGAACTTTAAGAGACTGTTTTTATTTAAAAGTAGATTTTATGATTTTTTTCATGTAATTAACAAATGAGTTTTTGTAAGCCAATTATTTGTTATTGTTAATAATTCTATCAAAGACAATGGAATTAACTGGGATAAATGTGTTGGGGTGTGCACAGTTGTTGCAAGAGCTATGGTAGAAAAGTTTGAGGAACTTGTAGCTTGGATTTAACCCATTGCACCAATCTGCAAAATTTACTCACTGTAGTATTCATCAAGAAGAATTGATCTCGCATACTATGCCTGTTTATCTAAAATTTCTTCTTGATGAGGCAGTGAAAATAATAAATTTCATTAAATCTTGGCCTCTTAATTCTTGTATATTCACCTCATTTTGTCAAGAAGTGGGAAGTGAACATGAAAATTTGCTGCTTCATTCAGAGGTGTACTGGTTATCACGACATCAGATAAAGTGTTAGCACAGCTATTTTAGCTGCTTGATGAGGTGAGGATTTTTCTTCCTGACCCCAAATTTGAACAAAAATATTGTTTGTGGAACTTTTTTTGGGTTGTTTGTCTTGCCTCTATCTGACATTTTTAACTTTCTAAATGCTCTAAGTTCCAATATTCAGGGTTCTTCATTCAGGATAAGATTGAAGCAACAATAAAGAAATTAAACTTATGGTCACACCGAGCTGATAATCAAAAATTTGATTCATTTCCCTCTCTCAGTAACTTTCTTGCAACAAATTATGATCGACTCTTTTTCAATATCATTGAAAACATAAGGAACATCTTTGGTACTGAAATTAAGAGAATATTTTTCTTCCTGCAGTGGAAATAATAACTGAATTAAAAACCTTTCATGGAGAGAGAAAATAGTCTTCTCGTCAAAGTATAAGAAAAGCTTTTGAAATTCATGTGATTCCAATCTGAAAATTGTATTTCCTACTATGATCCTGTCACAACTTTTGTGGCATGCATGACCCATGCACTCAGATGTTTTCTGTACTGCATTACAACACTTTATTATATTTGCATCAACATACTTGTGTAATGCACATTTTCTGCTTTAGTCTTCTTGAAAAGCAAGAACAGAAATAAACTTATGTGGAAACAGATTTGCAACTAAGTATCTATAATTGAACTAGACTTTTCGGAAAACTGGCAGCTGCAAAACAACATCAGCTGCCCTAATGACAATCTTATGGTAAGCCTGAAAAACTTTTTTTCACAGTGACATGATGTAAAATTATGTGTTCCCAGTTACATTACAACCTAAAATTGTAATGTATTTCATTTTCACTTCTTGAGATATTTAATTTGTTGCATTATTCAAATATTTAATGAGGGTACATTATGTTGACAAATATTATTAGAAAAAATTTAGGGGGTCCATCAGAACACAATATAATTGGTCTGTGACAATGAAAAGGCTGGGTACCACTGGTTAACACATATACAAATTCACTAACTAAATTAATTCATTGAATTGATACACATATATGACTAAAATTATAAATACAGTATGTGATATAATGAAATACTTTATCAATTTTATTATATCACATACCAAACAGAATGGATGGATCTTACTGCATTAATTGAGCATTAGAATGTTATCAAAACAATAAACCCATGTATTAATACTTTCTCAGGGAGGATTTAAATTTTATTGCATTTTCACATTTTATGACATTAGGCAATCTCTTAATATAATTGTTTACCATGTAATATGGCTTCTTCCCAAAAGTAATTGTTTTGTGAAACAGCAAACTTCCTGAAACATGTTGTGATTATGAATATTTTTAAAGGTGTAGTAATTGTTAATTGTGATTTCAAGATGTAAACAGAAGGAATTATCAAATTCATTATTTTATATGAAGCTATCTTAAGAAGAATTTGCAGCTTTTAAATTGTCTACATATTACATTGTATATGTTTTTAGATCATAAAAATTCATTAAATCTTTTTTTACAATTGAGAAATCATAAAAAAAAGGATCAAATAAATAATGGTGTGAGTAAATGTACTACCTGTAACAGGGTAATTAGCAATGTCTAATTATTGTATTTGGGAATAGCTGTCATTATGTACCAATTACAGGAAAGTTTCACAGCAAAGCCCTTATATAGTTAACCAATTTAACTGGTAACTGAATAGCACATCTAGGTATTTATGGATTAATTAAATTTTTCTATACTTTCCTCTAAAATGTGCTTACATTAGAACTTTTCACTCATTAAAACTGATGTGGTTGATTTTATCATTTTTAAATTTCAATCAGAATTTATGGAAGTATTAATGTTTCAGTTAATGACTGCTGTATCATCAGCAAAATTGAAATAATTCTTTGGTTTACAATTTTATGCATTTGGTTTCTTCACATCAAGAATAATAGTGGCCCAAGAATGCAATTGGATTACCAGATGAAAATCTATGTAAAATGACATTAGAATTGTGCTGATGCTATATATATTTTGTTAAATTAGTTGAATTGTTTGATCTGTAACAATGAAAACTCCAATGAATTTACTTCACCATCTGAATCTACTAAGTGAAAGAAGTACCTGAACACAACTCTGTCAAATATAATTGAGATATAATTATATAGCAGCAACAGATAAAATATATGGCCAGCATGATTTTGATGAGACAAATTTTGTGTAATGTAAAATATTTCAGCCAAGAGGCTGAAACTTACATGTGTACTTAATGTTACTGTATTGAATGCAGTACTTAATGTTGTAAATGAAATGAAAGCAGAGAAAAAACTTTTGAGATTTGGAAGTTTGAATATGCACAGAAAATTAAATAAGCCAGTTACGGTCTTTAACCAGCAAGCTGGGTTCTTGGTGCAATGAATTCCACAATATCGAATGAATTATACGAGGATAAACTTTGCAAGAAAATTTTCATATATTTTTGGTTATTGTTTTATTTGTTGATCTTAATTTGTGATGTTTAGGATATTAAAATTCTGTTACAAAAGCTGTGTTACATAGTTTAGTAAACATTCATCATTGTTCAGTGACTGATCATTTCTTGTATTAATTTGATATGTCATGTTTATGCAAATTATTAGAGAATTTTTGATCCAAATTTGTAATTTTAAACCATTTCAAAAAAGTGTTCAAGTACTGAATAATTTTCTAAATTTGGTATATTTCGAGGTAAGTATTTAGAACTAAATATTTCCCTCACTTCAACTAATAAAATATAAAATACCCGCTTAGGAAATGGAGGGAATACTATCATCTTTCAGACTTGATAAAATTTCCCTCGTGTATTAATTTCCAAGTATTTACGAAAAAGAAGCCAGAAAGTGTTTGATACAATCCTGTAATTAATCTTTAATACAACAAAATCCATACCTGTCTTCATCACCCAAAGATTTATCCAGGTCAAATTTATATTGAAATCCAGAGCATCCTCCACCTTCAACTGTTATCCTTAAAAAGCTTCCATCATTTGCGATACGATTAAGTCTACGAACGCAAGCATCACTGATAATAACTTCATCAACAGGGCCTTTCAAGTTTGGAGTTGCAGCACTACTAAGATTCCTAAAATTAAAAGATTAATAAAATTTACTACCATCTGCTCAGTGGTCACAATTAATTAATAAATAATAACCCCGCAAATAATGTATCATTTTAATAACTGACAATACTGCTGGGTAATTATATTTAGTTATTTAGACGGTTACATACAGAATCAGATATTAAATGCTGATAATTGTTAATTGCAAAAACATTTTCATATCTCGTTAATATTGATTTATGACATCGTATGAAAAAAAAATTATAAAATAAACTGAAGCCGACAAACCCAAACTCACGTTACAGAATAGTATACCGTGTATAATGCTTGACACACATAATATACAGCTAGGATAACCAGATTGCGGTGATCAAACAGCTGGACGTCGTCTGCTAGGTAAATAAGTTGAATTTTAAATATGGCGGTTATGAAATAAAAACGTGAATTATATTTCAAATAGAAAAAGAAGGAAGTCTCTTTCCGGAATTGAGAGCAAATTTTAGTACAATTATTTCACAAAATCATATTAAATACTATTAAAAATACCTCTACGAAATTCCTTACCTTAAATTTTTTGCACTGCGCAACACCAAACGCCCATAAGAAGCCATCTTGAATATCTGATGTGCTGCGATTTGTGACGTAACGAAAGGCATTGTGGGATTGCTAATTACAGTGCAGTGAATTTTTATCAAAATCGACCTTCATGGCTGTCAGGGGAGTCTTGTTTTACGAAGTAAATTCGATAATAAACATATGTGGTTCGTGCGATATTTAGTTACGTGAGTGACCTGTGGGTTCTGCTGAAAAGTTCTGATTAAGTACTTGGTCAGACGACGCCAATGTTCAGCGGAACCGTACGGGTGAAAATATGCGAGGCTAGCGGGTTGAGACCTACAGATTTTCAAAAACGACATAATATGATGGCGTTCGGAAAACCTGAAGACCAGCCTATAGATCCGTACGTATCTATAGACGTTGATGAAAATCATTTGGATAGGTCCTCTACAAAATCAAAGACGTTTGACCCCGTTTGGAATGAGTATTTTACTCACGACGTACAAAATGCTGTCAACCTGGGGTTGACCGTATTTCATGATGCCGCCATCCCGCCGGATGATTTTGTAGCAAATTGCACTATTCCATTCGAAGATTTATTACAGCGCGACAGGGATTCTACAGATTTCTGGGTAAGTTTGTTTAATTTTTCATCTTTCAGGCGGTTTTGTTTTTGTAAATTTAAAATTTTGGCCCGCCTATTGTGCGTTGGTAGGTACTCTTGGACCGTTTTTATTTTAAGTTCATCGAAAAGTAATGTGAATTTATAATTTTTGTGTTATAAAATTAATTTTATTTCATTTTTATTATCTTGAGCTTAAATTTATAAGTTAACTGAGAGTTTATAATTTCTTCCTAGCTATTGTTAGGTTGGGTATAGAGTGTGGGCAAATCTGGCGAATTTATGAGGGATAGATTTCGAAGTTAAGTGTACACTTGTTTAAATCAGGTTAAAAATTTATTAAAATATCTTCAGTTTGTTAACTTTTATTATTATAGTACATATTTTTATTATATAATTATTTTCATATTATGAAATCCAGTCATTTTTAGTTATTGGGCCATAGTTATTTAAAAACCCAGTTTTGAAACGTTTTTTTTTTCCACCTGACTTCTTTGTAGTATTTATTATTTTTTTATCCTTGTCTTGAGTTGAATTTTTCACTTACATTAAGATATATTTGTACTGGTGTGTAATTTATAATGAATTTTAAACTGTTGCTTTTGAATAGCTATATATTTTTAAGGACCTCATTCGCACGTTGTATGTCTCATCAGATCGATTGGTTTGTCATTTCTTAAGCACAAATATGTAATAAAATATTTTTGTTTTTAATAAACCTTTATGTACTATTACATCATAAAATTGTGTAGGCAGGCCACGTTTGGAATATGTAAAACAAATTGTTAGGGATGTAGGATGTAGAGGGTATACTGAAATGAAACGACTAGCACTAGATAGGGAATCTTGGAGAGCTGCATCAAACCAGTCAAATGACTGAAGACAAAAAAAAAATCATAATTAACAATTGCAACAAATTGTATTTAACTTAAGATGAGATTGTTTTGTTCTTATGAATCTTAGTAAATTCTTGAAATAATACTTTTAAAACCTTTGGTGTATATAACGCTCAACAGGTCATGATAAGACTTATGATATAATGGTTGTGTCAATACAAAAAGTGATTGTGCTTCAGATAATACTTACTAATTCATAAAGTAGGTTTTTATAGATATTAATTATTTGAACAATAATTGAGATATTTATACAATTTTAATTGTATTCTTAGAATTATATTCTTTCATGATTAAATTATAAAAATAAGTAATGATGTTTTTGTTAAACATTAAATGAATGTTTACTTATATTTGCATTATGTGTGATGTATTTTGATTATTTTTATTTTGATGCTTATAAAGTATTGCTCTTCAAAGTTCAGAAAGCTTAGTTATTTAGGAGGGGATGGATTTTTGGATGGCGACTGGGTTCTTGCTAAGATACCGTCCTTTTATGGTTTACTACCCCCTCCACTGTACTATTAATAATGTCAACTATCTCAGACATCCCAAATAAAACTACTGTACATGTGTGTGAGTTTATGCTTTCTAAACTCAAATTAATTGCTGCCTCTAAATACTGAAATATACAATAATTTAAGATCCTGTTGTGGGTAACCAAATGAATTATCAGAAACAGATCATAAAAGTAAAATGTTTATTTTTTTCTTCATTTAAGTTTTAGCTATTATTTTAGAGTAATGAACTCTAACATATTTCATTATTAACTGTGTGCCATATTAAAATATTTCATTAAATTATAAGTAAACAATTTTGAGATATAATTCCATTTCAAGTTGTGACCTAATAAAGATACTGCAAAAGTAAGCTACATTACATAGATTTTTATAAACTGTTTTATCTTTTAAAGAAAATTGTAAACCATATACCTAGTCACATGGTTTAAAATAACCCTTAATAAACAGTAGGCTAAAAGTTTAATTTTCCATTTGAAACATGACATTAATGATCAATCATTATTTGAATTTTTTCCAGATTATTTAAAATCTACATTTCAGTAGTACATGTGAACTTTACTACTGATTTTTTTCCAGATAAGTTAGTTTCTTCCTTTTTTGATCTTGGGTTGTTAAAATTATTGTTCATCTGTTTCAAACAAAATTTTATAATTGTTTATATCACTAAAGTAAGGCTGGAATTTTTAACCTTTTCGATATAGGAAGTTGCATTATTTTACAGTTAAAATTTCTGATTTTTACTGTTTGTTGCAAAAACAATTTGGATTTTGGTATTTCGTTTTTTTTTTATTAGTTTAAGGAAATTAAAAATGTTTTTCCTCACAAACAAACAATAAACACACATTTGATAAAAAAATTATGAAGGATTAATTTGAATTTGTTTTGTTTATATTAAGGTATTTGGTAGGTGTGGAGTTCCTGTGAGTACTTGCAGCATCTTATCTAGTTGTAGTAGTTAAAATGGTTTAATTAACATCATTGTATCTAAATAAAGTAAAAAATTATTTAAAAAACGTCATTCCTAGCTTTTTAATAACTGGATGGAATGAAGAGATTATTCAGTTGAAGAGCAATAACAGAAAAGAGCATACATTTTCTTCTGAACTGCAGTCACAATATTATATTAAAGAGAATAAGGGGAAGCATTTTAAATTAAATAATTTAAAAAGAACGTATAGAAAAAAATGTGCCTGAGAATTCTTTTTTGAATACCACTTGATAAAATGTCATATTATTTTTAATTATGTTTGATTAGACTATGTTGTTTATCATTAAAATAAACGGTTGCTTATTATAAAATTGGCTAAACTGTTCAGTCTTAAAATAAATTTAAAAGAATATGTTATTCTTATGTTATATGTTTCTTTCCATAATGTTTCTATTTTTCATTTAAATAATTTATTGCCTTTACAACAATATTGTTAAAATTGTTATACCCTTTTATTTTATTTTTTATTCAAATTTATACTGTATAACTAATGATGACAAAATGTAAAAATTAAAATTATTAAATTATTTAAAATAGTTAAAAACTATAAATGCTCCCTTTTAAATTAATGGTACTTGTTCTTAAACTTTTTTGAGAGTTGAATTTTAGCATCTTCTGAAGAGTTTTTAGAAGCATTAGTTAAAAACATGTATTTTATAAAAGTAATTAAACCCCTTTGGTATGTTATGGAATAATGCATACCATGTTGTCTGTTTGTCAAATTTATATTTGAAAACGATAAGCAGAACGCACTATTAAGCTGAACTTTTCTCTGGAAACATTGTTAATAGCACCCACTTATCTTATGGAAGTTGAACCCCCCCCCCCCCCCCCACATACTGTTGTCAATAATTTATATATTCAGTTACAAATCTTGACTACAAATTATTCCGTCTTTTAAGATTCCATCAAAAACAGCCTCAGAAATCCACTGATGTATGTGCTGGTAATTAGTTCTGAAAGGCTTGTGGAAGAACAGGTTACACTAATTCAAAATGAGTCATTCATTATGTTTATTAATTTTACCCTAGGCAATTTTATTAGTAAACAAAAAAAAGCTTCAAAATTTATTACTAAAGTAACATAATTTTTATTTATTTTTTTCTTTGATATTAAATGCATAGCATATTATGCAGATAGATTTTTGTGTTTGCTACGGTAGAATGTAATGAAAAACTTTCTAGTTTGTGACAATATTTATTTGACTTTTCATTAATGAAGGCTGGTAAGACCAAGCAATAAAAATCCAAGGAGTTTAAATATTTTTGCCTGGAGAGAACAAGTTGACTCATTTCTCTGAATTTGAAGAGTTTATTTATTGATCGTTAGATTTGTGAGGAGTGATATAGATAACATTTATAAACAGATAACAGTTAATTTTGTTCATTTTCTGAAAAGAAAGATTTCACTCACAATAAAAGTAAACCCCTATAAAGCGTAGCTATAAAATGAAACCTTTGGCTCAAACTAAATATCTACCTAATTTTCAAACCATAAATTCTGGTTAATTTTTTTTTTGTTTAATTAGTAGAGGTCTATGAAATGATGAGATTATTATTTTACCATAATAGTAATATTACAAAGATATAAATAACATTAATAACAAAGCTAGAACTTCCATATAAGCTATATTACTTTTCTGCCAGAAAGTGCTACAACCTGCTATAAATTCCTTTAACTAACAGAAAAGAATATTATTATTACTGACAACTGATAATTCTTTGTACCAAAATGTACTGGAATTGAATTGCTGTATCACAATTTTTAGAAATAGGAATTTATATGTTAAATGTCACATAACAGATTAATGCAGTCTGATTATCTTTCAACACAATTCCTGGCTAAAGTCATAAAGTCAGTGATTCATGATGTGCGTACTTGAATAGAGTACTTAAAAGAGTACAGCCTATGAATACAGTATAAAGACATAATAAATGCATCCATTGGCATAGGTCAACATAATTTCATATAATGTACATAAAAAATAAAGATTTTATCTGTGTAATATTGTATTTTCTCCAATATTAGGAACTTACAGCTTTTGCCTTCAATTCTAATCCTCTCTCCCAACATGTTGGCTTCTGCACAGACATTATATAAAGAGTGTTGAATACATCCCTGGAAAAAAATTAATTTGTTAGAGTTGGATCTGGTGACTTCAGAGACCAAGGAATCAGCTCTATTTGTGTCAACCTGTGTTTTGGAAATGCCACATGCAAACTCATGAAATATGCTATCTTAGTGAACAGAGTTCCTATTCACCTGGAAGATGATATGGGCTCTTGAAATTTTTAAAGTGCATAAATTAATAAGCATATTTGATAAAATGCTTGATTATTTTTCCATAACAAGAAAGTCCAGTTATATTATCATGTAATAGGATGATCTACACGTTGGACTTAGATTGATCTCAAATATGCTTCCTTATCACTTAACTTGTAGATTTTCTGATTTCCAAATATGCACATCCCTATGTGCAATCATATCCATATCCCTGTGTCTTTTATCAGTAGACTTTTAATACTTGTAACCAGCATGAAGTTTGTTGCACTGATTTACTTGATGATTGTGTAAACATATCTTTAATCACTTCAACTGATGGATCTCCTAGTGCTTTTCCCTACCTCTACAGGATCAGTTTCCAAAGCTTTTTCGTTCTTCCCTTTTTGTACTTCAGGTTTGGAAGATTCCTGTCATATGTGGTTTTAAACATTCTCTGAACATGCATAGGAGAATTTAATTCAGCTAAGCAAACAAAACATTGTGCTTTCTCTTACTATATAAGTTGAGATTATAAATATTAATTATTAAAAATAAAAATTATTCTTTTTAGCATAGAACTATATAATTTTATAAATAGTTATACTATCGATGATAGTACTTGGAATTAAAATTAGTATATATATATATATATACTAATTTTGAATATATATTCAGTTATGTATGTTAATGTATAAACATGTATATGTGTACACTTATACACTTCAGTATTTTTTTATACACATACTAATTTTCAATTTTTTCAGGTCGACCTTGAGCCTCAAGGAAGATTGCACATCAGAATTGATTTAAAATGGACTACTCAAGGAGGTCAGTTTTAATGTAAATCTTGTATATAACTAATTGTTAATTTATTTATAAATAATTCATGTGTTTAGTTTGTAGATAATAAAAGTCCTGGGTTCAGTGTAGTATAGAATTACAGATGCCCGCTTAAAAAAAAAAGTAGATTTTAACAATCAGTGTTGTTGTATCTTTAAAAAAAGAAAAAAGTTGTTCAAGTTCTTTAAAAATAAACGATTAAAACATAACTAATCATGAATGCAAAAGTTAAATGGTTTGAACAAGTTTAGATAGATATGTAATACATGAAGGTAGATTAGTGTGAATGAAAATCTTATAGATTTTGTGGATTATAAAACATTAGGAATATTAACTTTTGTTGTATAGAGTTTATAGTATTTTGGATGATGCAACTGAAATAGAGTTACAAAGTATTGAAATTAAAAGTTGTTAGATTGATGACTGATCTCACATTTATATTTTCTTATTACTTTTCACACTTCCTTGGATCATTTTCAGTTTACACATGCACATACACGTAAAATTATTACTAATTAAATTTTCTTAACCCATATTTTGCTGCACTCTCATGTGCTGGTCCTAAAATGATTTCTTTGGTTTATAGATGACCCTCAGGTATGATTATCTACTTATGAAATGTTGTGGAAATGCAACTTCAACAGGAAAGAGTGTTTAAATTAACACTAACTGTTTTAGCTCAACTATTTTTTTAAATATTTTTACGAATCTAAATAAAAACTAAACAGAACAGAAATTAGGATACAATATAAATGAAATGTTTGCATCTATTTTAGTATACAATGAGTATATTAAGTTTATTTTTTATGGTAATCAATAAAACATTTTGGATGAAGTCCAACTTTACACTTATTACATGAAAATACCATTGTACTTTTACATTGTCGGCAGTGAATTCTTCTATTATTAACATTTTTCAGGAAGATGCTTGTCAACTGACTGTCGCTTAGTTTTTGCAGTTGAAAACACTGTTGGTCTTCCAAGTCTGTGCATTTGTGGAGTAGCAATTTCTTCTGTGTTATTTGCCTTTGATGATAATGTGATAACTACAAGTTGTCAAAATTTGAGTTGCTCGTCTTTTTCTTTGTGGACATTGATAAAGCTTCCATGAATTTACTAAAGCTATATCAAGAAAGTTTGAAAACAAAGGCCACTACCATTATTTTCTTTTTATTGTTATTTGATAGTTGTTTACATGATTGTCCAGTGAATCAACCTTATTCTATAGTGATTGTATTGCTTGATGAGATCTGGCTGTTGGATTGAAACTTTCATTTTCTTCACATTAGAATACCTTTTGACATTATTCAGAGGTTCAGTGGACTGAAAATTTGTAATTAGAGTAACAGGAGAATTGTCGTTCCATATTGTAATAAACATTGAATTGGTGGTATCAAATTGATAACTGTACGTTCCACAAGGTTCCTTACACATGAACGAGAATTTTCCAACGGGCAATTTTGAATTCTATTTTCATTAACTGTTTCAGTTACAAAAAATCCTTCCTTTCCTTCTTCAGTAAACTTAGCATTTATACGAACTAAAAAATCTATCAAAATAAATGCTGTGCTTTTCAGGATTGTCTATAATGTGGAATTGTTTAAAACACTTTACAAGAATGGCAACCAAAGTATGGTATCATCTGGTCATTTATTGAAAGGTGGTGAACAAAAATACTGTGTTTGTCAAAGATTTTATTCAGAAGACCAATGTAAGGCTGCACTTTAGAGAACTTATTTGTAGTATTTGACATATCATTGTCAGCCAAATGTAAATTTTGTTTTTATATCTCTTTACTGCTGGCGGCTCATGGCTTTCCGTATGAATATTCATTGCTGCTGAAGTTGCAAAAACTTGAATTTTTAAGTTTTACGTCAATTTTTTTCTATCTAGATATAGACAATAAATAATTGACCATAAGAAAAGAAACTATCGCTATTATTGAGTACGTAATAATCAGTTAAAATGATATTGTACATCTGAGTTTATTCTTTTATAAATTATTTATAAGTCATCTCAGAAGAAACAAAAAATGATTAAATTTATTGAATAACATAATATAATTTATTACTAACAAAAATATTTTTGCTATTATCTAATAATGTGAAAGATTATTATTAAAACAGGCTACTTAAAAACATTAAACAAATATTGTTTCATGTAATAATAATGCAAAACAAGTTACGTTGCGTTATTGCAACTTCAGTTGTACATGGGTTAAAATATGTTGTTTTTTATACCTATATTTTATTTTTATATCAGATACAGATATTTTTGTAACACTAAGTGCTAATTTTTATTTTACTGCTTATGAAAATTGTATGCAGAATATTACATTATCAGGGTTGAGATTGCCTAGATTATTAATAGTTAAATTTAATTAAAAAAAAGTCAATTTCTATTTGTTTTTTGTTTGTCATTGATTTAAATTACAAGTGGTGCACTTTTTCCCCTGATCAAACTCATAATGCCCTTCTCCAAAATTTTGCATGATTGAACCCGATAAAATAATCTGTAACGAAGATCTTCAAAGTAAAAAAGCCTTTTGTAGTTTAGCATTAGTAATATTTAGTTTTTCAATTTATTGAATTACAATGGCCAGAACAATTATGAAACGGAATTTACTAGTTACTATTAATTGGGTCTAAATGTTTTACCTGTTGCAAAGCAGTTATAGCAGCTGATGCTAGAGATTGTTAACCAGCAAGTCACTCAATTGTTGGATGACATTTTTTTGATATAAGCATATTTCATTATAGTTTCATAATATTTATAATAATACAAGCATTATTTGTTTTAAATATTTTATTTTTAAAATGATTTATAATTTTACAGAGCATCAGAGTCCCAAACCTCGGGAATTCAAAGAACGCCAGGGGTTGAACAGAAGGCGTGGGGCTATGCGAAGACGTGTGCACCAGGTTAATGGACATAAATTTATGGCAACATTCCTTCGGCAACCAACCTTCTGCTCTCATTGTCGTGAATTTATCTGGTAAATTTATCAATTTTTTTTTTGAAATCAACTTGTTGGATTTTATTATAAAAGAATTATATTAAACTCTTTCTTTATAAATATTTTCTGTTTTAACATATTTGTGTAATATTGAGAAAATTTAGAGGTCCCCAATCTTTCTGTACCAGAGCTTATTCAAAAATGTTGGAAAGCCAGTGGGCACCATTTATTTTTTCAAAGCAAATTTATGGTTGGATATAGTTTATTCTACATAAAATATTTAATTTTGTCTCTTTAATTTTAACTAATAAAATTAAAAACTATTGTTAAATTTTCCTAGTTAATGAATATATACTCAGTACAGTAATTTTTGACAATGGAGTGGTTTATTTCAAATTTAAGTGGGTAATTCGCATCAATAGTAGCATGAATTGTCAGGAAGTGACATTCAACATTATGTTTATTCAGCATTGCAACATTACTCTTTTAAATACATTTATCACTTAAGCAAACACATTTATCTTTTAAATTTACGAAAAAATATCTTTCCTCCCCGTCAGTATTAAAATTATAGGTTAGTTGGGTTTAATTAGTCCAATCATTTTAGGATTAAAAATAAAATATTTCCAAAATTGAAGTTCAAGACATTGTTCATAAAAATTATGAGCATATATCTGGCATATGCCAGCCTATGATGAAGTACCTCAAATGCATATCTTCTTTACACTGAAGTGTATAATATACCACAAATGCACTAACTATTCCACCATTCGGATATACTCCTACCGCCTCACATTGAACCTCCTTGTCCCACCATTCAATACACAGACCAGCCGTTCTTGCTACACTCCTGTATCAACTTCTTTTATCTCTCTGTACTTCATCTTATCTCTCCTTCACTGTCAAACCTCAAATCTCTCCTAGTCCTTTACATCAAAAATAAGGGAGGCTGGGTGGGCAGCTGCATTCAAATAAACAGAACTCATTCACTGTCAGAACGAATCCAATGAGTATTTTGAATTTAGCTTCTTTTTACTTGTATTGAGAAGACGTACCAAAATTATCAAATGCACCCTTCGAATATCGAATTCATATTTGGTACTTTGAAGAGTTTGATACTGCCCATCTGTACCCACCACTACTCAGTTGGGCCACCTAACTGCATTGCAGCAAGCACACAGAAATCGGTAAACAGAAGCCATGTTCCTGCAGGGTTAGGGTTGTGAACCCTGGGATGAATTGTTTTCTTCTGATAATTTTTAAAGGAATGTGAATATTAAATTTTGGCCTTGTGTAAAATCATACAAGGGTAAATAAAATTTAAATGGTAATTTTGCTATTCTATGCAGCAAGCAGTTCCAAGCCAGATGGCAGAGTGAGGGGTTAATGTTTGGTGTGTTAGAGAAGGAGAACCAGCTTGGTTAGTTCTTCTGCTCTGTTCTGTCACCAGTACAGCCATGAATGAGCAACATGTTCTGTTGTCTGTTGCACAATGTGTATTAAAGTTTTTAACTAATGAAGGTGTTAAACCTGCAGAAATTTTAATTTATTTAAAGGTACACTTTGGGGACACTACACTGTCCCAGAACCGACTATATATGTGGGCCAGACAATTTAAAAGTGGGTGAGAAAGTGTAGAAAACAAAAGTCGTGATCAATGCTCAAGGTCAAATCTCACAGCTGACAACATCTGTGCTGTTGGAGAGATTGAAGGTGATTGCCTCTTCACTGTTGAAGAGATTGCATCAGAAGTGGGTATCAGCAATGGGAATGCTCAATCCATTATCACTCATCCTCTTGACTTTAGAAAAATTAGTGCTTGATGGGTTCTTAGGTTGTTGACCGAAAATCAAAAACAGATCAGGTTGGTGATCTGTGAGAAACTTCTGAATTGATTTTGGCAAGAAGATGATTTTTTGAGATGCATCATTACATGTGATGAGACATGGGTCCACCATTACACTCCAGAGTCAAAAATGGCTAGAGGAGTGGTGAAGGAAAGATGAGGGCTGCCCAGTGATGGTCAAAACTTGTTTTGTCAGCCAGAAAAGTTCTTGCAACGATTTTTTTTTATTCATGGGGGCGTTTTACTCATTGATTTTCTCCACAATCAACAAATGGTAAATTCAGCTTACTGTTGCCAGCTGCTACAGTCAACAAAAGCCTCCTACCTAAGCAAAAGACAGGGTATGCTCATCAGAGATGTCATCTTTCTCCATGATCCCAGGCCACACACCGCAATTTTGACAAGGGATAAATTGGAAAAAATGCACTGAGAAATCTTTGACCACTTTCCCTACAGTTCAGATTTGTCCTCCTGTAACTATTTTTTGTTTGCGCCCTTGAAAGAATCGCTTGTTGGAGGAAAACAATTAGAAAACATTGAGGAGAGCATGTGCAATTTGTTGAAGATTTTTCCTCAAACCTTTTATGAACAAGGAATATTCAAGCTTCCAAATCATTGGCAAAAATGTGTAGATCATGCAGGAGACTATATAGAGAAATAATGAAGGTATGAATTGTTTACGAGGAGTGACTGAAAGGTTTTGAGCCTAACATAAAAAAAGATGTATTTTTTCTATCAAATATAGTTTTATTTTTCAACAAAGTCTCCTTTCAAGTCAATACACTTTTTCCAATGATGTTCTAACCTCTTTAACCCTTCCAAATACTAACTGGCATCTTTCTTTGCAAAATAGGCATTTACATGTGTGATAACCTCTCCGTAAAATGAAAATCTCTTTCCTCTAAGTGAAGGTTTAAGGTTAGGAGAAAAGAAAAAGTCGCTTGTGGCCAGATCTGGTAAATACGGTGAGTGGTCAACCAATTCAAAGTGCAGTTTGTGAATTTTAGCTATGGCAATCGTCGAAGTATGAGTAGTTGCATTGTCCTGATGGAAAAGCACTGTCTTCTTCTTCAAATGTGGTCGTTTTTTTTGCAATTTCTGCCTTCAGCTTGTGAAGTAAAGATGCATAATTGTGTTGTTATTGTTTTACTTTTTTGAAAATAATCAATAAACAAAATTCCTTTACTATCCCAAAAAACAGTTGCCCGTCACCTTCACAGCCGATGGAATCGTCTTCGCCTTTTTCGGTGATGGTTCACCCTTTGCAGTCCACTCTTTTGACTGTTATTTTGTCTCGGGAGTGTAGTGGTGGATCCACGTTTCATCTACAGTTATGAATCTATGCAAAAAATCTGGCTGGGTTTGCATGAATTGCTCCAGCAGGGCCTTAGAATTGTTCATTCGAATGCATTTTTGGTCCAAAGTGAGCAAACACGGCACCCAATGTGCAGATAGCTTACGCATATCCAATTCTTCAGTTAATATATGACAAACACGTTCTTTTGAAATGCCCATACCCTCTGCTCTCTCTTTAACCTTAATTTGTCTGTCGTATCGATGATATTTGAAGTTTTTGGCTGTCCCAAATTCTCATCAACCAAGCTGGTACGACCATGTTTTAATTTAGCTGTCCATCTTTTCACGGTGGCAAATGATGGGATAGAGTTCCCCTAAACAGCGTCCAACTCTGTTTTAATTTGCGTAGGCTATTGTCTTTCAAATACAAGTATTTAATCATGGCACGATATTTGATTTTTCAATTTTCACAAAAACATTTGTAAGGACTTACTCAAACGATTATCAAACAACAACTGAGCATCGAAAATGGCTGAAATTTTAGTGAGTACCTTTTAACATATGCACAACTTTTGTTGATGAGTGCTGCCATCTTCATATTGAGGCTCAAAACGTTTCAGACAACTCTCATATATTATTAATCAATAAATTTATGGGAAAAAAATACCGTTTAGATTTGATTCACCATCATACATTAGAATAAATTATATACAACATGTCTTCCTCTTTCCTGTTATTATGTAGAAAGAAATTGGGAAGTTTATTTATTCATTATCATAATCTAGAATTGAGTTAATGCAAAATTTTATCAATCAGGAATTTTGTTTCAGTTGAACTGATTATCTTTTTTATTTCTTAATTATATTATTATATATAAAGACAACTTTAGTAATTTATTGATTCCTCATAAGTTCATTTGTGATTATTTCTAACAACCACAGATAATGTTAAGGAAACCATAACCAAGGTTATTTCAGCCATTTGTTATCAGCTATTAATTATAGATGTTATAATTAATCTTTAGGTTTGATTAAAAAATCATTTTTAATTGTTACTATGTAATTTTATGAATAAAGGACTATGTATTATATATTTATAGATTATTTTATAGATATATTTCATTTTAAATTTGTTAAATTTTGAAAATACTTAAAACGATTTGAAGAAAGTTGATTATTAGTATGACATTGCATTTAGTAAAATCTGACATTGCATGTCAGTTAAATATTTTAAATTAGTTAGGTTCCACTAGCATCTCTTCATTATATAAAATTAAGTCATATATGATATCAAATACAGTTAAATAAATATTATTTTATGTATCGGTTAATATCAAATAATTAGATGAAATAGCAGGTACAGTGGCCTGTCAACGCTCATAGCAAACAGTTAATACAAGGTAAATCACAGAACAAGTTTCCAGGAATATTTTACCAAGCTGTGGAGATAGGTATATTATATTATTTATAAGTATATTTCAAACTCATGACACTGGATCAGCCATAAACTGGGATTCATTTTATACTAAAGAAATCAAAGTAAATTTTAGTTTATTTAAAAATGAATAGTAAAGAGTTAATAAACAACTAAAACAAACATTATTTCATAATAATAATATTATTGCATTATATCCTAGTTCTGTTAAAAGATTACTTATTATGCTTTCATAGTAAAAAAACTAGATATGAGTCAAAATATATGCCATGCTGTTCTTGCATTTTTTTGTTAATATATTATGTACTTAAGTCACAGCAAAAGTGATGTAGTTATAAAATAATGGTTAATGCAAGCTCCTTTTTGGGTTAAATTAAAAATTTCCCAGCACCAAGATTTTGTTTTAAACTGAAGTAGGATACTATGTTTTGCATTGTATTTTTGTTTTTATTATGTTTCTATTAATTGAAAATGATTATTTGATATTTGTTTTACAGGGGCTTAGGAAAACAAGGATATCAGTGTCAAGGTGAGTTGCAGCAAAAGTTTTAAGGTATAGAAAGTCCTGCAAGCTTGACAGATTATGAAAACTCATATAATTTATTGATAAATGTATGTTTGTAATGTATCCTGTAATTTATTTTCTGTATGTTATTAAAATAATTGACAAAAAATGCTTTTATAAAGTTGGTAGAATTAAAAAAACTGTCATTATGTATTTTTAGTAGATCCACCCTCATTCAAAGTGTATTTTCAAATAAAAATTAAAAGAATAAGAGAATATATGTTTTTCATTATTTGGTATTTAAAGTTTTAAATAAAAGATCCAGATTTTCTATTTATCCAATTAACAAGAAATGTAATTCGTTTCTGTATTTTTTTAATGTTTATTTCAATTATACTTCTAATGATGATACCCTGAAAACATTTAAGGCTAGTACAATTTCAGCAACTTTTTATAATGATAAATTTTTTTATTTAGTTTGTTATATACTACTACTACTGTGTGTAGTTAACTGGTCCATACTACATTATATTCTGCAATGTGATATATTACTTTTAGCCGATACTGTTTCTTTATGTCAACTGTGAGACAATCCAGCTAAGAACTAGAATGAAAGACAAGTTTTTTGTATAATCTTTTCACAGAAGAAATTGACGTTCCGGGATTATTTATGCTTTTGTGTGTTGATTTTTTTTTAATCCAGGAAGTATAAAATTTAATTGATATGCTGAAGATGAATTACTTTAATTTACTTGCATAAAATAATGCAAACTTTCAATAAGTTTTATTTTTGTCCTGGAAAGACAATACTTGCCCCATTACGATGAAACTTTGAATTAAAGCTTTTATTGATAATGTTTGTGAATAAATATGGTTTACACCAGTAGGTTAGTGTTGAGGATGCAAGGAGCTGTAAAGCCATTGCATTCTTTTGTAATCAGATAGGTGATTACCTTTGAACTAATCTAGGTATTCAGTCTCTAGTTTGATAGTTATGAAATAATCTTAATTGCATAAGTGAAGAAGTTTGTCATGAACATTTCCACTATCTAATATAACTGTTATTAACACAAGCACAATTATTAGTTTACTATGTTGGATTACTATGACAAAAAAGTCATCAAAATGTTGTGTATTAGTCCTTGTCTACCCTTGCAGGGAGCTGTGCCATATGGAAACAATTCCATCTGTAGGAATATTTCAAGATCCATTTTAGTAATGGGGATATCCATTTTACCTACTATTCAGAAGGCTGGAAAACATTTATCCAGGTTGAACATGTATATGATCTACCAGTTTTCTGTTGATTAGTTCATATATATGCTGCATCAAATTGGTTTTGCTTATAGTTTCTACCTGAGGGTTTGTTCAGGAAAACTATTCTGGCCCAGACCCAGGATTTGATGTGTGGAAGTACCCAATTCAATTATTAACCATTTAGCTATACCCTAATTGTGTTTTTGCTTGCAACAGCATAAAAATATGAAATTTCTGGAAAAATATACATGAAGTAGTTTCTTCACTCGAATGATGGCTAGGGGCAGAGCGGAAATTAAATTCAGCTAGGGAATGAAGTAGTCTTGTAATTCATGGAACCCCCATGTACAGAGCATGTAAATGTCCTTTTGAAATGCTTGCAATATGAACTTAATAAGTTTATAAAATCATATGAAGTTGGAAGAAAATGTGGCATTTGAGAGCATAAAATAAACTTTTACGGTAGTGATTTTTTTGTTATTATTTTAATGCTGTACTTAATAGTCACTTTAATGAAATATATAATTATTCTCAGCCTACTACAATTACGTCTTAAATTTCTGTTTATTAGTCTTCTCTTAATGAAGAATTTCACTCAGCGGAAAGATAATGTATATGTTGGCAGTCTTTTGGAAGTATTTGTTATTAAAGGTTTTCACTAAATAGGTGTTTAATCTTCTGGAAATAAAATTTAATTAGTTTATTTACTTAGATTTCCTGAATGTTTCAAGAAACATTCTCTGTAAAAATGCAATTTTAATTATTTCTGTTTTCTCTTTTTAGTTTGTACTTGTGTGGTTCATAAACGATGCCATACATTAGTTGTCACAAAATGTCCTGGAATGAAAGATGAAGTAAGTAAACTTGTCATTGTTTTCAGTTACTTAAATTTTTATTGGTTTGATTACACTGATAGACAAAAAAAAATTAATGTTTCTCTAAGTGTGATACCATTTCTTGAATTGCTTTTTTGCAGAAATTACAGATTTGTAAATACAATTTTTCTATCTCCCTTAGTTTTAATAAATTACGCTTAAAAAAAATTAAGATAAAATATAGTTAAAATCTGTAAAATTCATAATTTTACATGGCCATAAATTTACAGGCCATACCTGTCTTAGAATGATTTTGCTGATGCTTTTCTTTTATAAATAGCCTCTGGCACATCCCAAATTAATGTCCAAAAGTAATCGACTAGCATGTTAATATTCAATTTCCCTTTGTAGCAGCTTTCTATCACTGAAATGTCTTGGTGAAATGTTCGTCACTTACGCCTCTGAGGTTGTCCGGGAAAAAATCTAGATGTGATTGGAGGAAATGTATTTTGAAAGACGTACTATATCCCATAGCTCTGTATGAAGTAAGAAGCTGATTAACAATCGTGATAATTGTCGGATTTTTATTTGCGAAGAAAATTTTTATAAATGTGTTTAAATGAAGCCCAAGGTGCACTTTCTACATTATTTAACACGAGTTAAATACATCATCTTTGACAACTCTCTTATTTGAGGGCCAACAAATATTACTTCTTTAATTTTTCCTTCACTTACATTAGGAAATTTCTGCCTTAAGTACAAAAATCCAGGACTTCATTGCTTTAACAAAATTTTTCAGTAGTCCTAGCATGATATGGAGAGGGTGTAAAAATATTTTTTTGTGTTTTAAGAGCTCATGAGTAATATTTTTCCCATTTGGGGGTTTAAGTTGTCTCGTTTCTTCTACTCTTTGGTAACATAATGTTTATCCCTAGCTCGGCTGTCCCATTTGCAAAGAAAATACATGCACTTAGAGTATAGCCTAACTGCATGCCTCACAAAATAACTATAACTTTCAAATCACCACATATGTTCCAGCTGTTTTTATAATTTATTTTTTCAAGAACATCTTTCATCACATCGTATGTCTCTTTCAAATTAATACCATAAGCGATGAGTATCGAAGGATATTTGTTACCGTTGTGTACTAAAACTACTTTTAAACTATACTTGGATGAATCTATGAAAATGCGCCAGTCCTCAGGTTTGTGCACTTGTCCTAAGAGCAACATAAGCTCATCAATAAAGTACTGAGAAAGTTCTTTTTGTCGGCTATGAAAGCCTAAAGTTTTTGTATTTTATTTCTAGTAAATTCCAACTTTGTAGCCTTGATCTTAACAGATCAGCTTGATTTTTTGATAAATTTAAATCCCTAATCAAGTCATTTAATTCTCCTTGTGATATAAAATGTGGCTTTTTTTGAAGATAAATCAAAATCATTGTTGTCTTCTTCAGTACTGCCTGATTCTTCATCACTGCTTTCAAAACATATATTCACAGGTGGCTCAGGAAAGGAATAATTCACTATGAGGTGCAGGTCTGATAGCAGATTGCAATGAAGTATATTTTACAGTATGTTTAGATTTTTTAGAAATTCCAGACAAACTTGTTAAAAAAATTAGCAATCGGTTAAATGATCCTTTGGTTCACGCCAAACCATAGGCACACCAAATGGCAAAGCCTTCTGTGTACCTTTCAACCATCCTCTTAAATATTCATAACAATTAATGCATAGTATATGAGGAGCCCACATTTCATCCTGATCACCAATTTTACACTGAAAGTATAAATGATATGCTTTTTTAATTAAAGATATGTTTTTCTATTTGATTTTATGGTAAACTCACCACTTACATAAAAAAAGGCATCCACATCATTTACACAGTTTTGAGGCATAATGACACTGCACTGTTAACAAACTTAACCCTTCAGGCAGGGAGCATGTGAATGTCACCCACATGTTAAGTTGTATGTATCGGCGGGTGGACATGACAGTCTTGCAGCGCGCAGTGCTTGCTTCAAAACTTTATAACATTGCCATCTCGTAATGTTTGTTTGAACAACTGGCTCTGTGTTATCACGAGGCTTCGTTCTTCTCCTCCCTGTTTTTATAACTGCGTAGGATTGCATATCGGTGATGAAATACAATTTTTTTCTACAAAGTTGACAGTCAGCTGTGAGTAAATGAAAATGGCCGGGTCAAGCACGTCGTGTAATCTTACATCGGAACAAATTATTGAATGTTTAGATGAGACGTGTGACAGTAACATTAGAATATTTGATAGTGATAGTGAATTTGATAGTGACGAAAGTGATGAAGATTTTGTGCCAGAAAATGGTAATGTAAATAAAGAAGATTCTGAACAGAGTAGTGACGATATTGATATACAAGTGAAGCGTACAAGAAAAGACAGTTTGGAGATGGGAAAAAGTGGATGATTCTTACACCTCACAAAAAATCCCCTTTACTGAAAGACATGAAATAGTTAACCAATTACAGTGTGTTTCACAAGCATTTAAACTTTTTTTTGATCATGATTTTGTGAATAAAATTGCAGACAAGACAAATCGCTATGCCAATGACTTCATAAATTCAAAACAAAATGACTTGACGCCATGGTCCAGAGTTCATGACTGGAAAAATGTAGACAGTGACGAATTGTATACTTATTTTGCACACTGCAAATTCTTATGGGAATTATTCAAAAACCTACTATAAAGTCATATTTCGCTAAAATAAAATGTTTAATGAATTTTTTTGTGAAAGGTTTGTATTTGTTCTATATCTGCTGAAAATTTGGTTTAAATTGGTGTAATAGTTTTGAAGCTATAATTTTTTACTTTTAGTACTGTAATACAGCTGCTGGTTGGGCATTTAAATTACCGGCAGTAGGGTAGGGCTTTAAAAATTTAAATACTGGCTTGAAGGGTTAAGACAGCAATAAGACTGAACAAAATTAATTCATCCCTAAATCCAGTGCTTAATACGATAACTCAGCTGTGTTTTCAGCTACATGTATTGATTTGCACAGACAAGATTAATCTTGTCCATGAAGGCTCACTCTTCAGTATTAGATATGGTGTCATAGTATGTGACTACTATATGATTTAATTCTTTGTCTAGTATTGTTTATTTACAGTTTACAAATTATGTTAACAAAGTTAAACAATAAAAAATGAGCTAACAAAGTACAATATAGGAGCTTAAAATGCTAACTATACGTTGAAAAATGAAAAAAATCCTTTAAAATTTAAAAAAGTTTCAAAGATGGTGGGTGATATAAAGATTCTGAATTTATATTCGTTTTCAGCATAAAAAAACAGGTTAAAATCATGTATCGCATGTTAGGAAAAAAAATTATGTTTATCAGTGTTATTTTTATACCGATTTGTTACAAGAGTTATGTCGTTAAAAATATCATTGTTTGGTTTGATAAATTATCTTATTTGTTATCTTTAAAATGAACTGTTGTATCTGTATATATGTACATAAAAACGAGCTTGGTTTATTTACATTGTATCAGATTTAGTTTAGAAAATAATTCTACTCATGATTTTATTTACAATACATCTTTTTTAGTTATATGTATTTCAAATTGTACTGCATCTTTCCCAAGACTTTCTCCCAAATCAACCTTTCTTTTATATTAAATCGTATTAACTGCTTATATGAAAAGTAAAATATTTATTCATTAAAATTCATCAAAATTTAAATAATGCAAAAGAAAATTCCAAAAGTTGTTTTTCAAAATGTACTAAGTCTACAAAGATGCTGGTAACTAAAAATTGGTTACAAAAACAGTATGGTTTTATTTTGCAAGCTGACTACTGAAATTTCACATTGACTTATAAATCAACTATGGATTCGCTGCTTCCTCCTTATTTCAATTCTGAGCAGTTTTTTAAAAAAAGTTGTAAAAGTCATTATAATTTCAGAGATTAGTAACCAGTTTGGATAGTTGTTGAATTGTTTATGTTAATTAAATTTTCACTAGGTGATAGGATTTGGTAAAAAGGTTTAGTTTATCTTAATTCTCTTTATTTCAATTGGCTAAAGAATTATTAATCTTCAAAGAATAAGCAATTTTCATCAATTGAAACACCTGATAGAAGTAAGTAAATAGTAGGTTAACAAATTCAGTAGTAAAAAAAAATAGTAAAAACAAATTTCATTTATATCTTTGTATGGATACTAGTATGTATGTTCTGTGATAAAAGCTTCCTTTGGTAATACAGTGGTTATGATTTCAGACTAGTCAAGTGAGTCAGGCCCAACGTTTCAGTGTGAATGTGCCTCATCGGTTTGTTATGCATAATTATAAGAGGTTTACATTCTGTGACCACTGTGGATCTCTCCTATACGGCCTGATAAGACAAGGCCTGCAATGTGAAGGTAAATAAGTGGTTAACTATAAATTATTTTAATTATAGTATTTTTCCCTTTATCTTCAGATTACCTATAGTAAAACTTATTACAGTACAATCTGTCTAAGATGTATTCTCTGTAATTTTTTAAAGTGTTTATTTTGGTCCCAAAAGAATTATATTTATAATTCATATAAAAAATTCTGAATCATTGGAAACTTCATTGTGTGGAAATGCAAGCGTTACAATTTACATTTTCAGCCATCAGTGATAAAAAACATACTAGACATTAAGTAGAAATCATTGTACAACATGCAACATCTATTCTGTTAGATGTGTGAGTTGAAAAGAGATAGGATAATGATGAATAGTTTATGTAGTTAGCATTTTATTGTGCACTTTCCTGGGTAAAAAAATTTTAATCTGTGTTACACAAACAAAGATGATTAAATTTAATCATCCACTTAACTAAGTATGAAACAACTGGGTTAGAGTTTAATTGTGTGGGCTTGGTGAAAGTTTTAAAGTTTTTTAATGGCATTATTAAAATTTAATGTGTTTCTATCTTGCCGTGAATTTTTTAATTCTATCTTACAGTGAAACAGTGAACAACTTGAGTTACTAATACCAAAGTCCATGTGTTACCAAGTAGGTTTATGACATTTGCCATTATATTCCCGATTTATCACCTTGCGCTTCATTGAAATGCCGATCATCTATTATGTAGGTTATCATAAAAAATATTTTAAAAAACAGTGAATCATTTGAAAATCTGTAATTTAAGTAGGATTTTTTTTAAAGATATGCAGGATGTTTCATGAGGAATCTGCACTACTTTACAGGTGTATTCCACTTATCAAAACAATGAAAAAAGTTCATATAAACGTAGGTCTAGAAATGCTTAATTAGTGAGGTATGGATAGAGAAAGATTTCGCCTGGATCTCAGCTCCCCCAGTGCAATGAGGTCATACTGAAATTTTTTGGGCATTAATTGAGAGGTGAAATTAATGGTTTTCTATGGTTCTTGACCTGAAAAATTCAATAAAATAGGTCCCACAATTGTATATTCTTTAGTTTTTAAGATATCTGACTTGAAACCCAAAATTAGGGGTTCAGAAAACAATATTTTAATGTTTAGTAAAAAAATCACTTTCTTAAATAAGTAATAAATGCATAAGCATTTTCTACAAAACTTGTAGAGAATTTAATTCTTAAAAAAATGATGTAATCGTCTATGAACATTGAACACAATATTTTAAAATTTGTTTTTATTGAAAACCAAACACAAGTAAACATAACTAGCTGCCACAAGTGTAGTTGTTTGGAAAACAATTAATACTTTTTAGTGCATTTGTGTGCCAATAGGAGTGCTAATCTATATACATAGGAACCATCTACTATATGTTTCATTGCAAAGGTTTTGGTTATGTTTTTACACATTGTTGTACTTGTTCAAATAAATTTTACCTTTGTGCCATACCTTGGTTAGGAGTACCTTTCCTATGTATTGATTTTTCTGGTTCATGTTTCATAGTAAATAAAATACACTGTTCAGTTATTTTTAAAGAATATATTTTCATAAATTATAATGATCATTATAAAGTAACATATTTTAGATTTAGTTGAATTTGTATTACATTGTTGCAAGAATGTATAATTTACTGTATTTACATGTTTACTGTATGAATGATTAATTTAGATTGAATAATATTAGAATAATGGACAGAGACAGACAGACTGACTGATTTTAGTGTGGATTCAGCTTATGTAGTGTACATGGAGCCGAGTGAACTGTGTGAATGGTACAGAGCCGAGTGAATTGTCAGGAGCTGTGTCTCAACATACTGCCTGCAGAAATCATATGATGAATTTTTTTTTTTTGTTTTAGAATGAAATGTTACAATAATAATAATAAGGTTTGATTTGTTATCTCAGTACGTCATGTAATATATGATTGTAAATGAATGTATTATACAATAAAGTCATTGAATAAGTAATATAATATACAGTGCTGCATAGGTTATACCTTATTACAGAACATAAACAAAGTTTAAATGTGAATATCTGCTAAGTATAATATTGCAGTTAAATTATTGAATCTATATTTGGCTTAAAATTGGATTCATACTTATTTCATGCATAATAGAATATTGATTATGTAGTTATATAATGTTTAATGGTCAGCTCATTTTGTATCTTCTTAATGTATAAAAAATCTCAGTCAATATATTGAATGATTGAATAAATAATTTCTAGTGCAATATTGCACCTACATAAATAAATTGCACATTGAAAATAAATGAATGAATAATCTCAAGTGTCGTATTGTACATATCATGCATGTATGTAGTATAGCATGATATATCCACCTTGAATAAATGAATAAATAATCTGATGCTGTATACACTTTGAATAAATGATAGTCAGCACTGTATGGCACCTTACATGCATGTATGTAATATAGTGTGATGTTTCACACCTTGAATAAATGAGTAAATACTCTGGTGCTGTATGCGCCTTGAATTAATGAATTTCTTATATGTAGATTTAGGATTTCTTCTAATGTGTTGTTCATGGGGCTCCCTTGGAGGGAAGATATATCCAGTGGCTGGTATGTAACCAATGTCACTGACTGAGTTAAGTAGATTAATTTACCTAGAATCGTAGATTTAGGATTTCTTCTAGTGTGTTTGTGGGTCCATTGGAGTGAAGGTGTATTCAGTGGCTGGTAAGTAATTCATGCCACTGGCTGAACTATATGTAAATAAAGTTTATGTATACAATGTTATACATATATATGTATATATATGTTGTATGCACGTGTGTATGTATGTAGTACAGTAACTAGTCTGTAGGCAGTCTGATGGTAAGAACTATATGAACATATTACAGTTAGTTAATATGAATGCAGAATGAGTTACAAACAATTATACAAAAATTTATGAACATATCAATATTACATTTTTTAAAAACAATCAATGTAATTACAATAGCAATAGTATATATATATATATATATATATATATATATATCAAATCAATCATATTATGAGATACAAATTAAATGGAATTGTAACAACAGTAAAATATGCATGTAATAAACTCAATCATTAGAGATTGGTAGTAAACAATTTTTGCACAGGTCTTCAAAATTGACCATTAGGTATCTAAATCAACAACACTACTAGGTTTTCAGAAACTGAATAATGTGTTACTTCCACAATGTGGATGTATGTGTTGCTTCCAATGCATGGCAAAGTATTCTCGTTGGTGATCAACACTAAATCTCCAGCAGAAAGGTTCTGTGATTAATGGCATTGCTGCAAATAGATTGCATGATGTTTTGAAGTAGTTGCAAACAGCTTAAGTAATTAACTGGAATTTTTTTGTAAATTAGGTTCAAGCAAGATGTAAACAGAATCCAATGAAACGGTTTTGGAGGTAATGATTCTCAAATTAAAAGTTATTATGAATGATATTTTTGTCACAGCAGAAGTTGGAACTGTTGTGAGAAAAGACTTGAGTAGGTGTACCCCTAATTGATATGAATCTTTTAAAGGTTGCGATAAATGACTGAAGTCAAGATAGATACTAATTCCATATGAATAGCTTTGTTAGCAAGACTAATAAAGTACAAGATAAGCCTTAGTAATGAAACAAAAAAAAAAAACATGACAGAAGAATTGATCAGGGTTTTAAACCTCTGCCAGCCATGACGAATTGTAATTGAGCTGCCATGGTGTGTTGCACAAGAAGAGAATGTTCGGGAAGGAATCGCTCTAAATATGGTAACTGACGAAATTGTTGAACTTGGGTTCTGGACCTCTGCCCGCCATGAAGAATCACAATTGGACAGATTGAATCACGGTACTATTTATAAATCAGATATCATCAATAGATTCATTATTGTCAGAACCTAGTAAACTTCCAGAGTCACTAAAATACCAACCATTCAATTTAATTTTAGACACAAATAACAGGTTATAATAACAGTTTTATTATAAAACTATTATTATCTCTGTATTTAAAGATTCTTTGAATATTTTTGGCAATTTAATTGTTTGCATCAATCATTAACTTTAATCTAAAGTCTACAATTATTTAATGTCCTGTTAATATAGTCAATGAATCTTTAATGCAATCATTATCATTCTAATTTTGTATTTTCTGATGTAGTTGTATAAGTTTTAGAAGGACTGAAAGAATTGACAATTAGGTAGGTAACTCTTGTGTGAACTGAACAGAAGTGTAACATGATTATATTTGAAAAACTGATTCTTCTTTGAAGTTATTTATAGATGTCAATGGTATTTTAATGAACAAACAAGCAACTGGTGTAAGTTTTCTTGAATATTTCTAATAAGACTGAATTATTACAATACTATTTTTTTAAAAATAAATGTTACAATTATATTAAGAAACTCTTTAGTAGCATTTACTGTGATAGGATGTTTTTCAATGTATCATAATTGCTAATAACAATAAATGATGATGTAGCATTAAGAAATTGTTTATATTCATCGAACTGCAACTGGACATCTTCAGTACTTAAATCTACTCCAAACAGTTTAAATTGATTGATCTAGTCACTCAGTCTTTGGTTTTTAAGCGAATTAAAATATTGAGCTAATAGTTTAATTAATGATTCCAGTTTGTTTATTTATCTTGCTTATGTTGTTGTTTTTATTAACATTAAAAATATAATAGAAATGATTAAATATATAAATCCAACTCGATTTTTCTGCTATATTATTTTTGTAATTCAATTTATCTTTTGCATTGCTATTACTATCAGAGGTATTATAATTATCCCAAAGAAACTGTATAATTCATTTCACAAGTTTGTTTTTATTATCATACACTAGTAGATCTGGCAATGCTTCACTATTGCTAGATTTGTATATATATATGTGTGTGTGTGTAGATTAAATGAACAAAATTGAAAGTTTGATAAAACATTAACAAAGTGAACATTACAGAACTTCACAAAATTTAACCTTTTCATCTTTCCTTTTTCCTCATTTTCCTTTTTTATTTTCATTTTTACCATATTCCCTTTCCCCTTTTACCCTTTTGTTTTTACTCCTTTCCATTTCTTTTTTCTATTTTCTCCTTTTTTCCTTTTACCTTTTTTGATTTTTCTCTTTCTCACTTTTTCCCCACGTGTAAATCAGTTCAATAGTTTTTCAGTCTATAGAGGACATACATATCGGAAACATTGAAATGGTATCGTAAAATATTTAGTGTAGCATGTGTTGCTTTTACGTCCATCAGATAGTGTAGTTTCAAAAAAAGCATGTTTTTACCTGTCACAGGTGTGACAAAATTTCAAAGCGATCTGTGAAGAACTTTTGGAGATTTAAGATTTTGAGCAAACAAACATTATCTATATATATATAACAGAATTTTTTTTTTGTTAGTAATTAAATAAGATTATGTCATACTAGGTAACCAGTTCTTATCTCTGATAGCTAATGATGCATTTGGATTTATATTTTTACTGTTATTTGAAATAAAATAACTTTTATTAAAGTGACCATTTTCTTTTAAATTTAAATACGTATAATAATCACATACATTTCTTTCTATAATAACATTAAATTATTGTTACTTTCAAAATTATAATTTTTATTTATTTTAATTTCTTCATAAGGTAATAAATTTACACTGCATAATAGATGAACAGATATTCTTGATAAATTTAAATAAAGATCTTGTATATTTTTATTGGTATTAACAACCGCTTTGTTTGTTTTAACTTCATCTAAGTGCGTTATTTATTTTAAAATAAAGCATTAGTTTTGGAACTGTTTTAATATTTAACTCGTTTAAACTCCATTTGAAATGGATATAAAGTTCAGTATTTTTCTTGAAAAATCGTTTAATTGCAATTCAAGCTGTGTTGTAACAATGACATGTCTTTAACACAGCACCTCTTTCATATTTTAAATCCTAGGTTGATGCGAATATCTCCTTTACCTTTTTATAATAAATTGAACTAATAGTTCAATTTATTTAGTTAGAATAAAACTATTGTAAATCTTTATTGAATACTGAAAATAATCTGTCAAAAAATCTTGTAGCATGCATTAGTATATTTGTTGTTAGGTCATGGCTCTGTAACCCATAAAATGAATGTGATAATTCAAATGTTAATAAGTGATTATTTGGCATACTAATTTACAAATGATAGCTCTCACTCAAATCATAAATCAATTTTATTACTAGTTCAGGATTATATGTGTTCAGATTCATTTCTAACCTTAATGGTCTTCATCGTTGACCTTATTGTTAATTCATAACTTTTCTTTTGCCCATATTGAATTTACAAAGAATGTTTTTCTTTATTGTTATCTAAATAATTAAACAAATTTATATTGCTACTTTTGTGACATATCATTCATAAGTACTTCATAGGCAAAACTTGTTAAAACTTGTTAATGATGTGGATTCAAACAAAGTGGTAAATTCAGTAGAAACCTTGCATTAATATTTGTTACATTATTGTAATTATATAAGGACTCAAAATAATATTTCATGATGAAAGATATTTTTAATTTAATAAAATAGATTTTTGTTTTGTGTTCTCAACAGAAAAATGTAATTTATATTTATTGTTAATGAATTTAAGACATTTAAAATCTCCATAATAGTTTTTCTTGAAATCAGTGAAATTCTATAGTTAATTTAGCCAACCTTTGCCATTCCTGTCAATATATAATACATGATTGTGTTCACTACCAAGTTTAAACAATTTTTATATATGTAAATCAGTGAATTAACATTAACATTTTTAGATATCGTCTCTGTAATTGATTCTTTTTTATATTCAACAAAATGTTTAAATTCTAAACTATTCTATTATTTGTTTCTGAATTTCAATATCTGACATAACAATAATTACAGTGGCATAAATTACTACTGTAGAAAGGAAGTTAATTAGTTGAAATAATGTTAATTTTTACAGGATCCTTCTTCACTTATTTCACAATTAAAGTCAATGAAAGTAACTGTCTGTATAGCAGTTGCTCTTTGATAATAATAATAATATTAATAAAGATAAATTAAATATAAATAAATTAAAATGATATAATAATATGAATTGTTGCCAACCCAATTCCAATGTTGAGTAATATCTGTATCTCTAATAATTCCTTTTTCTGATATTAATCATAAATTAAAGTATTGAATTGTAGAACTTTCAATAACTGCGGTCAGAGGACCAAAAAATATGTTCGGTACTAAGTGTTTTTGGTGTAATAACATTCATATTGATTTCACTTTTTTATTTTATCATGTTCTTTAGTTAATGTTGATTTGCAATAACATTGAAAAGTGCCGTATAAATTTACAAATGAGGAATATGCAGATATACATTTTGTCTGTGGGTTCTGCAATGGTAATACTTACGAAACTGTTGAGGAATATCGTATACGATTTCCTAATCGAATTATTCCCAACAGACAGGTATTTACAGATACTCACAGGAAAACTAAGAGAATGTGGGTCATTTGTATTAAATTTTGAGTGGGAACGCAATAGTCGCGAACAGATATTGCCTGTGATATAGCAAAGTCCTTCACAAAGTACATGAAGATTATCTGCGTGTGTATATATTCCGCATGTTAGCATATGGAGAACATTATGCCATGAACATTTTTATCCATACCACTTTCAGTGTGTACAACATCTAGAACATGATTACAATCAGAGAATTAATTTTACCATTGGTTACTGCATAACAACGTATTAGAAACTCATACTTTTTTGTGATGAAGCAACATTTACACATAATGGTATAAACAATTCAAGAAACAATCATATTTGGAATGACACTGATCTGCACCCCACCTCAGAATCAAAGTATCATTGTTGGTTTACGATAAATGTCTGGTGCGGTGTAGTAGGAAATATTCTGATTGGACATTATGTCCTTAATCGTTGACTATGTGGGGATGGCTATCTAAATTTTCTTCAAAATGAACTTCCTATACTTTAAAAGATGTTCCTGTGGTAATGTGAAGAGTTATATATTTCCAACATGACAGAGTCCAAACATTTTTGTTGATGATTATGTAACTCAGCATCTTAATGAAACATTTCCAAATAGGTGGATTGTCTGAGGAGGACCAATAGCGTGGCCAGCCAGATTCCCTGATTTGAACTCGTTAGATATCTTTGTATATGGACACATAAAGTCATTAGTGTATGCTCAAAAATCTAACAATGAATGTGAAGTTTTACAAAGGATCATGGTTGCTGCCCACAAATGTTTGAGGAGACAGCGGCATCCTTAAAGCGTCACGCTTAAATGTGTATTGCCAATGGAGGTGGACATTTTGAGCAGCTAATGTAATAATCACTGTAAGTTTATCAAATTAAATAATTTAAATGAAAAATACTATGGAATATTTCAATGAACATTTGGTTAAAATTATTTTGAGAGAAATAGGCCTATAATTTAAATTTTTGTTTGCAGTTTTTTATATTTCATAACTGTTTAGTTATGTTTGGTTTTCAATAAAAACAAATTTGGAAACATTGTGTTCAGTGTTCATAGACGTTAATTACATCACTTTTTTAAGTATTAAATTCTCTACAAGTTTTGTAGAAAAAGTTTGTACATATTACTTATTTAAGAAAGTTATTTTAAGATAAACATTAAAAAGTAGTTTTTTGAACCCCTAATTTTGAGTTTTAAGTGAGATATCTTAAAAAGTAAAGGATATGCGTGAATTTTTCAGTTCAAAAACCATTAATTTCACCTCTCAATTAACGTTCAAAAAATTTCAGTACGACCTCATTTCACTGGGGGAGCTGAGATCAGGCGAAATCTTTTGCTAGCTGTAACTTACTAACAAAGCATTTCCAGACCTATGTTTATATGAACTTTTTTCATTATTTTGATAAACGGAATATGCCTGTAAAGTATTGCAGTTCCTCGTGAAACATTCTGTATAATGAACTAATACTAAAGAATAACGTTATGATTATTGTTCTTTCACCATCACATGCTTGCTCTTTTCAATATAGTCTAAATTTACAAAAATTGATAATTTATTTAACAGGTCCATTCATGTTCTAATTTGATATTTTTCTTTTTCAATCATTTTTCCCTAAATAGAAAAACATGGAATACTGTAGTATTTCATGTTTTTCTATTGCACTAGATACAGTAAATGTAAATACATTTAATGGATTATTTAAAGCCGTAAGCTGTTATTATATTTTTCCATATCAGCAATGCATTCTCTGAAACTTAATACAGAAATAAGTACTACGAAGATATTTTTATTTGTAATTACACATTATGTGGGTGTTGGGGCAAGAAACAGATCTTTTCTGGGCAAAAGAGAATTTTTTTAACTTATTTTGAACCCCTTTTCCACATTATTAACTCCATTGAGATAGGTCTAATCTTGCTAGATCTTCAATACTGAGGGTGCTAAGGTGTTGATTGACATTAGAGGTAGTGCATCTGTGGTGTATCTGATAGTGGTGAACTGACTTAGGGACAGTTTTCTCTGTAGTGGCTGCATTAAAAGATTAATGCTAAAATGCCTATTGGGTTAAGTTTATTGTAATAATAGTCATTTAAAAAGAATAAAATGTATCATATGATACTGATGTATCCAGAAGGTTTGGGTTCAAATCTTTGTCAGGTTTGTTATTTTTACGTGCTCTGCAAAACGTTTTTGCAATCAACTATGATTGGAATAAAATACCTGTTGTGTTACGTAAAGAATAATGCTTAATATTTTTCAAACAAGAAGAACAACTATGCAATACCTTCTTCAGATGTTACATATAGAAAATCATCATAATTTTTTTTCTTTTTTGTTGTCATAGATTTTCATCAAGTAAAGAAGTAAAGGCTTCCTCCATCAATTATTAATTTCTTAGTTATAGCCCTTGTGATATAAAGATATGATTTTTTTTTTGTAAACATGCAGATGTATTTCAGATAAACTAATTCCATATTCTAAATTTTAAAAAAATTAGAATAATGGAATGGAAGTTTTAAAAATAATGTTGAAGCTGAAATTATAGTTCTTTTTACTTAAAATTTGTTGAGTTCATAAAATTTAAATTGACTGATTTACATTATTACTGTATTGTAATCCAGTATTTATTTTAAGAAAAGTGAAATATACTTGATAAATGGATTCGAGTTTATTATGCCTGATGATCCTGAAACTTTCTTAACATTTATTATAGAATAATATTTTATATTTTACAGTAGTCATATTAGACATTTTAGTTATTTGTATTGATTATATACAACTCTCGTACAACTGCAAAGCTTATGGAATTTTTGAAAATATTCCAACTAACAAATGTATGATGATGCTAATTAATTAATTAATTTTTCAGGAGTAATGTGCTAGAATGCAAGACCTTGATCAATATAGTAAACTTCTTTTTCAAATGGATGGTTTCACAGTACTTGAAATAAATGAAAAGAGTACCAACTAGGAAATAAAACCACATGAAATAAGTGTTAATGCAATGGTTGAAGCAACTTTTAACAGTTTATTGGTCAGTTATGTTAAACTACTCCAGTTGTAGTTGCTCCTTAAATAGATACCAAGGTATTGCCTGTTATAGAGGACTAATACAAGAGATTAGACAAATATCAAGCAGAGTATTAACCATTACGCCCTTCTTAAATCCTTATTTAAATATTTTTACCAGTTAATTTAAATTTCTTATACCTTCTGCTAATTTTATTTTTAAACAATAAATCTTATTTGTAGTAATTTTTGTTGATTTTTTTATAGTGTGTAACATGAACGTCCATAAACGTTGTCAGAAGAATGTTGCCAATAATTGTGGTATTAATACTAAGCAGATGGCTGAGATCCTCTCAACAATGGGCATCTCTCCTAATCGGCCTAAGGTCAGCAGTGAACAAGTGAACCCAGTCCAGTGAACCTCTTGACTCCCAACCTGACCTCTGACCTGATCACCTATGTTATGCTGCTTGCTTTCTAGACTTTCAGTTTCTTATTTTGGTATGTCTTATGTTTATTTTAAGTTAATTTTTCAAGTCCAATATCCAGAGTTTTTTTACTAGAAAACCATACCGGAAAAATGGTATGTTTTAATATATTATTTTATCACTTACTGGAATTAAAAAAAAAATAAATGATGCTTTTTCATTTTACCAGTTTTTTCATATGATTAGTTTTTGCTTTGAATGATTTTACTATTTGGAAGGGTAATATCCCAGCAGTTGGAGTTGTTAAATGGCATGTGGCACCTTAGAACCTTATGGTAGCTCTGAAAAGGGCTATTTGGAATTTTGGAGTGATGGCCCGGAAAAGGGCCATTTGTGTGTTTTGGAAGGTAGCCCTGAGAAGGGTTGTTGGATCCAGAAGTTGTCTCTAATGAAATCTAGTCGTGGTCTGGGAGTTGCTGCTCGTCTTGGAATTGGACTGAGCTTTCTTTCAGCAGTAGTTGGGTCCCCACTGCAGCATCTGCTATAATGGTGGCCCCCAGAGCCCTGCACAGTCAGTTTGGCATCTGTCATCTTCTGCCAGCGTGGCCAAGGCAGTTCTCCCCAAGCAGTGCTTGTCTGGCTCTGTCTTCACTGCTAGGTTTCCTGACACTAGCAAACTTCATGCTGGGTGGCCTGCTGCTCCAGTGGAAATGCTGGCACCTGCCATGAGATCCCATGTTGGGGCAGCCAAGGGCTTTTTTCTTGTACTTCTGCTCTTGGTGGAGGTTGGGGACAGAATAAATTCGTGGTACTGCTTTTTGTTCGCATCTGCAAGTGGTGAGGCCGCTATGGTGAGAAAGTTGTGGTCAGTTGGCTTGATGGAGAGGAACACTCCATGGTGTGCAGGCGCGTAGGTGGACTGCAAGTTTCCCCAACATTTACCAGCTAGTATTGTGCTCATTGATAGTAGGCACAACATTTGGCAACAAGCTATTGTGTGTAGAAAATTATGAATAAAGGCTATTACTCTATGCTTGCTTATGTAGATGTTATCCTTTGATTATTTGTTACATTGAATTATAATTCTTTAATTTATTGTGGTGTAGTTTACATATATAAAAACCAATTATGTATATAGAAACTGTCTCAGGCAGGCATTGACAAAAGTTTAATCAAATTTTCTTGGTTTAGTTCTATTTGTGCAACTTCTGTATGGTGTCATTTTTAACTGGTTTTCTGCAAGCAGTTTTAATAAAGATTAAAATCGGTTTAATGGAAACTTTTTTCCTTTTAAAATAAAAAAGTTGATATTATCTGTTGTAATTTTTTATTACATTAGATGTTAGCATTTTGTTTTATGCTTTGGCAAGAATTTATGGTTAAAGAGATGCAGAACATAATTTATACATTACCTAACATTTGAGTAATTGGTACATAAGCCATTAAAAAATTATAAGAAAAGTTCCTTGAATAATAATAAATGATAAAAAATATTCCTAATTATTAATTATAAGATTTGTTATTAATTCATGTATATAATTATAAAACAAGTTATATTAGAACTTATAAAATGCTGTAGAACTACTCTTGTTAATCTTCAGATAGGTGTAACAAAATAAGATTTAGTGTGAAATAAGAAAAATGTGGTTATTTACGGAATAGGTCAAGATAACTTTTGAAATAAAAAATCCACATTTTTGTTCCAAAAAATCTGTGAGTGTAGTTGTTTAAATAAAAATACCAAAACAAAAATAAATAATTAATACAAATACAAAGCTTTAAAAAGAAAGTAAGTAAATAAATTATATACAAAGAAAACTCTTCAAGATTAGTGTTTCTCCCATATTTGTAAATATATGTGTCCTAGCTTTTTGATCACAGTTCTGAAATTTTGTTAGTCATTTGAATAAAGATCACTGTCTGGCATGAAATTTTTTACATGCCTTAAAATAATTATTAAAGATTTTTAAATTTTCATAAGCAGGATAAAAATGTTTATTGAAGCCAATCCAATATTTTATTGTAGCAATACTGCTGTTTCCAAAGTGGTAAAACCCTACTCAGATTTGGCTCTTTCTATGGGACTTTCAGCTTGCTTTGAAAATCTCATTGACCAAGATCTGTTTTGTTTTGCATTTCTTGTAGTAGATATTGTTCTTACTAAGTAAGGTTTGTATTCTTTTAAGAATTCATTGCTAAATTATCTTTTGATTTGTTTAATTATTTGCCCTGGATTTTAAATATTTAAAATTATTTGTTTTTTAAATTAAAGTTTTAATTAAGTTTGCTTCTGCTGCACTGGAGTAAAATCTCATGTAAAAAATTAAGAATGAAAAGATTGTACAGAAAAATGGTTATTATAGTAGGTCCAGTTCTTTAAATAATCAAGGATTTTTCAAACCTTAAAGAAATATATTCAGCATGAATCAAGTGGGTATGTAGTCAAAACCATTGGAATACCATCAGGGAGGCAGGCTTGTTGTATAAAGAATAGGCAGATTGGTAAGGGAACAAGCAGAGGAACTAAAATGGGATAACAATTTTAATGCTTCAAGCCCACTTCCAGGAAACTGGGGTTCACTCATTCATAACTACTGTTCATTGTTTTGACATCGAGTAGCTTAAATGTGTGCTACAACAGTACATTATAGAATAAATTCAAGTTGCCTTTAATAAATAAAGTCTTTACTCCCTGGAATTGTTTCCAGATAAATTATAAACTATTCAATCAAATTTCCACCAGAAGGGTTTAAAGTAATACGATTTTCTATTAGCTTTGCTTTATTATTTTTTAAAAAAATCAGCTCATTTTTTATTCACTTTAATTGGACTGTCGCTGAAGTTGAAGGATATTATAACATTTCTTAAATTATAATATCTTTATAATTAGAGTGAATTGAAAGATGATAAAATAATATGTTATTATTTATATTTCATGCAGTGTTTTTATTATCTGCTTAGTAAAAATTCAAATTTTGTATAATCATACTTTTATGTTTAAACCTGGATATTGAACTTAAAATGTTAAATGCATGTAAATTTAAGTTGCTTAAAACTATTTTATTTTTTATTTATTAATTTTTTCGAACATCTCTTATATAACTTTAATTTTTATTTTGCATTTACGTACATACCATTTATTTAACTGACATGTATGCTCATACGCTTGCTTAATTTTTTTATTTGCATTGTCTTTCTGTTCGCTGGAAACAAAACAAATCCTATTATCAATATGTTAGTATTATATTTCTAATTATGTTGTAAGTGAATAAACGGTGTGTGGTTAGTGTTTTATATATATATATATATATTAGTTTATGTGTGCTTATTATAAAATTATTATTGATTGTTGAAAATATATAAATACATATAATGAAAAAAGATGGTTTTGATATTAGAGATACTTATTAGAAAACTGTATTAAATATCATTTTCTAATTCTGCCAGCAGTTGGATTGTTTTTTTGTTAGATTTAGCTATTATGTATTCACTGGTTTTTAGCCGGATTCAGTGATTTTAATTTTTTTCAGTAATTTTGGTTTATATCAGGCAGGATATAGTAATTTATTTTTATAACTTTCAACTATTTTAACGTAGTGGCTTAAATATCTTATACAATTTTTTTTCTCATTGTGTCAGTATCAGAATTAAATATCCAACCTTTCTGAAAAAAATAGAAAGTTTTTATCTCACTGCTGAAAGTATGAAATGACTGTATGAAGAAAGGAATGTTGTAAAATATCCTGTAATTAACGATGATTAAGAAGTACTACTGTTAGATAAAAATTTTTCATAATGTATTAATTTCTTATTCTATCTGTTTTTTATTTTCATAGTAAAACTGCTTTATTTATTCAATTCAGCCTTCTTCTACTGATGCATGTCTGGTTACAGTAACTTTTTACTTTCCTAAATTTTATATAATTTAAAGAAAACTATATTATTGGTCAGAAAATTATTCTTTAAATTGTTATTCTTCACCAATCTAAGGTCCCAGAGTCCAAAAATACTTTATTCTTCACTACAAAAATCTGTATATAAAAGCTTTTTAATATTTATTTTTCTTTTTATCTTAACTATGTACAATCATTAAATTTGGTTTGGTATCAAGCATTTCATTTCTTTTAGAGGAATTAAATCTAAAAGAATTTTTAAAAGTTAGATATGAGGATGGAGTAATAATATTTGTAGGGTGTTGTATCTTGAAGAAGATTGGTCTTGTAAAAATTCTACATTATGTATAATGTACATATAATTATGCGTATGTTTTAGCATTGAAAGAGTAAATCCATTTACAATTATTATAAATAATATAGCTAAAAATGTTTCAAAAATGGATTTTGTAGTAATTTATTTTTATAACTTTCAACTATTTTAATCTAGTGGCTTTAATATCTTAAATTATTTTTCTTATTGTGTCAGTATCAGAATGAAATGGTTTCCAACCATATTGAAAAAAAATAGAAAGTTTTTATCTCGCCGCTGAAAGTATGAAATGACTCAATTTTTCTTGATTTTGACCGATTCGATCCAGTTTTTTATTTTTATTATTTTTTGACATATATATATATATATATATATATATATATATGAGTCGTAATACCCCCCACTCTCAAACATATAAGTTATCAATTTTTCTTTATCAACATACAAACTATCTTAATTAAATTACTCAGTTCAGCAATATTATATCCATTGTTAAAATTTTTATCACTGGGGATAGAGTAAATAAAAAAATTGATTAAGAATATTTTGTCCAAGTAACCTAAAATATTTTTGAAGTATTTGCATAAAAAAAATTGTATTGAGGTATTTTGTGTTGGGTTTTTTGATGTTGTTTTAAGGCGGAGTTTCTAAGTCTGATTTAAACTAACACAACTTTTTATTGGTTAAAGAAATCAGTTATAGAACATTGTTTTATTATTTTTCTTTCCATAAAGAAATCGGTATATAGAACATTGCTTTATTATTTTTCTTTCCATAAAACATCTAAGGTTAAAAAAGAATTCAGCAACATTGTTATCAACTTTCTTTGAATAATGATCATATCATGAGCTGAACTAATAATTGCATGAACATATATATTTTAGAAAATTTTATATACCGCTATATTAAACAGGAAAACAAAATATTCGGAATAAGTCAATTGTACTTAATAAAGACTCGCATTGAAGATGAAACATTGAGATATCGTTTTGTTTTATTTTAAGTAATAATATCAAAATATTGTAAAATGGTTTTTTTTACCTGAAGAATTATAGAATAGAATGTTGCTATCTAAATGTTTTATCTGCATATTTATATTATTTGCAGTGACTTACATGGAGTTTGAATATTTTGTGTTCCTATAATTTTAACATCCAACCGAGAAGTTATTTATAATTATTATTGTGTGTATATATACAATAATAATTGAAAAGTATACCCTGAACAGGGTTACATACTCTGTATATATACAGGTGTCCCATGAAGAAACGGAGAAACTTTCAGGTTATTAATTAATAATGAAAAAAGTTCATATAAATATAGGTCTGGAAAAGCTGTATTTTCAAGTTATGGCTAGGAAAAAATGTTGCTTGGATTTCAGCTGTTCTAATAAAGGAAATCCTACTGTAATTTTTGGGACCCAAATTAAAGGATTAAAGTTGTTGGCTTCGTATGTAATTTGAGCTGGGAAGTAGAATAAAACAGGTCTAGAACCTACAACTCCAGTAGTTTTTAAGATATCCGACGTGAAACAAAATTAATTGTTGAAAAGAGTTTTTGGGTTTGCAGTATATTAGCTTTGTTAAATGACTATAAATGTGTAAGATTTAGTAACAAAACTTGTAGAGAATTTAATTCTGAGAAAATTAATATAAATATAGTCAATAAAAAGTTTTAAAAATCGGTTTTTTATTGAAGCAAAACAGACAGAAAATTGTATTATTGTATACCTTATAAATATTATTCTTAATATAACAAAACAAAAAAATTAAAATACGTGAAATGATAAATGGTAATAGTATAACAAACTTCAGTTGCAGTAATTGTATGAAATTCTCTTTCACCATGTACAAAGTAATCTGCCCGATTTAAAATATTTCTGGTGGCTTTCCATATCATCTCATTATCTTTTTGTATAAGTTCTTTAGATTTTCGTATTTTAATGAGTAGCTCTTGTTTAATATTAACTTTTTGTGTTGGTATACTGTCATTTTCATATGGCTCCAAATGAAGTAATCTTAGTAGCATTAAATCAAGTGATTGTGGTGGTCAATTGGTTTAAGAAATTAGCATTTCAGTGATTTCTAGCTACTATAGAAAATGTGGCATTGCACTATTGTGCTGGAGAATCATTTGCAATCTAGTTTGTAAAGGCACATTAATTTTCAGAATTAAATTATCTACAAGTTTTGTTTCTAAATGTTCCACATTTATCAATCATTTAACAAAGCTACTGTATTACAAACCTAAAAAAAGTATTTTTCGACACCAAATTTGGTGTTTACATCGAATATCTTAGAAATTACTGGAGGTGCAGTTGTGAAACCTGTTTTATCTTATTTCCCAGCTCAAATTACATAAGAAATCACAAATTTTACTACTTAATTTAGATTCCAAAAATTAAAGTAGGGCATCTTTTTATTAGAAGTGCTGAAATCCGGGCGAAATCTTTTGCTAGCTGTAACTAAAAAACAAAGCGTTTGCAGACCTATGTTTATATGAATTTTTTCATTATTTTACAAGTAGAACATGTCCTAAAAGCTTCTCCCAGTTCTTCGTGGGATACCTGTATATAATATTCTGATTTTTTTTTAATTTTATAACTTTGATCATGATAAAAATTTAATTAAACATTCCTCTCAACTCTTCCTTTTTTCAGTCATATCATATTTAGTTTTTTGCCTTCACATTATTTATTTTCAACAAAATGATCACATGACATATTTTGTAACAATGGCTCATTGATTTTCCCAACGTAATTTTTATTACTGATATCAGTTGTAGTAGTAGTTGTACTTACATACTGGGTACCCATTGCCTTCATACCTGGAGATCATATGACTCCTAATTCATCACTTATGTTTAAGTTTAGGTAGAGAAATCAGTACTAAGATCCACTAAGTCCTATGACTTACTAAGGATATTGGAGTTGTTCATTATCTTGCCAAGGACGACAGATTCATGTTTGCATATCATTAAATTCTTATGCTTTTGCTGACAATAAAGGTACCATTAACAAAACTATTGTATCTTCATTTTTTAGCTTTTGAGTATAGATAATTTTTTATACATCATTAGTTTAACTTTTGATCATACTAGTATTGCATTTATGAAATAGCTAGCTTTTTTTTATCTTTATGAAAAGCTTATGATGGATAATCCTTCAAAATTGCACCAAATGTAGTATTTTGTCAATAGAGGTCAAGTTATTTATTTATTTATATTTTTTTTTACTGAGTACATACAACTGTGACTGATGTAGTATGTATGATTTGTTGCAAGCTCTAATAATATTTTTTTGAACACTAGGTTTTATCTTATTTTAAAATGAGTATTTTGAGAAAAATTAGATAAATTTTCCCAAAAATATTAAAAAGTTAATAAATTGTTAAACAATTATTAGGATTAAATAAGGTATCTGTCGACAATTAATAGATTTAGATTGATATATGAGATAAATATCACAGTGGCACAAAGATTAATAAGAACCAATAGTGGACTATATTTATTTATTTAGCATATGGCACCAAAACACAACACCAATTACAGTAAAAAATTACAAATAAAGATTTAACAAATTAATATAAGCTACTGATTCTAGAGTTGCCATCAGGAAATCTTCAGGATTCCCTTCATAAGACCTGCCCTAGGACAGCTGTCCTAGGGCAAACTTCTGTGATGTGTTTACAGTTTGATTTTCACCATACTCACAAAGGAGCGTCAGTGTTTTACCCCATTTATACAGGAAATAGGTGCTCCTACCATGCTGAGTTCGTATTCTCTTTAGCGTTGACCATGTCTTACGTGACAAGTCAAAAGTGGCCTTTGAGTAATACATGGGATTTGGTTATTCTGCTTTGTGGTCCATTCTTGATGCCAGGCGTCAGTTAGGTTAAATCCGTTCTCTATGGCAGCAATTGCTGTTTTGATAGGTGGCTTTCTAGATTGAAGTTGACCACGATTGGCATCCTCAATGTCCATATGTATTGGTAGGTATTAATTGTCCATAATCTTCTTGTAGTCTTTTACAAGAGTGTTCATATGGCACAGGTTTGTGGGTGATATGTGGCTCAATACCGGAAGCCATTCCACAGGAGTAGACCCGATAACCCTGGCAATCATTCTCATAGTGTTATTAAGTTGAGCATCAATTCTACGAATATAAGGGATGTTAAGCCACACTGGCGCACAATATTTAGCAGCCGAGTAGACTAGGTCCAGAGCCGATGTGCGCAAAGTGGAAGCCAATGCTCCCCACATTGTTCCACTTAGCTTACGTATAATGTTGTTTCTCACTTTCAATTTCTCTGCAGTTTTCATTAGGTGCTCCTTAAATGAAAGCATTCTATCAAGTGTTGCCTAGGTATTTTGGTGTCTTATTGTGAAAGAGCCATGTATTCTCGAATAGAATTTTAAGCTCCCTGTTAGCGAACTTGTTACTCAGATGGAAGCATGACACCTCTGTTTTACTAGCATTTGGTTGGGGGCGCTATCTCCAGAAGTATCTTCCCAGTTTCTACAGGTCAGCCATCAGGACCTCCTCCAACTCTTCAGATGATCTACATTTTGTTGTTAGCACACAATCATTGGCGTAGCCAAGCTTTTTAGATCTTGTCTCTGGCATGTCTGCAACATAGAGGCTGAAAAGGAGAGGTGCAGGTACCAACCCTTGTGGCAGGCCGTTCTTGAGTTTCCCTGGGTGAGTTTATATGGGATCCCATGATAACTTGGAACATTCTGTCGTTCAACATGTTATTAAGGAGGCGAGCTGTTAGTTTGCATGGGATTACACAGAGGACCTTACAAATCATGCCTTCTCTCCAGATAGTGTCGTAAGCGGCCGATAAATCAACGATTACAGCAGAGGTTTTAAGATTTCTTTGGACCCTGCTTCAATGTACGTTGTGGGCGAGAGAACTTGGTTGGTGTAACTTCTTTTTGGCCTAACGCCTACTTGTCCAATTGGTATAACATCAAATATCCTCTGACAGATTCTGTTGTAGATAAGACTTTCTAGTAATTTGTAAGTTTCTAGTAAGTTTGCTGGTTTCCCTGGTTTTAAAATGGCTACTACCTTCGATTGCTTGAACTCCTCTGGGTACGCTAGCATTACCGTTACACTACCATTATGTCAGTGAAGAATCTGCCCAGCCAAAGTTTTGTGTATTTTCCGCAGTTTAATAAAAATTCTGGATTGATACCATAGAATCTTGGTGCTTTTCCTGAAGCAACATATTTGAGCACCGACTCAATCTCTTCAAGTATAAAAGGGTAAGCGTACTCATTCTCTCCTGCCTCCCTCCTCTAGTTTCTTAGTTCATGTTTTATCTCAATTGTGTGCGCCCTGTCTCTTGGTGCTGTGAATGTTGCCACTATGTGGGATGATACGGTGTTTAGGGAGACACTTGCTTTTTGTCTGTGAATAGGAGATCCGATTCCTAATTTTCTTAGCAGAGTCCATGCATGACAACTCGAGGTCTGAAAGTTCAGGCTTCACCGTTCCTGACCATTTCTGTTGTCTTGCAGCATCGAGGCTATGAAGAAGCTCGTCTGCCACCTCGATTGCCCGTCTCAAAGAAGCTGTGGTAGAGAACTTCACTATTTTGTGACCACCCTAGGATATATTCTCTGCGAAACCCTCTAGGGGTGCACTTTTTAGCGGTTACTGCTCCAATAAATCTGCTATAGTTTTTGCTGATTGGTGATATCCAGCTTAGGCATTTATCCACATTCCTAGAAAAATTTTCCCAATTAGCCTATTTGAAGTTCCATCTAGGGCAGGGTACAGAGGTCACGAGTAAAATTTGGCTACCTGCCTCTATAATAACTGGATAGTGCTGGCTGTGGGGAAAGTCGCAGAGAAATTTTCAGGTGACTAGCAGCAGCTGACTTTTGCTGTCAGTTGAGGTGAAACATAGATCCGGATTATACTCCCGCCTCCAAGCCACTGATTTAAAAGAAAATCGGTCTTTAGCATCAAAGAGAACACTAAGATTCTCATCCTCAGCCCATCTCATCAGAGCCTCACAATCCTTATATTTCCATTGCTTGTGGTGGATATTAAAATCACCCAAGTAGATTGTATTTGGATTACTGATGTTGGCCATGAGACAGCTGGCAGTTTATAGATATTGGACACTGTTATACGATTTTAACTACATTATGAATTTCATTGCCCGTGGAGGTGGAGATGGGAGTGGCGTTTTCTATATCGCATCTAACGTAAGTAGCGACGCTGTACGCATCATGGTATGTGGCACCAAGTAATTCATATCCAGGTATTTTGCCTCTTTTCCGCAATTGTTCCTCAGTGTTACAATGTGTTTCCTGGATTGCAACCAGATCAATATTGACATTCTTCAGTAGTTTCAATAAATACTGGCTCTTAGAATAACTTATGCTTTCCATATTTATGTGGCAAATTCGGACCGAAGGTCCAAAATTTCTTGTTGGCAAGTCCTGAAAAGGACTGTTGGGTTTATCTAGCGACATGGCCTGCAGTTCATAATACCGTTGGCTTGTGTCTGCGTGGTCAGGAGAACCTATCTTGGTTTGTCTGACTGCCAGTATCTGCTAGCTCATTTAGCGTTTCCCAGGATGCACCACATGGAGGCGAACTAGCTTTACACCCAGTGGGCTTTATTTTGTGTTTTACATCATGCAGGTTCCCTAATTGATTGCAATGAGTTAAATGCTAACAACAGTATGTAAATAGTTTATTTTGTAATAGCTTGTCAATAGTTTGCTACAAACACAAGGGAGGTAAGTGCATGTGAATGAAATGATACTACAATCCTGCTGTAGTGATTTTTATAAATAGTACTTATAAATCCAGCTTATATAAAAATACACAGTGGGCTAAAAGCCAATTTCCTCTGCATGCAAATTTAAATACTGTAACAGGTGAGAAATCAGCTGAAGTAATCACATCATTATTGTTCTTCATATTTGTGTTGAGAATAATGACATTTCATTGCAGATAACAAAAACTAGCTGTGCTTCAGTATTGGCAGAAAAATGATTTAGCTGTTTTGATTGTGTTTTATTAATTGAATTGTCTCACTAAACCATCCTAACTGTGTTTTATCGATCTGATGAAAATGATTGAATTTAGGAGAAGAACTGAATGTACCTAAAATTCATGTTTGGTGAGGATCATAAATAAGGAATGTCAAGAAGCTTACTTCTTCATTAGACAGGTGATTCATGTCATGTTAAAATGCTGTTATTCAGGAGCTGTTGGACAACGCTGCGTTAAACATAGGTGTTTGTGTTTGGGTCGACAAGATGAGGCATCTCTTCATTGTGCTGTTAAAAATTGGAAACTATCTCAAACATTTCCTGAATTAATAGGATGCTGAGAAATAATTGAATGAACATTGCATTCAAGTCATCTGATACCTTGCAGTATTTTGTTCTGAGGAATTATCAAATACACACATGGTATTTTTCAAACCCTCTTGAGTTATCATTTGAAAATGCAGTTTAATTCTATTAATCAGGATAAAAATTAATCGTGATTCAATGATTAAATGCTGCTCCAAATGGATAAGGGCCAGGAAAACATTTTCTCTGATATGTATTGTATATACAATAATTTAAAAAAACCTGTTTTTGTATTTAGTTTAATTTTTAATTTTTTTCTTATTTTTATAGTTGGGAGACTGACTTTTAGTCCATCTGCATGTTTTTTCTTTTATTTTAACTTTGTTTTAGATTATTAAAATGAAATAAGTTAAAAATAATAAAACTATTATTTTTATATCTTGATTGATTAAATAATAACTCTTGATAAAGGTTTGATGAACTTAATTTTAAAACTAATAAAGTAAGGAATTTTAGTTTAGAGGAAAGACATTAATGAACTCTGATATGTCTTACTTCCAATTATGTATTAGAGAGCACTACCATTTTAAAGTAAGTAATATTTTTGGACTCTGGATCCCAAAATGTGTTGATCTGTTGAAATCCCTATTAAAAAAAATTGTTTTTAGTTATAGCACTTAATGATGGATTCTTAAAAATTTTTATTTCTATAATTGTGGTTTTTCTCTTCTTTTTTTTAAATAAAATTTGTGTGTTTGATTTATCTTTATTTCTTTTGATGGAGTCGGTTTTCCTATATGAAACAGTTATTAATTGAATTTGTTACCAACTTTATTTTGTTAATTATTATTATTTGGTGTTCAGTTGCCTCCATCGACAGGAGGTTCTAGTACAGGAGGATCCGATAAACTGAGTGGTGGAGTATCTCCTATGCCACCAGAAGATGATGCTAGTAGTCCTAGCGCTCAAAAATTTGAAGATGACAAACGTACAGAATCAAAATCTGAAGATAAAGGTTAGTTATTGTAATTTTATCTACTGTAGTTATTACTTTTAATATAAGTAACATTTCTTTCACAGATAAAAGGTCATATTGGCAATAAATATTTTGTATTTTACATTGAATATTTATTAAAAAGTAAAAATACATGATTTATCTACATTATTAAAAGTAAACTTTGGTAATCTAATAATTACATTAATTTGTTAGTTCACCTACATTTTACTTTGTACACAAAATTCCTCAGTGCTTAAACCTATATGTATATTTTTACTTTATTTTTTAATTTAAGACAAAGCAAATTTATAGTAAAAGTAATTATCTGGATTTAAAAATTCATTTAAATAGCCAGGAAATGTCATATCTTATTGATGATTCAGCTGGAATTTCATGTGGATTTTAAACTAGAAAACTTGATTTTATTTGTCATTCTCAGTAAATAATATGGTTAAATGTACAACATAAAAACAAATAATCCACAGACTAAGGCTTTGAAAACTAATTGGATTTCTGTACATTGTGCTATATTAGAGTACTATACTGTACAATTTTTTCTGAAATAATGTACATTTTCAATGTATTTCAGTCAAAGAAGTTAAAGTGCAATAACTCGGTTATCTTTTTCTTTTTTTTATTACTTTTTATATAATCAAATCATATTCCCCAATTGCTTAGAATCTGTAAGTAATTAGCATTAATTTTGTAAAACTAAGTGTTCTTTTTATAATTGTTCTAAAATGCTAAACTTCACTATATAAATTTTGTACATTTAGCACTCTTTTGGTAGTATAGAACAGTTTTTCAGTTAAGTTTTTAAATTTAGAATTAAAATTTAATTAACTAAAAAAATGTATATTGCATGTTAGTGTTTTTATGGTGCACAATCTCTGTTTAGCCCTTGTGACCTGTTGTCTAGTTTTAATTGCCTCATTAAGGTATGTTATTGATATGTATTTTAATTTTAAAAAGGAAAAACAAATTTTTTCCACTTAAATGTCCACATCTTTGAAAAACATTGTAACAAAATTTGAAGCTTTCCGGCGTTTCATTATTTAGTTAGAATAAGTTGTTTTTGTTACTTAATTTATTAGTTCAGACAAAAAACTAAAGTACGAATGGTTTTCTTGGGATTGATCTGTAGTATTTAACAAAGAGGAGAACTAGCAAGAAAATCAGAAAATTCAGTTTGAAAAAGTTATTTAGTAAGAAATTATTTACGTATGTGCATTTTTATATCAATTATTTTTACTATTAAAATTATTGTCAGCAGATTTGGGAGTTGTTATACCTCATAAATCTAAACAGATTTTAATTTTAAGTAATGAACACTTATTGTTAAGCAAACTTGATAATGATGAGGACAGTAGTTTTTTTTTATTTATTTATTACAAACAAGTAGCCTAAATGTTGTTTGTTAATTGGTTTTTTAATGATAATTAAAATATATATATATATATATATATATATATAGTTCATTAATGTTTAATTCACTTGATTCATAATATAGAAGTTTTTTTTTTGTCTTCAGTCATTTGACTGGTTTGATGCAGCTCTCCAAGATTCCCTATCTAGAGCTAGTCGTTTCATTTCAGTATACCCTCTACATCCTACATCCCTAACAATTTGTTTTACATATTCCAAACGTGGCCTGCTTACACAATATTTTCCTTCTAATATTAAAGCGACTATTCCAGGATGCCTTAGTATGTGGCCTATAAGTCTGTCTCTTCTTTTAACTATATTTTTCCAAATGCTTCTTTCTTCATCTATTTGCCGCAATAACTCTTCATTTGTCACTTTATCCACCCATCTGATTTTTAACATTCTCCTATAGCACCACATTTCAAAAGCTTCTAATCTTTTCTTCTCAGATATTCCGATTGTCCAAGTTTCACTTCCATATAAAGCGACACTCCAAACATATACTTTCAAAAATCTTTTCCTGACATTTAAATTAATTTTTGATGTAAACAAATTATATTTCTTAATGAAGGCTCGTTTCGCTTGTGCTATTCGGCATTTTATATCGCTCCTGCTTCGTCCATCTTTAGTAATTCTACTTCCCAAATAACAAAATTCTTCTACCTCCATAATCTTTTCTCCTCCTATTTTCACATTCAGTGGTCCATCTTTGTTATTTCTACTACATTTCATTACTTTTGTTTTGTTCTTGTTTATTTTCATGCGATAGTTCTTGCGTAGGACTTCATCGATGCCATTCATTGTTTCTTCTGCAAATAGTAGCATCTTTATCTTTTCACCTTGTACTGTTACTCCAAATCTAAATTGTTCTTTAACATCATTAACTGCTAGTTCCATGTAAAGATTAAAAAGTAACGGAGATAGGGAACGGAGAAAGGGACTCCCTTTCTTATTACGGCTTCTTTCTTATGTTCTTCAATATAGAAGTAAATTGCAGAAATTTAGTATTAAAATGACAGTGAAAAAAAAATCTTATAGAGCTCATAGATCACATTAATTATATTGCAGTAGACATCAGCTGTGTACATCTTGAAGTTTTTCTGTAACAAAATGCTCATTCTTATTCTGTCTTTAAATTATTATTTACATTTGGCGGTGCTGTCTACCTAGTGGTAGTTGTCTAGTAAATGAAAATTATCCTTAATCAGTTTGATGACAAAAATCGATAATTTATTTTTGGAAAGTACTAGTTAAGAAAGTAATCTTCTGTAGGATAATTCTATTTAAAATAAAAATTCTGTATGTAACAAACAGATTGCTGGTATATTTTCTGTTGATGTCTAAAATATTTTTAAATCTTCCTTTACATTCTTTTTATTTCTGTATTATCTTGATTGATTACTTTTTAAAATATTTTTAGATTCTAATAGTAAATAACTAGACATACACTGCAGAATATTAATTGTAATGTAGAATTATGTATTGATTGAAAATCAATCTGTCTTGTTTGAAAATGAATTTTTTAAATCTATTTTAACAAAATTTCAAAATCAGACAATGATTTATTAAATTTACAGACTTTGAGCATTATTTATTGTATATTACAAAACATATCAACATGTATGTTATCGTATGTCTATCCAGTAACATACAATTTAACACAAATAAATTCTAATCATGAAAGGTATTATTTATCTTTTTCTATATGCTAAAAAAGAATGATTATCTCAAAGTAATGGTGAAAATTTTACGGGCCTAAAAAATTTATCTGAAATAACTTACATTATTGGTGGCTCAGGGAACTTTGCAGGGGGATGGCATAGTAAGTGTTAAAACTATCTAATCTGTTAATGATTAAAATTGTCCTGAGATTACTATTATTACAGGTGTTGTAATGTTTACTAAGGATGAACATTCAGTATTTAGTAATGATTTGAGATTTTTAAATGGCTTTCAATATTGCTAGGGTACAATTTGATCATTAGGTTTCACCTAAAAGTTGAGTGTCTGAGTAATCAACTCAGTTGTGGACAGAACTAACTTCCAATCTGCAATTTGGCTTACAGCCTCTCATGAGCCCCAGTATATTCTCATGATAATAAAATTAGTTATTAAATCAGTAAATTATTCCTGTTACATAAATTTATAAATTGTGAGAGATCATAAATACATTAAAACTGTGATTCTTAAAAATTAATATAATGTTTGTTTAATTGTAAGTTATTGCATCAAATCAAATTTTACAATTTTTTTTAGGTGGTGTTGATCGTAGAAAGATGAGTGTTGAAGATTTTCATTTTATAAAGGTACTTGGGAAAGGAAGTTTTGGAAAAGTTATGCTTGCTGAAAAGAAAGGTTCCGAGGAAGTATTTGCTGTTAAGGTCTGTAAATGTCATTAATTGTTACTGGAAATAATTAAATAAAACTTTTTTAGTTAATATCATTTAATTTATTTTGTCTTGTAGAATAAATTGTGTTAGGTTTATTTTATATAATGCAGTTTTAAACCAAAATGCAGTTAAAATATAAAAACATATAAATTTTATTAACCCTTTCAAACACTAATAGCCACATGTGAGGCAAAGTGCTTTAACAAACATGCTTTATAATATTTAAATTTCATTTTTTCATTTCTAATTTTATTTTATTATTTTTTCTATTAGCAATATGATGGTAGATTTGATTAATATTTTGATAACTGGAATTTTCCTTTTGTTTTGCAGTGCTTGATAGATATAAAAACATTCTTACAGAATATAGGCCTAAATATGTATTTATTACAATAAATTTCTGTTAAAAAAAAATTAATGTTTGAAGTTAGAAGTGTCAGCAGCTATAAATAATTCTCTTATCATATTTATATTTAACTAAAATGCATGCCTTCTATGAATAAATTTAACTAAGTACCACATGAAATTAAATTTCTTAAAAATGCTTAATGGTTTGTCAGAATTTTATATTTTCAGAAATTTTAGCTTTAGATTTTTATCTGTAAGATTTTAAAATAAAATATCAAAGGAAAATATTGATATTAGAAATGTATGTGAAAAAAATGTGTTCCATTATTTTGATCAAACTGTGTTATAACTGAAAAAGTTAACTGTACATTGTTACTGAACTATGATATTGAACTATTTTTTATTTTGTCTTTTATCAGGTGCTAAAGAAAGATGTGATAATTCAAGATGATGATGTTGATTGCACGATGACTGAAAAAAGAATACTTGCTTTGGCAGCCAAACACCCGTTCCTTACAGCGCTTCATTCATGTTTCCAGACAAAGGTAAATTATATTAGTATTTGTTTTTTTTTCCTTATTTTAGTGTAGTGTTTGCCTTTATTTAAATTTATAGTAAAATTTAACATATTGACCACCTTTAGTCAACATTCATCTCATACAGACACTTCAAGATGGAATTTTTATAAAATTTTGGAAAAAATTGTATTTTTTTCATAAGATTAATGTAAATTTTTTCTCACTTCAACAGTTGTACTTCCAGATGTGCAGCAATTAGAAGTCAGTAGTATAACACTGTAGAATAATAAATAATTTTTAAAAATGATAATTCAGGAGGAGATTATTTTTCTCTGCTTGTAGATTTTGCAATACATTTATCAATTTTAATTACCATTACCCAATAGAAGTAGGTTTTAGTTACTTGTTCCTTAAACACTGTCAGTAATGAGTGTTTATGCCTTCATTAATATAAACCCTCTTTTATTGATATAAAAAATTTTCCAAACATGTAGGCTAATGATCTCTTAAAGAAAAACGTACAAATATAGAAACAATGCATTAGCCATCGTAATTAATGTTTAACATAATATTCAAACATTATCTGTCAGTATGAGCCATCTATAATGTGATCAGAGTGTTTGTATAATTTTTTTGCAACGTTTGTTTCTTGGTTGTAGCCAATTTTTTTTTTAAATTGATGAATAATAATATACTAAAAAGATGATAAATTATAAAAGAAAAATAATGTATTTTCTAGTATGTCAAATGGAAAAGTGTGATTTCATTATTGTTGATTTATTAGTTTTATAAATTTTATTTACATTTTCTATTGGAATTACTTGGTTTTACAGCTTTTGAAAAGGAAATTTATTTTATTAATGGTTAGTATTATGGAGCAGCTGTTTAATGAATAATTTTAACTCATTTTATTTTGAGAGTAAAACAAGAAATTTTTAGGCAAGCAACTTTTGTTAGTAAGAGGAATGTCTTACAATCTTGAGATAAAAAATAAAACTTCTTTGAAAGTCAGTTCAAAAATAAATGAAAAATGTTGAACTTACACACACATACACACACACACATATGTATTCTCTCAGTGTGTGTGTGTGCGTTCGTTCATGTGCACACATATACTTATGTAAAAACATTTTCAATGCAGATATTAATATATTTTCTTTTAATTTTAATGATAGCCAGTAATAATATCAAAACACTTTAATTGGAAAAAGTTTTTTTTCTTAATAAAATGCCTGCAGGTGCTGTACAAAATTGATTATTTTACAGTAAATGATTATAAAAATTACTTAGTCTAGTTCTAAGGGGATCTATTTTTTTAATTTAACATTTTGAAGAAATGTGAACAAATTATTAATGATGATTGCTTGCAAAAAAAAAAATATGAATACAAAGATAAAATATTCTTAGTAATAGTTATCACTCTAAAATTTTCTAAAAATTAGTTTGTGGAATTTGTCTTTGTTGCTCCGTGACTCTCTTGTAAAAGTAAGTATCTTTACATTCCCTGTAGCCTGTTCTTTTTTAATAGTTTACATAATATCTGGGTATAAGCTTTTAGTTCAATTTTGACATTTTGTCTTGTTAAGACTAATCTAGTTCATCCTAAGCAATGCCATTATTTGAACCTGTGTAATCAAAGTTCACTAGTAACATGGACATTGGGGATCTTAAAATAAGCTGTGCTTTTAACAAAGCAGGTCAGATCCTTCCAATATTAAAGCGACTATTCCAGGATGACTTAATATGTGGCCTATAAGTCTGCCTCTTCTTTTAACTATATTTTTCCAAATGCTTCTTTCTTCATCTATTTGCCGCAATACCTCTTCATGTGTCACTTTATCCACCCATCTGATTTTTAACATTCCCCTATAGCACCACATTTCAAAAGCTTTTAATCTTTTCTTCTCAGATACTCCGATTGTCCAAGTTTCACTTCTATATAAAGCTACGTTCCAAACATATAGTTTCAAAAATCTTTTCCTAACATTTAAATTAATTTTTGATGCAAACAAATTATATTTCTAACTGAAAGCTTATTTCACCTGTGCTATTCGGCATTTTATAATGCTCCTCCTTCGTCCATCTTTATTAATTCTTCCCAAATAACAAAATTCTTCTACCTCCGTAATCTTTTCTCTTCCTATTTTTATATTCAGTGGTTCATCTACATTATTTCTATTACATTTCATTACTTTCGTTTTTTTTTTTGTTTTTTTTTCATGCAGTAGTTCTTGTGTCGGACTTCATCCATGCTGTTCATTGTTTTTTCTAAATTTTTTTTACTCTCAGCTAGAATTACTATATCATTAGCAAATCAGAGCATCTTTATCTTTTCACCTTACTCTTTTCATCCTTATCTTTTCACTGTTACTCCAGATCTAAATTGCTCTTTACAATTATTAACTGCTAGTTCTATGTAAAGATTAAAGAGTAACGGTGATAAGGAACATCCTTGTCAGACTCCCTTTTTTATTATGGCTTCTTTGTTATGTTCTTAAATTATTACTGTTGTGTTCGGTTCCTGTAAATTTTAGCTATTATTCTATCTCTTAATTGAGCACTAATTTTTTTTAAATGCTGAACATTTTATTCCAGTCTACATTATCAAATGCCTTTTCTAGGTCTATAAATGCCAACTATGTTGGTTTGTTTTTCTTTATTCTTTCTTCTACTATTAAACTGAGTGCTAAAATTGCTTTCCTTGTCCCTGTACTTTTCCTGAAATCAAATTAGTCTTTTCCTAACATTTTTTCCACTCCCCTTTCAATTCTTCTGGTCAGAATTCTAGTTAAGTTTTTTGATGCCTGACTAGTTAAACTAATTGTTCTGTATTCTTCATATTTATCTGCTCCTACTTTCTTTGGTATCATAACTATAACACTCTTTTTGAAGTCTGATGGAACTTCCCCTTTTTTTTTTGTAAATGTTACATTCCAGTTTGTGTAATCTATCGCTTCCTCACCTGCACTGCGCAGTAATTCTGCAGGTATTCCGTCTATTCCAGGAGCCTTTCTGCCATTTAAATCTTTTAATGCTCTCTTAAATTCAGAGCTCAGTATTGTTTCTCCCTTTTCATCCTCTTCGACTTCCTTTATAACACCAATTTCTAATTCATTTCCTACGTATAACTCTTCAATATATTCCACCCACCTATCGACATTTCCTTTCGTATTATTAATCTGTGTACCATCTTTGTTTAACACATTATTAGATTTTAATTTATGTACCACAAAATTTTCCTTAACTGTCCTGTATGCTCTGTCTATTTTACCAATGATCATTTCTCTTTCCACTTCTGAACACTTTTCATTAATCCACTCTTCTTACGCTAGTTTACACTTCCTGTTTATAATATTTCTTAATTGTCGATAGTTCCTTTTACTTTTTCATCACTAGCATTCTTATATTTTCTATGTTCATCCATCAGCTGCAATATATCTTCTGATATCCAAGGTTTTCTTCCAGTTCTCTTTGTTCCGCCTAAGTTTGCTTCTGCAGATCTAAGAATTTCATTTTTAACATGCCCCCATTTTTCTACATTTTCTACCTATCTTTTTTATTCAGACCTCTTGCAGGTGAAGAGTTTTCTTCACCTCCTCTTCCTCAAAATTCTCTAAATTCCACTGATTCATCTGACACCTTTTCTTCAAGTTTAAACCCCAATCTACATTTCATTATCACTAAATTATGGTCACTATCAATGTCTGCTCCAGGGTAAGCTTTGCAGTCGACGAATTGATTTCTAAATCTTTGCTTGTATAATCTATCTGATACCTTGCAATATCACCTGGCTTTTTCGTGTGTATATTCTTCTATTACTAAGAATATTTCTATTGAAGAGATTATAAAAACTGTTGTTATTAATGAAAACAAATTGAAGTAAATAAATTACAAGTTATAAAATTTTTTGTAGGAACGATTGTTTTTTGTCATGGAATATGTAAATGGAGGTGATCTAATGTTTCAAATTCAACGAGCACGAAAGTTTGATGAACCAAGAGCTAGATTTTATGCAGCAGAAGTAACACTTGCTCTTCAGTTTCTTCATAGACATGGTGTTGTGTATAGGTGAGATTTTCATTTATTACAAATTTCTAGTTCATATAGTTTGATTTGATTACAGTTTTCATATACAAGATAGCTTACAATGTAAACTACACATTAAAAAAAAAAAATATATATATATATACATTTAGTTTTTCTGCACATTGTTAGTTTTTGACTTTCAAAAGGAGATTTTTACTTTTAGAAGTTATTACATTTTCTGCAATGACCAGTTTGGACTGCTTAATTAATATTTAAGTACTGTCAACAGGTGCTCCAAAATATAGCACTCCTGAATTGTGCTTCCAGATCTTATTTGAGTAAATTGTATAACTTCATCAGTGAAATTATTTGTAATATTATTGATAGTTCTCCATTTTTAAAACATTTAAAAAATATCGTTTGATCACAGTGGGTTAATGAACGTCACTGGTAACACTACTCCTACATTTTTTAATTATTTTTGTTGCAAAAAAATCTTTCAGTATTTTTAAATTATTTTAGGAAAAGATTCTGTTATTAATAATTTAATATGATTGGAAGCTTAATAAATATTGCAATAAAATTGTGTACTAGTAGTGTTACGCCTAGTAATTAAGAGAGAGAAAAGAAAGTCAATTGCTTCTACTTGTAAAGTAGTAGTACTTGTAAAGGTTTATTTATCAGCATTATCCAAGGATATTTATAAAACATGAATCTATATACGTAGATGTTAGTAAAAATTGTGTTGAAAGGGATTCTGTATAACAAAATTAAGGTACAAAAGAGAGAATGATCAACAATTGGCATATTTTCTCTATGACAAGGACCTAATCTGATTGTATATAAGACACGTTTCAATAACTGGTTGCTATTAGAATTCAGTTTTATAGAGTATGGCAAATATAAAAAAAAATTATTATCTTATTGCTATTATATTAAAAATAATAATCTAAAAGAGTAATCTCTGATTACAACTATTGAAGTATGCTGTAATTCTTTCTTATTAGTCATTTTTTCAGGAACCTTTTGTGGAACCTTTAAAACCTAATAAAAAATGATTTTGGGTTCAAAAGGTAATATATTTGACTTATTGAATAGTGCTGGTTAATGTTTTAGTATTTGAGTAATCACAATTCTGTTGATAAAATATAATAATACGAGTGAAAAGTCACGCAATTGCTGCTGCTTTGCTAAGTGTAGACTAAATGTCATCATATTCTGGTGTATAAATAAAAATATTTATAAGTATATAGAAGTCCATTACTAATGGAGGGTTATTTTATATATCTCTTGTTGGTATTGAAGGCATAAATATTTTGTTCACAGATGTAGATTCCCTACTATTTACAAGGATTATTCATAAATTATTTTAAATACATATGTAGTTCCAATATAATTATAAATGCAACATTTTTATGGACGCTTTTTATTAAATTTTAGGTTTATAAATGCTATTATTCAAAAATTTAGGAAAATTTACAATAATTTTTTTTTCTAACAGGGATTTAAAACTGGACAATATTCTGCTTGATAATGAAGGGCATTGCAAGTTGGCTGATTTTGGAATGTGTAAAGAAGGTATTTTAGATGGTGCAACAACTACTACTTTTTGTGGTACACCTGATTACATTGCTCCAGAAGTAAGTTCTTTTTATGTTTTTGTTTGGGGGGGAGGGGAATCTAGTGTAGTTTGATTCCAGTCTTGACTAGTTTGTTATATTTTCCATTCCTTTTTGTTTCATGCTAATATTTCACCACCATATATCTGTAATTTTGTTACTTAATAAATATTCCAAAACATTTTATATTGATTTTGAATTTTTTTAAAATCATTTAATACTATAGATATATTGTTAATCTTTTTTTGTCACTTTTGGATTACTGATATTTGGTTATAAAAATTATGAATATCTAAATTGCAGATACTTCAGGAGTTAGATTATGGTCCAAGTGTTGACTGGTGGGCGCTTGGGGTCCTAATGTATGAAATGATGGCCGGGCAACCTCCTTTTGAGGCAGACAATGAAGATGATCTCTTTGAGTCAATTCTGCATGATGATGTCCTCTACCCGGTCTGGCTTACAAAAGAAGCTGTCTCTATTCTAAAAGGAGTAAGTCAGAAATTCTCATATTAGTAGTTAGAAAACCTCATATTAAAAAATAACTATAACCTGCACATTTAGATTCTTTCAAGGAACTTTTTAATCGACTTCATGTATTATTTTTAATTCTTTTACTTAATTTGTATATTTCTTAATGGCTTTTTTTGAACTTGTTTAGATTTTATATAGCCAGATAAGTGGGTGGTTTGGTAAGTCAGTGACTTGAAACTTTTTTTTTTTACAAAAATTCAATTTATTTTTCAGCAATTCTCCTTTAGTTAGATACTACTTATTGCAGCAATCTTCTAACTTTCTTTTATGCCCTCTAAAAAGTATGATTTGACAAACTGTCAAAACACTCATTCATTTCAATAATAACTTGCTCATTCAATGAAAATTTCTTTAGGTTTGGAAACAAAAATAAGTCAGAATGGGCTAAATCTGGAGAATTGGATGAATGAGGAAGTAATTCATAACGCAATTTAGCTAATGTAGCAAGTGAAATCGCAGATGAGTCAGCTGGCACATTGTCATGGTGAAAGAGCACTTTTTCTTCATTATCACATCAAATCTGTATAATAATTGGAAATAATGTTCTCCTGTGATCGTTTTTCCTTTCTGTAGGTAATCGCTCATACCATGTGCATCCCAGAAAACCATGGCCATGAACTTACAGCTGATGGAATTGTCTATTTCCATTTTGCCCAGTCCACATTTTTGACTGCTGTTTTGTTTTTGGTGTACAAATAATTAATCCATGTTTTATCAGTGGTAACATGATGCAATAAAAACTCATTTGGATTGTGCTGATAAATTGATACAATGGCTTTGAAATTGTTATGTGGCGCCACTTTTGAGCCGGTAGCAATCACAGCAGCCAATAGCTTCCGCATTCCCAACTACTCATGTAAAATACGTCATGCACATTCAGTCGAAGTATTCTTGATCACACTAATCTCACGTACCTTTCTTCTGTGATCTTCCAGTATGATATCATGGATTTTATCAATCATTTCTTGAGTGGTCAAATTTTTGGACTCCTGAACGCTCAGTGTCAGTTCTACTCATACGACCACAGTGAAATTCAGTAAACCATTTTTGAACCATACATGTGAAGGAGCAGACTTTCCAAAATACTTTTGTAGCTTTTATTCTGTTTCCTTTAATGTTTTTCCTTGTAAATAGTATTGTTTTATGAGTACGGAGTACATGTTTTTCTGTTTTCCACATCAACTTTCAAACGTTGTCAAATATCTATTAATTATCAGAATGACTCAAAACTTTATATGCAAGTCTAGATAAAATAAGACATAATGGAGGTTCAGAACAAAAGTGGACAATGTCCAAAAATTTTCAATTTGAATTAATAATTTTATAATACAGTAATAATGCTATATTTTTCAGTGCAATGATGAACCTAGTCAGTAGTTCCAAAATAAGCCACTAGATTGCAGTAGTCTGTTTTTACAAAACACATTTTATTGATAGGTTCATAGCAGTAGTGGATGAAATCCGTACTTGGATTATTGTTATTTGTCAGTGGTCTCTGAATGTTGGTTTTTTTATTTATATGATTTTGTTTTTGATTATTATTCAGTAATTATTTATAGTTTTAGTAAAGTGAAATTATTGAGAAGATAAAATATCCTCTAGTGAAGAATGGTTTGCAAATGACTGCAATTTTAAGGTAAATATTTTATTGTTACTTATGTAGTTTATTGCATATAGGTTATGTTTAATTATACAATATAGGTTAGACATTGGTTCAATAAATTACTACATAGTTCTAATTTAAAAAGTAGACCTACAAATTAACCTAAAATCTAACTTATTAGATTTATGTTCATCTACAAAAGTATAGATTAGATTTAAATCAAAGAAACCTACTTATACAAATGAACCTGTTAAATTTGAAATTTCTATATTTCTTCCAACATACAAAATAATGCACTGTTAGATTTAGAATAACCTTCAATATACATATGTAACAATTTGACATTTGTGAAAAAAAAACCCTAGCATATGCACTACAATACTCATGTTACTGAATTTTTATTTTGAGAATAAAAATTTAAAAAAATTTATTTTATTTATTTTCTAGGTACAGATAATGAAAACACCAGTTGGCATCATCACTAGCATCTAAGCCAGCAAGACTTTTGAATTCTACAGCTCAAATTATAGATTCTGGAATTCTGATGACTTCAAATAATTCAATTACAGGTTCTCAGATTCCCACAACTTCAAATTCTAATGACAGTTAATTTAAATTATTTACTGTAATTACCTATTAAAGAATTCAAGTAATTCTTTTGTTTTCTATGTAAATTTAAATGTGTGGGACTTCTGAAATATATGCTTTTTTTTTGTTCCAGAAACCCCACAAATGCTGAAACAGCAAATGGTGACAGTGAAGGAATGAAAAGAGGTGGTTGAGAAGTAAATGGAAAATGTTTCGAAATGAAGGAAATTCATATGCAACAAAAGATAAAATTGTTGCAGCTAAAAAATTTATACATAATTTTGATTATAATTGTACTAAGACATGCTTTGAAAGGTTTTCCTTGCAAAGCAGTATGAGAAAGTTTCTTTGGTACATTTTGGAGATTATGGACTATTTAAACAAAACTTATTTTTGCAAGGCTCCAAAAAAAAACGCCAAAAACCGAAAAATCACATATAGATGGAAGTGGTTTTGCTATATCTACAGTCTTTTATTATTATATTGATAATGGTAATAAAACTGTAAGAGTTTGTAAAAAAACTTTATCTCCAAGCATTACAAATTAGCTGGGGTAAGTTGTACCGAAATGTTAGTAAACCAGAAGAAGTCTTTGCTGTTATTGATAGCAGAGGAAAAGCTCCATCTAGTAACGAGGTAGATGACACCTGTTATTGTTCACATGAAGTCTTTTCCTTGTTATCAGAGCCACTGTTCATAGAAACAATATTCATATAAAAAATATTCATCATCCAATTTAAATATTAAGAAAATTTATGATCTTTATATTGACAATTATAAATATGAGAACAAGCAGCCTGTTTAAGATAAATTTTATTATTATATACTTCAACCAAATTAAATTTGCAATTCAAAGTTCCATGTAAAGATGTATGTCACAAATTAGACACAACTGATTTGAAGATTCAAGCTGAAAAAAGATGAAAATACCAAAGCACAATTAAAAAATGAAGAAATTGCAAATGCTGAAAAGTCCAGGCAGATCTTTCATTAAGATGCTGCATCTGCTTCTTCAAGTACTTACATCTTTTGACTTGCAGAAAGCATTATTACCCTTTCCAAAATTAACAACTTTTATTACATATTGCAAGAGAGACTTGTTTGGGATGCATTCCTTTAACAACTTAACTGGGTCTATGTATGTGTGGGATGAAACTCTCAGAAGCAGAGGCACAATAACTTGCATCTTGCTTAGGAAACATTTACTGAAACATGCAAAGATACACAAAAGAATCTCTATTCCAGTTTTTGTAGAGGCCAAAATGAGAGAGTATTTAAGTGGCTTGCCCTTCTAAACCTAGTGCAAAAAACAGACATAGACATTGACATAATCGACCATAAATTTATGGTCTTTAGCCATTCTTTTATAACATAGAGTTTGGTTTGATTGAAAGAATGAGCAAGTATAAAATTCAAAGAAAAAGAAACCAAAATTTTAAGTAATTTGTATGAATAGTGAAGAGTTCTTAAGTATAAAGGCATTGGAAAAAAGCTGTCTGCAGTCATAAAAAACAGTTTCCCATGATAAATTAAACTGATTGAAAATACGCAGGATGCATTTCGAAAAGGGGTCTCCTTTTTTAATAAAGTTTAAAGAATCATTTTCAGACTAGGTTGAATTTAAGGAAATAAATTTGAAAAAACATTGATGAGTATTGTTCAGGAGCTATTGTATCAAAGTGTTTGGCCAGTAACTGCAACAAGAAAAATGATATGTTATTCTTATTACCATACATTCCACTAGTCTGCTGCACTTTTTTCAGAAACCTTCTAATTGTACTGAACACGCAATGATGAATTTGAAGAAAAGTATGGGATTTTGTATAGATTAGGATTGTTCATAATGTATTTATTTTGTTGATAATAAAAAGTGTTTTTTTGCATTTTTTAAATTTATTTTTGGTTATTACGTTTCTGTAAAAGTTTAAATTCATTAACGTTAAAAAGTAAATAAATTAACTATTTGTATTCATTATTGATATCACAATGCTCCTTAGCTGTTTTGATCTTTTCTTTATCATATAATTTTTATCCAAAAAAAATTTCTTATTGTGTATTACTGCTAAGCATTATTTAAAAACATAAACCTGATTAAAAAAGTTACAAATAAATACATTAAAATCAATAAAACACTTTTTTTACTTTATTCAACTTTCTGTTGTTGATATTCATCATAAAATGACAATATTTTCTAACAGCTGATTAGTTTTCTTAAAGTTTTCAGAGGAAAAGTGAACCAAGCTGAAATGGGAAAAATTTGTTAGTCATTTAAAATAGTAAAATTAAAATCAAGTGAAAATATGTTTGTCTGAATTAATTACACCACCAGAACTTCAAACTCAATTTTTTCAAAATGTTGTCAAAGGGACTTAATTCATTTTAGTTCTGAACCCTCCAAATGAAGGAAAGAAAGTAGGTGATTGGAGTATACCATCTTCTGAGAAGTCATTGACTTATTGAACTGACCTCATATAGTGTGATGAAAGAGAGCAGTTCCCTGTAAAAGTAATTGAGAGGAATCTTCTGTTTAATTTTTTTTTAGATAAATGAAAATTGTAAATTTGAGTTATTAGTGATTTTATGAAAAATAAAGCATATGAGTAATTATATTTGCAAAACAACTTAACAATATAACCCTTATGCCCGAATTAAGATTTTCACTAATCTTATTTACAGTTATTATAAATTCTCTTTCCAAGTTCTTTAGCGTTTTTCATCTTTTAATTAAAAAAATAATAAATTCCAATTGTTACTTGTACATATACACATTCCCTTCTTTTGGTGTGATTTCCTTCATAATTTTTTCAATTCTTTCTAAGTTTGATGAGCTTAGCTCTGGAGAAGGAGGTAGCTGTGTGCTTGTTAAAATGATTCAGTCACAGTAAGATTTTCCTGTTTGAGATCTAGGATTTAGTGACTGCCTATATATACAGTGGCACAATTTTGTTGCAACTGTGATAACTTTGGGATAGATGGGTTCTACAAAAATTAAAGTTTCTTTGACAAAAAAATGGCTTGTTATTCATTTCCTGGTTGTTACAACCTGTACCCTGATCATTTCTTATGAAGGAGAATTCCATATACGGTGTGTGTCTTATGAAGAATTATAAGATAAGTGGCTGTATTTTATCTGAATCCAATACATGTAAGAAATATCACTGTGATATTTATCCTTGTCGACAATGTTTAGTCTTTGAACTATTGTAATTTTATTAGAGGAAGGTAATTATATCCCAACTGCTTGGTAGGCAGTTGCAAGGTCAGTATATTTCTACCAGGTCATTTTTCATATATATTTTTAGAAGTTTCACCCAATACCATTAAGTTATGTTCAGTAGGTTTTCTTCTATTAATGTTGGTATACTGATTGATGTTCTGCCACTTTCTTCAGCCAGCATCATGAATTGTCCTGGTCTCAATCTTTATCATAGTATGTAATCTACGTTAATGTAAGAATGGTACATCTGGAAACCTTAAAAATACTCATATTGCACTTCCTATGAACACTTGACATGACATAAAACAGTTCCTTACTAGGAATGTACAATTTTCTTAACAATTACTAACTACAAACTTAAAAAACAAAATATAGAAAATGTAACATAAATATGTAAAGAAATATTGAAGATTAACATGACTGTTTGTCTCACTACAATCCTTCTGATTATATCTGTAAGTCAAAGATGGACAGCTGTTATCAAATAAATTTCAACAAGAACATAACATGAAATTAACATCAATTCCAAATCTAAGGTTATTCATATTAAGTTTCCAGTATGTTTTTCATTATTTATTATTTAAAAAAAATATATGTGTGGAATTGTTAAATAAAGTTTTACACAATAAACTATAAAACATTTGAAGTTTTATTATTTTTGTTAATTTGGTTTTTACTTTAATGTTAATAAAATTTAGTTAGAATGAAGGAAATTGTTGTTTTCAATTGTGCTTATATTATAAGTTTGCTATAGAATGTAATTTTATAACTGTTAGAATAAGAATTTTGTTTTTTTTGTCTTTAATAAAGTTTTTATGTTTATTTCAGTTCATGACAAAAAACCCATGTAAAAGACTGGGATGTGTGACTGCACAAGGTGGTGAAGATGCTATTAGAGCTCATTCTTTCTTTAGGGATATGGACTGGAATGCATTAGAATGCCGTCGTGTAAAACCACCTTTTAAGCCAAAAATTGTAAGCATTCTTTTAAATTATAATATTGTTTAATGTGTTAAATTATACAAACTATAATTTTATTAAACATTTATCTTCTGCTGTAATATTCAATATTGGAAGTAATGACACCATTGGGACAGAAAGTATAAACAGTTTGTATACCAAATATTTTCTTAGACATTGTTTAACATCTTAAATTTTCATTACAAAGTTAATATTAAAAACTATAAATCTTGTTATACAGCAATTTTCAATAATAAAAGTTGTTGTATTTGTTGCTGGTTTTAGAATATATGAATATAAAACATTAGAAAAGTGGGGGATGGATCAATTCTGATTGAAACTTTTAATGACGAACTGAGTCGATCTATCTTATGTTTCTGTAATATGAGTGGTATAAATATCAGTGCTCAAAACTCTAAATACAAGCCGGAGAGTAATTTTTTGCCGAGACCTTTTAGATATGGATGTCACTAAAGTAGTTGATGACCTTCGTCCCAAAAACGTTGTAGAAGTAAAGCATACAATGAAATGGCAGTGGAACAGAAGAACCATCATAGTCTCTCTTATACTAGCATTCAATCAACTGGTACCACCAGAGAAGATTAAAGTGGGTTACCTGTCAGTTTGGGTACAACCATTCATACCCAACCCACGGCGATGTTTCAGATGCAAAGGATGTGATCACACTACACCATCTTGCTTGAAAACGGAGATCTGTGCTCGATGTGCTAAGGAAGGCCACAATGACACTAACTGTCAAGAAGATGAAAAATGTGCGAACTGCAATGGTTCACATACAGCCTGTTTCCAAGATTGCCCAACTTTTGAAGAAGAAAAGGCAATTCTCAAAATCTATACCGAGCAAAAGCTATCTTTTCTGGTTGTATGCAGAGAATATAGAAAGTTAATTAACTCACGGAACCTGGTTAAACCAGTTGTATCTTTTGCCACTGCTCATCAAAATAAGCTCCTACAAATGTAGGTAATCAGCAGTGTGGATCCTGCAATGAGCTAAAAAAACTTGTTCAGATGCTTTTTGACCAAGCTGACTTCACTTACAGCCACTATTTCAGAGCTGACAAAAATGAACAGAAAGTCATTAGCTGCAGGTAGTGAAACCAAGAGTGGGATCTCTCTGAAAGTTCCTGTCCCCAAAGTTTTTTACCTGTTTGGGCAGAAGTAAACATAATTAGCAATAAGCCATCTAATGAGCTCTTTGTTAAGGGAACCCACATAAACACTCTTTCTGGGATGTCATTTACGATTCCCCATCCTTCAAAATCTCCACCTCCATCACCTCATTTACTGGAGGATGTGGTTGAGGAACCAACTGACCCCAGAACATCGGAGATCTTTAAAATCAAAAACATGAAAAAGAAAAAAAACGGGATCACTTATAACTAATTTTGTCATATATTTACCTGTACTACTGCATCTAAGTACCTTTATTTATGAGCATTATTCAGTGGAATGGTAAAGGTCTTTGGTCCTGCATTGAAATGTTGATGCATGCACATGAAGCATTCATTAATAATGTGCTTCCAAGAAACGAATCTGCTACAGCAAGATCCGATAACACTCAGAGGCTATGTCTGTGAGAGATATGACTGTCTTTTAGATAGTAGAGCGAGTGGTATGTTGCTAATTTCATGCGGAATGAGGTGTTGGCTACAACTGGTTACGACCCTCACTCCTGCTGTTGTAAAAGTCTCAGTCCCATTTAAATTGCATATCTGCAATTTGTATCTCTCACCGAACTCTTGAGTTCAATGCTCAATGACACGGCCTGATAATGTGGTATTCTTAACACCCTTAAAGAATGGGAGTCAAGGACTGTATACTTGCATTTATCAGAGGTTTCCTAAATGACCGATCTTTCTGTGTTTGTGTTGGAGATTCCTCATCAGGTAGTATCACATTGGAAAATGGAGTCCCTCAAGGAAGTGTATTGAGTGCCACCTTGTTCGCAGTAGCCATCAACAGTATTACTGAATGTGACCTATTTCATGTTCGTTATATTTTTATGATTTTACCATTATATCACGTCCCGTTCAACAGCCACAGCAGAGAGACTGCTGCAGAACACAATATCTCGTCTTGTAGCTTGCTCCAACGTGACTGGCTTCACCTTTTCACTTGAGAAAACAAAATGTGTAGTCTTCTCTCACTTGCGGGACCCTTTTATACCACAAATCTTTCTGACTGAAGAGGAAATTGCTATCTCTCATGATATTAAGTTTTTAGTTTTGTTTTTTGACAACCATATTATGTGGGTCAATCACATTAAACAATTAAAAATAAAATGTTCCAAACTGCTAGATATGTTATGAGTTCTTAGCAACACCATGTATGGTGTTATATATGTTGCGATTTTATTATTCCCTAGTTCATTCCCACTTAGATTATTGTTGTTTGTTGTATCGCCTACTCTTCAGCACAATACTGCACTGAAGATGTTAGATGCTGTGCACCATGCTTTTCTCCCTCTTGCTATAGGTACTTTTAGATCAAGCCCTGTCGCTAGAATACTTGTCGAGTGCAGTGAACCATCTCTGGAATAGACATGACCAACTTTTAGTATCTTACTTGGCCTGTCTTAAAGGTCAACTGAATCACCCGGCTTTTACCGCAGTTCATGAAAATCCTAATTTACAAAGATATGATACTACACCATCCACATGATACTACACCTATGGGTGTACATACTCGGCGGTTACTGCAGCTTTTAAACATCTACATACCTTCTATTTTTCCAACGTATCAATGTTCATATCCTTTGTGGAGAGTCGACCATATAAATTTTATTTTTGATCTTACCTATACAAGAAACAATCAACACCACATATAATTTTTTAGCAAAGTTTTCACCATATTCTCCAAAATAAACTCAGACGCAATGGTATACACAGATGGATCGAAACAGAATGATACTTTTGGAAGCGCATTGATTCTTAATAGCAGAATCTACAAGGTTGGTTTGCCTAATATTTACTGCTGAACTGTACGCTATTAATAAGGCATTGATTATTGTTAACATAAAATACCTTCATAGCCATATTTGTAGCGACCCATGTAGTGCACTCCAAGCTTTAGAAAATTTTTACTCTAGACATCCGTTGCGTCACTAAAATCTATGATGCAGTTGCCGAGTTGAATCATCACAACACACAACTGAGTTTCTGTTGGATTCCTAGCCACTTGGGAATTCCAGGTACTGAAAGTGCAGATTCCACTACTAAAGAGGCTTGTAATCAACCTCCCTTCACCACTCATATTGCTGCTTCTGATTTTATTAATTAGATAAAACGGTCTCTTCAAGTAAAGTGGCAAGGTGATTGGATGGCCGCCGTTGATAATAAACTCCAGCACATTAAAGATTCTGAGTTGTCATGGGACTCCTCATGCAGAAAAATTCGTCATGATTAAGTGGTCTTTTGTCAATTGCAATTAGGACATACCAAAGTCACACACGAGTACCTGATGTCAGCAGGACATGCACCACCATGCGCATGATTAAATTGCCGCATGACTGTGCAGCACTACTTGTGGATTGCATACATTACATGGCTTTGCATCGTAAATTTAAATTGCCCAGAAATATCCATAAATTTTGAGCAATGTTAATGAAATTTTAGACTGGATATTTGTTTTTGCATCGTGCAGGTTTTGTATCTAAATTTTGATATTGTGGCATATAGTTTTTGTTTTGGTAAAGATTTTAATGTGTCTGTTTTATTTTTTATGTTTTTGTGTTGGTTTTTTTATTGTTATCTGAGAAGGAGCCCTTTACCACCCCCTCTCGGGTATTGTGAAATTTTATATTTATGTAAATTTTATATTGTTTTTTGTTTTTATGTTTGTTATAGTTTTTTTATTAGTTTAGTTGTAGTTCTCATGTTAGTTCTTAGTCTTTCTGTTATCTGAGAAGGGGGTCTTTACACTCCCTCTCACAGTTTGTAAAGTTTTATTTTTAGTTGAATTTTATAAATTTTTATTTCTTTTATTATTATATTACGCTTATTTTAATTCTTTATGAAAGTTTTTATTCCATGCGATGATAACGCTAAAGCATTTTTCACTTTCAAAAAAAAAGACCACACCACACATTAAACGAAAAAGTACATTGGAAATGACTTATAGCTCTCATGGAGATTTTCTTCAGTTCAAGTGTAAGTGTTTTGATAATTTACAACGCCATTTCTCATGAAACAGGATTCATCAGTAATTAGAATATTATTTAGGAAATAAAAAATGTTGTATGGAATGGATATAATTGTTGCTCTCGTACCATTTGCCATACACTTGATTGCAAAACATGAAAGCGATGTGACAACCTTCTGGTGTGCTTTAGATGGGAGATACTTGTACCCTATTCACTATTGCTTCTTCAGCGTTGGCATTTCTTACAAAACTTATACGAGTAGCATTGAATCATTGTGGTTTAAGTATATATGTTTCTTGAACTTGCCTCTCCAAAGCCTCAAAAGTTTTATGATCCAGTATTCTTCAATCTGGATAATTTTTGTTTACTTTACCATAAATTAACAACATGTCCATCAACTCTTCAAATGAAAACAAATTTGTGGTATCACCCATTGTGAATGAATGATCGAACAGTAACAGCACAAACATCGCTTAAATAAATATTCAACTGCTAGACCTGAAATTGATTAGTGTTAAAATTTGTGAAAACAAAATTTACACTTAAAAATGTTAAAAAATGGAAATTACACAATAATTGTAAAATAGAAATTACTACAGAAATAATTTGTTTATTAATGGCATAAATACAATAAATAATTTGAAAAATTGTTATTTCAAAGTTGGCAAAAAAGTAACAATAATGCACAATACTGTATTACTGTTTAAATCAGTCTGTAAGGTATATAAGTATATCGTACGTACTGTGACCTGTGCCGTCATTACCAAAGGTTTTCTGTGAATTTTAGTTTGAATGTGATTGGTTTGTCGTTGAAGTAATGCTGGACTTATTTACAACAGAGGAATACGCTGATATGGTATTCATTTTGGATTTGTGGAACAGCAATGCTACAGTTGCTGCAGTAGAATATGAAATATATTTTCCAAATCGCAGGATTCTTCATCCCAAAACAATTGCATGACTTTTCACAATCTTTAAGAAACAGGTTCACTACCTAGTAGTATTCATGCCTGCTATGAATGATCTGTTGATCTATCTGTTTCATCTATGATTGATGAAATTCAGTGCAGTCATGATGTCTGTCTAAGCAGATCAGAGTTTCACATTCAATGATTTGGAGCACATTGTTATCATAAACAGCCAGTTCAACATTTACACCCAGGAGACAGTCCGCTTCACTTGGAGTTCTGCTACTGATGGAATACAAATCAACAACTCTACATATTTTGTTTACAGAGAAGGAAAATTTCATACAATATGGCGTCAACAGTTTACACAATGTGCATATGTGGGCAGAAATAAATCCTCATGAAACATGGAAGGCAATTTTTTACACAGATTTAATGTCAAAGTATTGTGTGGCCATCTTCACAGTCAGCTGTTTATATTAAACATCTGACTGTTTATATAAACATTTAAACTGTTTATATAAACATTTAAACTGTTTATATTACCTGGCTGCTTAAATACTGAGGTGCAAAATATACTTCCAGCACAATGGCACACCTCCCCACTTCTCTATGCCGGTTCCACTCATTTAAATCATCATTTCCCTGAATAATGGATCGGTCATGGAGATAACATTCCTGGCCACCAAGATCACCTGATCTAACACCTTTAAATTTTTGCATATAGCGATGGATGAAAAATATTGTACACAAAACAAAAATATATTCTGGTAAGGAATTGTCTGCATTATGGGTGCAGGTGAATAACTTAAGGACAGTCCTGAAGAACTAAAAAGAGCAACAAAAGCAGTACAGAAGCGTACCAAGAAGTGTGGTGAAAATAGTGGGCTCATTTTGAGCATTTATTGTAAACTGTTACATATAATGCACTTTTGTCTAGTGTAATGTTTTTAATGATGTTAAAGAACAATTTAGATTCGGAGTAACAGTAGCAGGTGAAAAGATAAAGATGCTACGATTTGCTGATGATATAGTAATTCTAGCTGAGAGTAAAAAGGATTTAGAAGAAACAATGAACGGCATAGATGAAGTCCTACGCAAGAACTATCGCATGAAAATAAACAAGAACAAAACAAAAGTAATGAAACGTAGTAGAAATAACAAAGATGGACCACTGAATTGAAAATAGGAGGAGAGAAGATTATGGAGGTAGAAGAATTTTATTATTTGGGAAGTAGAATTACTAAAGATGGACGAAGCAGGAGCAATATAAAATGCCGAATAGCACAAGCTAAACGAGCCTTCAGTAAGAAATATAATTTGTTTACATCAAAAATTAATTTAAATGTCAGGAAAAGATTTTTGAAAGTGTATGTTTGGAGTGTCGCTTTATATGGAAGTGAAACTTGGACAATCGGAGTATCTGAGAAGAAAAGATTAGAAGCTTTTGAAATGTGATGCTATAGGAGAATGTTAAAAATCAGATGGGTGGATAAAATGACAAATGAAGAGGTATTGCGGCAAATATATGAAGAAAGAAGCATTTGGAAAAATATAGTTAAAAGAAGAGACAGACTTATAGGCCACATACTAAGGCATCCTGGAATAGTCGCTTTAATATTGGAAGGACAGGTAGAAGGAAAAAATTGTGTAGGCAGGTCACGTTTGGAATATGTAAAACAAATTGTTAGGGATGTAGGATGTAGAGGGTATACTGAAATGAAACGACTAGCACTATATAGGGAATCTTGGAGAGCTGCATCAAACCAGTCAAAATGACTGAAGACAAAAAAAAAATGTTTATAACCTTTCTTTGTTTTATTCAAGTTATCTTATAACATTTTGTTCAGAATTAAATTCTCTACAAATTTTGTTTAAAAGTTTTATGTGCATATTAACCATTTAACAAAGTTATTGTATGTAAAACTTAAAAAAACAAGATTTTTTTACCTCAGTTTATTGGTTTTCACCAAATTTCTCAAAAACAGATAACAGATTTGGACCAGTTAATGGATTATTATTATTACTATTTGGACAGTTAACAGATAACAGTTTTGGGACCTATTTTATTTGATTGTTCAGGTCAGTAACTATAAGAAATCATTAATTTTGCCCCTTAATTAACATCCTAGAAATTTCAGTGCAGCTTCATTTAACCTTCACTGGGGTAGCTGAAATCTGAGCAGAATCTTTTACTAGCCATAAGTCACAAACGAAGCATTTTAGAACATATGTTTATATGATTTTTTTCCCATTATTTTAATGAGTAGAATAGACTATGAAAGACCCAGAAGAACTTTGTGATACATCCTGTTTAATTAAGTTTATTGAACTTATTGTAACATTCATTCCCATTGAAACTGCTAGTATTGTTTTTATTTTACTGATATGTACCTCTTGTGACGATTAATTTTACTTTTTGCAGAAGAGTAAAAAGGATGCTTTGAATTTTGATGCTGAATTTACTAAAGAGGAGCCAGTTTTAACTCCAATGAATGCTGATGCTGTACGATCAATTAATCAAGATGAATTTAAAGGCTTTTCATTTGTCAATCCAGATTATAACCCTGCCCGATTCCATCATAGTGGTGAGAAAATGCCTACCTAAATGCAATTAATGATTTGAACATATTTTTAAAAAATTTAATTAAATCTATTATTATACCAACTGTTATGACATCACTTGGATTAATTATCATCTTTGTGTGTGTGTGTATGTGTGTGTGTGTGTGTGTGTGTATTTTTTCTCAATGCTTTGCAGGTTTGTTTCATATAGTTGCTTTTTTCTCCTCCCTTTTTTTAAATAATGTAAAGAGCTTAGAATTTTTTTATTCAACTTAATTTAAATTTTACAAAGGGCAATTTATAATTTTACAAAAGTCTGTCACCTGACTAAGAATGAAAAAGAGCTTTAAGAGTGAAGTTTTATATTGTTCATTTTGTGTATGTCATTCTATATTTTGTGAGCTTGATGAGTATATTTTTCTGTTAAAATTACTGTAGTAATGATCTTTGCCTGAATTGTGAATTTAGCCTGCACCTGATTTTATAAGTGAAGCACTTTTGCTTTGAGGAACAGTTCAGCATAATAGAGATCATTGTTTAGAAATCAAATTGACTTAAAGTAACTCATTAGACTGCAGCAATTTCTTTGATCTAGAATTGTTGATGTAGTTACTTGACTGAAACTGTAGTAGAAAAAAGTCACACTTGAGGCAAACTTAAATTGAATTGCAAGTTTGTTTATTTATTAAGAACTATTCTCATTATTAAGTAACATATCTTTTTTGTTTACATACTTATAGTGTTCACATTGGACTGTTATTTGTTGATTGGTTGTATTGAATTAATACTACTGTTTTATTTAATATAACACCTCTTTTGTTTTAAAATGTTTCACATTAAGTAGTATGACTTATTTGTATTTGTTATATAAAAAGTGTGTATTATTATTAGTTTAGTTCTGACATTTGTTTATGTAAGTGGTGTGATGTTCTGCCAGTAATTCATTTGAACTATTTGTATTATTTTTAAAATACTGCATTATAGTTCAGTGATTTACAATTTAAAATAGTATTTAAAGAGAAATGCATCTCTTTTTTAATATGTATTATTATTATTATATTGTAAAACAATAGCATTTGTTACCATATGTATGTGTCATAGTTAAAAAAGTAATAATATTTAATATTGTTATAAATTAATTTTATAAAAGTTTAAAAAGTGTTATATAGAATTGCAGAAAAATTGTTCATAATACTAATTAGTTTAAATACATGACATCTTATAATGATAGAGATTTTTACAGTAAAAAAAAAAAATAATATGTATGAGATACAATTTGTCATTATTTATTTATTTTGAAGTGAAAACTTTTTTAGGCGCATTGTGTCAGAATTTTTTGTACATACGAATTTCATGGAAAAAAAATTGCTGACTCATAATCAAAATCTGTAACGTAATGCAAGATGCTAAGCATATATAAATGGGTTAGTTCTCACAAAATATAGCAGATAGCACTGATGTGGGACCGCGTACTTTAAAATAGTTTAATATAATTTTTTTTTTTTTAATTGTTGATTTTAGCTAATTTAGAGATGAAATAATTTTTAACAATTAAAAATTAGTTTGAATTGATAAAATATTTACTATTAGCAGTAATAATTTACTTTAATTAAATAAATACCTACTTAATAATTTTTAACTCTATTCAAATAATCTCACATCAGTCAACGCCCATCTCTTGCATTTTAAGAGAACTAACCAAGACCAGCACTATGTATATTGTACATTCTAAAATTCAGCAGATTCAAACATTTTTTTTTATACTCCGTGTAATTTTAAATTTAACAAATTAATACATAATAAAAATTTCCTTTGTATACATTAATTCATGTAGAATTGCACATGTAAAATATTATAATAGGTTGTAGTATATATATTCTGACCGAGCTTTATAATAATTAAAAAAAATATTTTATTGGGATCAGTTATGGAGGAAAATGAAGATAGATGTTATAATTTGACTTATAAAATAGTCAAAAAAGGAAAACATGAAGAGAATGACAATAATAATGAAGAAAATGATGAAAAAAATAGTGACAAAGTAATGGCTAAAAATGAACATTCAAAAGAATTAAGAAGATTACATAACCAGCTGTGTAGAGAAGGCATGAACAGAACATTTTCTCAAAAAAATGAACATTCTATGAATTAACAAGATTGCGTGTTCAGCGATATAGAGAAAGGCAAAAGAGTAATTCTTCACAATCAGAAATGTCTGATGAAAAAAAAAACACAAAAATGAATTAACAAAATTACATGTACGAAAACATAGAGATAAAAAAATTCTGACACACGCCTAAAGAAGTTTTCACTTCAAAAATAAAATCAGTTAATTTTGAAATTAATTAACTGTTGTATTTTTTTATTAATTTATGATTATTCTTTATATTACTGTTATGTGGTATGTGGTTTGTCTAGTATGTATTTACGCTCTGCTCTCACTAGATAAACATTTCACCATATTTAAGGTTACCTAAACTCAATCACCCATTGACAGCAGCAGTGTTCATGTCAAAATTCCCATTGGCTTATCTTAATTACTTACAGAATATGATGTTGTGGTTTCAGGTTTAATTTTTTATTTTACTTTTCCTCTTAATTTCCTTTTCCATGACTTTTTTGTGTATACAACAGTACGGTATAATATACAGATAAAATCTGTTGATCAGATACTCAATGGTACTCAGTTGTTTTAATACAAATTAAAACTTTGTGTTTTTACCTTCTAAATTGTTTTTAATTTATCTAAAATAGGTTTTGGTTTATTCTTAAAAATGTATTTTTGTAACTATAAGGAATTGTTTATTATGATTTGAGTACTAAGCAGAGGTAGAAAATAGAAACTAAAATTAATTGAAATATATAATGAGAATACAGGAAACAAAAATACTTAAAGTAATTCTGTAAGCAAAAGAGGAAGACAGCAGACCTAAACAGAGACTGGGAAAGAGATAGTATGATTGATATTGTGATAGAAGAAATTGGAAAAAAAGGTAAAAAAATCATAGAAGAGAAATCTGTTTTAGAAAGTGGTATTCAGAGATTTTTAACAAATGACCCAAACTATTGGAAAATAGAAACAGATGATTAAAGTAAATAAACTATTAAAAACAGATTTCTTACTTGATAGTCTTTACCAATGTAAATAAAAAAGTTAAAAATAATTAAAGTATATATATGTACTTTAATTATTTTTAATTCATCAAATATTAGAATTGACACAATCAGCATGTAATCCATTCAAAATAATACCAACTAACAGCTAATTGAGGCAGGTAATCTTGACTTTGACCCCTGGTCTATGCATGCACTGATCACTCAAAAGGTATCACTTTCTTAAAATCAATATTATTTTTATTATTTTTTTATTATTGTTAGGAAATGGTTGTTTTATGTATATATAGAGTATTTAACACTTATAGTAAGCCATGAGATCATTTACAAATTTTATGTATATATAGAGTATTTAACACTTATAGTAAGCCATGAGATCATTTACAAATAACATGTATTGGGTGTCTCAAAATTAACACAGGGTTTAAAACTGCACTGATTTTTTTTTTTGGAGGATTAAAGTTAAAGTAGTCACATTCCATTTAGTTGTGATGGAGAAACACAATGCAGGAGTACATAACTATCATGGAAAAATTACAAATATGGAGAGTGTTGTGCTAAAATTGTGTGCAATTTACATGATATGTTTGGGCAGAAAAAAGCTCCAAACAGAACTACTGTAAAAGAGTAGTTCAAGAGTTTAAACAAACAGATTCGTTCAATGTTGGACAACAAAAGAAATGGTCTTCCTCCTACCGGACGCTCAACCGAAAATATTGCCATCATGAGTCCAGAAGTTTGGTAACGTCAGTGGTGTATGTTATTGTGAGATGAAAACAGCATTTTTGAGGCCTTAGTTGGAAGCCATAGATTTTGGCTTTGATGTTGATGAGATCCAGCAGGATGGCAATACGTATCATGCAGCACACGAAACCATTGAGTTGTAACAGCAGAAATTACAAGGGTGGCTGATTTCACACTACAGTGATCACATTTGGCCACTAAGGTCATGTGATCTTTACATCATGTTGACTTTTATCTCTGGGAATTTGTAATGTCGAAGGTATACAGCAAACACATACCATCCATTCCTGAACTTAAAGAAGAGATCCAACATGAAATCACAAAAATTGAGCCACAAGCCTGTGAAAATGTGATTGCAAATTTGGAAAAAAATATTGCGCAAGGTGTCATATGAGACGTGGAGGACATTTTTTGGATATTATTTTACATATTTAATCAGAATGTTTACTCTTTCAATGTATGTCACAACTTTGTCAGTTCATGCAAAAATAAAGTTTCACTTTGCAAATTTAAATCTTGCATCACTTTTGGGGCATCTATATACCTTGTCACTGTTTGTTTTACTTGTTAGTTTGTCTTTAGGCTCTACTCTCTCTCTTTTATTCTGCCATTATCCTCTTCTTCTCTTTCCCTAATCTCTCCCTATTTTCTACCTAATAAATATATATTTCTTTTTCTAGTGTACAAATAATAATATTGTTATTGATGCATAAGAATTAATTGATATGTTTAACGCACAGTTAGATTCAATTGTATACATACATATTATAATATTAAATAAATAATAAAGTGTTTATTACATATATATATAAATTTGAAAAAGTAAAAAAATATAAAAAAATTTATTATCGGTAATTTCATAATTTAATATTATTATTACTACTGTACATTTAATCGGTGCTTTTAAGATAAATATAACATAAAAACAGACCTAACAAAGCCTGAACATTTTAACTCTTGCAAGCTTCCATTCATTCATTTTCCCCCCATATTTTCATTATTAATTTTATGTTAATTATTCATTGGTGTGGCCTACATATAGCATGGTTAGGTTAGGTCTTGGATATCTTGTTACGGGTGTTAACTTTTAGCTTTAAAAATGTAAAAAAATTTTATAACAGACTATGTGGTTGTGTGTGTGTGTGTGTGTGCGTGTGCGTGTGCATGCTTGAATGCATTTCTATTTTAAGTTTTTATTAATTTTAATTTTTTACTTATCACTTTAATTACTTAATTTAACATTATTTTTTCAATATGTTTTCTACTATTATTTAATTGCTGTGATTTTGTTTTATTGTTATTATTTTGGTTTTTTTCTTTTTTAATGCTATATTGTTCTGAAAAATGAGCAGCCTACAGTTTGTAAGTATAACAATAAAAAAAATTATATTCTTACAGCAACTGAAGAGATGGATTAATAACATCAATTTTGTTTTCATATTTATTTCTTATATATTACAATTTTAACAAAAGTTAATTTGTTACTTTTAACATAAAGATATTACTGAGTTACAAACTTCACTATCCTTGCATCAGTGATATATCTTGGTTCACAGAAGATATACCAGTCTTGGCATACCAGTCTTGTATGCTGTTAATCTAAGTATTGTTTTTTCATATCAGTTGTTTAAATGAGAAGCCTTTTAATATAAAGATTTACAAGACTATTACATGATACCTAACTCTTCCTGGTAGTACTGCTTCCAGATGGCAGTTTAAATTCCTAGTAGTCAAATAATGGTTTTATTTACCAGTTTGATAACATTCAACCATATATAGCTCACAATCGCACATGCATTTTTATCAGAAAATATTTCTTTCTACATTCTCAATTTTTCCTTTTGTTTGAAAAGTGTTACTTATTTTTTTAAGGATTTACTTAAATAATATTATTATACTGTTTTCTAATATTCTTTTGAGCCCATATGATTGATATTAATTTTTTTCTTATTTGGTAACACTTTCCGATCATTTCATTCGATACTTAATCTCTTATTACCAAAATTATTGTCTACTTTATTTTCCTTTTAATTAAAAAATTATCATAGTTATATTTTTTGTCCACTCATTTTCATTAAAAAAAAACAACCAAAAAACAAGTCATATTTCAAATAAAGTAATCTCATAAATTTACCACCTTATAAACCAACATTCTTTTAATTCATCCTTAAAGCTGCAAAAATGTCTTTTCAATTAAAAGAAAAACTTTTTAAAGTACAGTTAAAATTCTAAAATAAAGTACAAACTTTTAGGTGTTTGTGCTTTAAAATAAACTGTCAGAAAATAGAAAATTTCTCTTATCACCTCTAGAATTGAGTGTCCGAGGGTGGGTTGACAAGTTTCCAGCCTGGTAAAGAAAACATTTTTGGGTTTTTTTATTTAATTTTTCAATATAATCTTCACAAAGACAAATACATTTTTCATACTGATGCTGTAATTTAGTTACACCATTTTTATAATGCAATATGTTGAGTTCCTCTTAATACCCATTTACAGTATCAATAACTTCCTCGTTGCTCTTAAATCGTTGTCCACCAATCCATTTTTTGAGGTTAGGAAATAGGTGGTAGCCACTCAGTGCTAAATCTGGTGAATAAGGCAGATTAGCAAGCAGTTTGAACTTCAATAAGTTGATTTTAGCCATTATGACAACTGATGAATATGCTGGTGCATTGTCATGGTGAAACAAGTTTTTTTTTCACTAGATGTGGTCTTCTTTTTTTTTAACTTCATTTAAACGCTGCAGTAAGTTTGCATAGTGCTCACCATTGACAGTTTTATTCTTTTCAAGGTAATTAATAAAGCAACCCCTTTTACATCCTAGAAAACAATTGCCACAACCTTGTTGGCTGATAAAGTTGTATTTGCCTTCTTTGGGGGTTGGTTCACCTGTTACTGCCTACTGTTTTGATTGTTGTTTACTTTTAGGAGTGTAGTAGCGTGAGTATAGGAATAGTGGACCCATGTCTCATCCAGTTATGAAGCAATGCAAAAATTCACTGGGATTCTGCTTCTCAGTTGAAACAGTTTTTCATAGCAACTACTTTTGCTTGGGCATTAGCAGATGCGGCACCCACCTCACACAGAACTTCTGCATGCCAAAAAAAATTATGTAAGATATAATTTCCATGTTCTTTTGATATTTTAACAGTCTCAGCTATCTCGCACACCTTTAATTTGTGGTCTTCCAGCACTATTTTATGGATCTTTTCTATCATTTTGGGAACATCCAGAGTGTGGTTCATTTTCAGTGCTCTTACTACCTTTTTTAAATTCAGAAACCATTGTTTTATTGTTTAATTTGATGGAGAAGAGTCTTTTAATGTTGAGTTCATTTCTTTTTTGATTTAAAACTGTGATAAATATTTCAAATGGAAGTATTTTATAACCATACGTTTTACTAATTTTTCCATTTTCATGAGAATAACAAAGTGTCTTTCTCCAAATGTCAAATGTATGCTAACCAAGCTTATATATTCACTAGCTATATATGTAGCAAGTGAAGGATAATACTCTAGAATGCCAGTAAGATATTAGACCTCCTGGTGTCAGTTCTGTGTCAGGCCAGAGACATATCAGCCCACCCTCGTATAAGGAACAACTATAATGTAAGACTGCATCTAATAACAAAAACATAAAATTTAATGAAATCATTATCCTTAAAAAAAACATAGATATAAGTATATATTTAGACTTCTCATTTGTTCCACAAATAGGTGTGTAACAACATTTTGATTCTTGAAGATATTAAAATAATTTGAATTTATATCTGGTCAATCTAATTACAGTTTGTTCAGTAAAAAGATATTCAAAAGAAAATTTTGATGGCACCTCCTTTCAAGCACATTGTGTAACATTTCCAATGTACTTTTAATAAATTACTAATCCCATTTATGATTTTCTGTTAGAGAAAGATGAGATTTTTTTAAGAGATTCAAAGTATTCTAGTAAATAGTCAAGTTTTATTTATATAACATCTGTCATGATGTTTTACAATAATTTTGATCAAAATATTAAGGAAAATCACAGTTTTTATTATGTCATATATATATATATATATCTACTTAGATTTCTATCTTCCTTCTCACTTAACTAGTTCAGATTTCTTTTAAGTACCATTTATAGTAGATGCAAGGCTGGATATGTTTGCGTACTGTTGGTAGATGATATTATGTTCTAATCAGTTGTTTATAATAAAATAATATTGAAAACCTTAAGATTGAATTCATTTAAACTTGTGTTAAATATTAACCCATTTAAACTAATTGCTCCATATTTTATTCATAACGTACAAAAATATCATGAAAAGAAGGAGAGATAATTGATCTTGCTTTAGTAAGATATTATAAATTACTTTTATAAGCTGAAAGTAATAATGCAAATTATACAACCCATAATAATCCTGTTAGTTAACAACAGAAGAATGTCTGATCTTTGCTCTTTCCATGAAATTTGTCCCTGAGAAATAGTTACATTTTCTTTCTCTCTTTTTACATAGGTACAATTTTTCATTGTTATTTTATAAATAAGGGTAAAGAGAAAACTGTAACTACATACATTAACCTTATTAAGTAAACGTTCAAACTTCCAGATTATCGTACCTTTACTTACTTGCAATAATATATACCATCAAATATAACATCTATTTATTGAACAAACTTTTTAAGTAAATTGGTAAGAAAAGATTAATGTTATTTATTACATTGGGCTTTTTAATAAAATATTATTAAAAAACCACCTCTGTGGCAAAGCAGTTGCATCTGTGCCTTTCATCTGGAAGGTCCTGGGTTCATATTCCATTCAGACTGCATTTTCATACATTGCAATCAGGCATTTGTAGTAGCTTAAAAAAAATAAATGAAAGATGTGTGATATTTGATTTTTAATGTTAGAGAAAGTAAAAATATTACTGTTTGATAATTCATCATACAGATGTTTCTCTCTTATTAGAATTTTTGCAACAGAATGAAAAAATGGATCTTCTTAAATTCATGATAATATAGTAATTTATTTATCGAGGTATAAAAAAATGAGATAATTTTGTATATATACGTAAATTCATTTTCATTTATAATAAATTTTCTTGTATTAATTTTTCTGATTTGTATTGTTAATCAATATTATAATTCTTTATTTTACAACAGTATTTTTTTATTCATCACTTTTTTCTATGGTACATACCAAACTAGTCAGATGATGGAAAAGAAAACTAATTTTGCAGTGATAATTTTATTTTAATAGAGTAATAAAAATAAAATATGTACATGTTAGAGAGAGAGAGTGTGTATGTGTATGTGTATGTGTATGTGTGTGTGTGTGTGTGTGTGTGTGTGTGTGTGTGTGTTTGTGTAAGTGAGTGTGACTATATGTATGTATATATATGGTTAAAGAAATTCAATGACATTTTTAATAAACAAGGATGAAATATTTTATATTAGATAAATTTTTTCCATATTTGGCCTACTTAATACTAATATATATATTTATATATATAAATTAATAAATATATATATATATATATAAAAATAAAAAGCAACAAAAAATACATTTAAAAAAAAACAAAATGTATATATAGTAGCATGAAAATAGTAGTTAATATTTATTATATAATTACAATGGTGGTCTTATCCAGTATGTAATTTAAATAAGAGCATGTTAATTAATTTTGTTGTACATGTCGAGAATATAATTTTAATTCTGCATTATATTTTAAAATGTGTGTGTGGGTTTGTTCTATTATTGAAGGTTTTATAAATACATGTATAAGCATATGTGAAACATATATAACATCTGCTATATTTATTAATTTAAAATAATGGTTTATTTTACATAAAGGAAAAAAATGAAATTTAAGTGTGAAAGCCAAGAAGTGATTTCATGGTGAAGTGTTACAACAGTGAAATTTAAGAGAAAATGAAAAAAATCATTGTACAAAAGTGTGTGGATAAATGTTTCAAGAATTTAAACTATAGTGTAATGTTATTGTTGCCATTGTTGTTGTTGTTATTTGACGATAATGAATTATTTGAAAATAATTGTTGTAATTTAGGGAAAGGAGTATATATATATATATATATATATATATATATATAATAAGAAGACTATTATATGTTTGCATTTGTTGTGCATTCTAATTGGCTTTAAAGCTGTATTATAATAACTATTTTTTTCTTCATATGTAATTTTTTTTCTTTATAATGAAATATATATATATGTTTTGTACCAAGTATACTATTGTCCAATTTACAGTCTGTGTAGAGATTTTTATACACACTGAATTGTAGAAACATGTAGAGTTCAATTTATTACCACACATACTGTCCAAGATATTTATATCACTATTAAACAAAGCTGTTAATTTGGATTTAATAAATCTTTTCAATGTCTTTATAGAAGTGGCTTACCTATTTAAGGAACCACAGTCATGAATATTAATGTTAACTATCAGTCGGGTAATACGTTGGTGAACTTGGAGGTTATTATAACCATTCTATGATGCTACAAGCATCCAGTTTCAGATTACTGTAAATTTATTTTCATTTAAATGCTGTTGTTGTTGCTGTAATTTCATACTGCTGTAGGAGCAGTGTTTCCTCCTGAATGTTAGGCCTTAGTCCTGTGTAATCAGGTATTAATTCTGTTGTAAAACAAAGGAATATTTTTAAATTTCTAATTCAAAAATGAGTGATTCTGGTTGTGTTATTCTTATTGCAGGATACAATAATATTTAACTGCGATGTCAAATCCTGTTATAAATACATTTGCTTTCATTATACTATATTACATTTCTTCATACTATAATACTATAATAGTATTCTTTATACTATAATCCTTTCTATTCAGCAATTTATTGCACAGTGGTATCTAAAAATGCAATTCCTATAATATGATTGTGCAAACGTTTATGAAAACAGCATAAAATGCTATTTAGAATTTAATGTTTTTGTATTTTTTATTTTATAGAAATTTATTTTGCCAAATATTTAAACTGGCATTATTTGAAGAATAAAATCTGTTAATATAAATGAATTTTTGTTGTATCAATTTTGGAGTCTTGTAAAGTTAATTATTCTCAATTTTAAACAATATAAGACTAAACTATTTTTATTTGAATTTTTTAAGCACTTTTTATAAACTTAAGGTAAAGAATCTTGTATTATTGACCTACTCCTTAAAAATAATTTTTGTGGACTACAACTTTTCTACATGACAAAAGATCTTGATAATACCTACTGTACATAAGATCATGCGTACATAAAATAATATACTAATATTTACATAACAAAAGATTTTGATAATTAGCTTTTCTACATAAAATAGAGTTGTTAATATACTAACAAAAATAACAGAAATTAATTTTACTTGAAAAAGACTCTAGTTAAAGAAAAGGCAGCAAGAATACTTAACAAGAATTAGCTGACAGCATTTCTGTAGTGAATTTCCCCATCCCTTTTTATTAACAGAAATTTATCTGTTGAAGATCAAACAAAATATATTTGTTTAATATTACTTAACAAACTGCTTTTACAAAAATTTAAGAAAAAATTAAAGTAAAATATAATCACATAGCCAAGTGACATACTTTTTTTAATACCATATATATACTTACTAATTAATTAAACATTCTTTTGATAGAATAAATTGATTTGTAGTGAATCTTCTCTAAAATTTATTAGAAATTACATATTACCAGAATTTTTATAATGGTCTTTAAGTTGACTGTACAGAAATGTCTACAGACTGTGGAGTGTACAATCTTGATTGGTAAATTATATATTGTAATAATAGTTATTTAATTATTTTTTATTGTTTAATTATTATTATTATTGATGTTGTCATTAGAATAAAGCCTTTGTAATAGATTAATTGTATTTAATGAGTTAATTAATGAAAACTTATATCTACTTTACCTGTGATGTTTTTAAAAATAGTTTATTCTGTTTTATTCTTATTTATTGATGATGAGTGTATATTAAAATATTAAGACACATTAATTTTTTTAGAATGAGTAGATTAATAATTACCATCATCCCAATTAATGTTTTTAGCCAAACTATTTTCTTAGTATTTGGGTGCCCTAAGTAATTAATTATCTAGTCTCTGTCACAAAAGAACCTTGTTATGGTGGAATTTTTTTTATGTGTATTTATCAGTTTTATTCTTTAAAATTAGCTTACATTGTCTGCTATTGTATATATATAACCACTTTATTTTCTCATTTTTTATTTAAGTAAAAAAAAAGAAAGGAAAAAATGCTATACACTGTGTATTCTATACATTTAAATTAGTTTGAGTGTGATTGAGATTATATTTTTTATATAGTATTTTAAATTAACTATTTTTTGAAGAAGTTTAATTTTTGTTCAAAATTATTTGTTTGTACAGACCTTTTTTTCTAATTCATTTTATATAACCTTTTTGCTATTTATTTATAATAAATAGTTTATAATCAAAAATTATTTGAAATTATTATATGGTGTTCATCTTCTATAAACTTATGTATATGTATGTGTGTGTAAAAGCTAAACAGAAAAATTAGTTAAATATGTACAGCTGTAATCTATTTAAGAAAAAACTATAGGTACTTTCAAATTAATCTAAACTTTTCTCAATTTTTTTTTTTTTTTTTTATCTGATATGACTGTGTTTGGTCAGCCTAATGTCACGTTAAGTTGGTTTTATACTAAGATTAAAGGATGTTGTAAAAATAATAATAAAAAATTCTTGAAAATAACTTTTTAGTAATTTATAAATTTTTTAATTAAAAAACAATTTTTTTTAAGTTTACTAATTGAAACCAGTATATATTCTCATGCTGTTAAAAAAATGTGATTACTAAAAATAATATACAGGGTACACAGCTGATGGTAATCTATATACTAAATGTCTAATTGAGAAATATAAAAATTTCAAACTTTGGAAATATACATTAAAACTGATTCCAATATTAATTTAGTGTTAGTCATTTAAATGGGTAAAGTTACCTTTATCCATTTATCTATATATCTACATTATAGATAAGCTGTTTTGTAAATTGTGATACTACAAGACCACTCAAATTAATTCGAACACTCAATGAAAAACAACAGTCTTCTTATACATCTATTTATTAACAATAAATAGTATATACTTACATTTTAATAGTTTATATGATCTCCCTTGTTATTTGTTATCTCCTGACAACATTTAGGCTGGATTCAACTAGTTTTTTGCGTATATTTTTCAGTTCATTGTGATGAAACCATATCTTGATTATTGAAGAAATCACAAAAAAAAATTGTTGTACAGTCTTTGGCAAGTTTTTTTTTTATTAATTAACCACAGATTCTTGATTGGGTTTAAATCTGGTGAGTTATGGTGAGTTATGAGGCTGGGGAAAAACATTTATACCATTTTTCAGTGAAGAAGTTCTTTCCAATTTTTAGTTATATGGCTAGGTGCAAGAGCTGGCTGGAAAATCTTGTCGCTGACTGGAAACAATTCTTTACTTGAGTGGAAGTCTTCTCTGGAGTTAGACATGTATTTATCAGATTCATCATGCCTTCTATTGGAATCAATGGTCCTGGTTCATGAAAGGTCATACAATCCCAAAATGTTTCCTTTGGAGAAAGTTTTAGTGTTAGCAGGATATGAAAAGATGATATAATTTCATTTATGTCCAAACCTGGCTTTATGCCCCTGAAATTCAGATGTGATTCATTAGAAAAGAGAATTCCTTTCCATTAATCTACTGCACACTCTTTATAAGTTTTAGCCCATTATCGACATGTCTTGCACATTATTGCAATAAGCAGTTGCTTTTCGATTGGTCAATATCCGCTCTGACAAACTTCCCAGAGTCTTTGTGTAACAGTCCTCTCATGGATATAAACACATTTTTTCCCATTTCTCTATTTAAATCTACAGGAGAAAATGTAGAATTCATTTTACGTTTTCTAATCAAAAAACATTGCTTGATAGGAATGATTTTCCTCTTATGACCACATTTTCCTTCTCTTTTGGAAGAAAAAGAACCAGTATTTTTAAATTACTTTAAAATACTATTTACTGTAGCCAAACCTACCTGACATTCTTCAGCAATCATCCTCTGTGACATGGTTGCATGCTGAGATAAAGTAATAATTCTGTTACATTTTCGAGATGTTGTATCCAGTTTGTTTGGTAAATTAACAATAAAGCATAAAAACCGTTATATTATAGTACAGTATGTTTAATAAAAAATTGACAGCAAACGGTATACAAAATACTAAACTCTTCACTTGCGCATTAACTGTCTGAGAGGTTTTGTATAACAAAAACATTCTGGTAAGAGCAGCTGCAGTGTTGCCAACTGTTAGGGAAATCTGGTAAAATTTTCATAGTGTTCAAATTAATTTAAGTGGTATAATATTAAAAATATATTTTTGGGGGAATTATTTAAAAAATTACTTAAATCTTTTGGAAATTATTCTTTTGGCTATATTAGGTTGAATTTGATTATTAAAGAAGCCATTATTAGAAATTTGTTTGTGAAATAGACTTGTATTTATTATTTATATTATATTAATTATTTATACAGTTTGGCAAAATAATACTTAACTTAAAATTATGCTGCTGTCATCTGTATTAAGTTTTACTTTAACTGACTTGAGTTAATTGTTTTATGGTTTATTTGAACTTGTTCAGTATTTAAAAAGTAAAATGTTTGTGTTATATCAGCAAATGGTGTGCATTACTATTTTAATTTAAATCACTAACTATCAAAATTGTAATTTTTAACTGTGTTCAAGTATTATAATCATGAGTCTTTACTTTTGAATAAAATTTGATCACATCCAATTTACAGATCAGGAACGTTTCTTTCTTATTGTAAATTCTGTGCAATAGGATTTTATGTTTCTACTAAACTAAATCTGTGTATTTAGTGTTTTAGCAGTAATTTCCTTTATGTTTAATATTTTTTTTTTTTTTTGTTATTGGGAAAGAGAATAGATATTTTTATTCTCATCTAGGCATTTTTTAAATTTAATTGCATCTCTTTCAATTTAGAGCAACCTGTGTTATTGTGTTACTTCATTTATATCTTTTTCTGTTAGTGTTATTTAGAAAATTTGTTTACTAAAATGAAATACATATAAGACTTTTAAAACCAGTTTTTTCTGTAATTTCCTCCATCAGCAATACTCCTATATTAAATCAGTTTGCAATATTTATAATTTCAGTTACACATTTATAAATGACATCAGTAGTTATGTTATATTCATTTTTTTATTATAGGTCAGTAGTTATTTGAAAATAAGTAAATTGAAATTAATACAACAAAGAATGTTTAACTAATCTTACTAAAACACAGTAAATCTAATTTACAAATGTTGATGTATTATAAATCCATATCGTATGTTTAAATTATAAATTCTATCATTCTTCCTGGGTACTTGCGTTGCTTATTTATTTTTAAAGTACGACGGTAAAAGACGTAAAATATATATAGTAAATGTATAAAGTTTTATAAAATCAATAATTCTTTGTTACAAAGGTAGGCTGTGTACAGCTTATAGTAGTTCTCATGTTATCTCTGTCATCTTCCTCTTTTCTTATGATTGAGATTATAATGTGCTTTTCCCTATGTTTGAAGTCATAATAGATTTATCATGGCAATTTCTTGACCGGCGTATTATTAAGGTGCTGTTACTAAATTTATCAGTAACATCTAATTTTATGTTAAAAATTAAAATCATAAAAAACTTAAACAAATGGTAATTTTAACGCTAAAAGTAAAACTAACTCTGGGGAAAATTAAATGGAGTAATTTATGTGTTGTTTTAATTATTGTTGAAACAAAAGGAAGATAAAATTAATTTAATGATTGGTGAAAAAATATTTTTGCTATTAAAATGTAAACATTAAAAATCAAATTCCTAACAGTAAATTTAGGTTTGTATTTTGTTATTACAAAATAAGTTAATGTTTCCAAGTGATAAGGAAGTATTAAACAAAATATATTACATTTAATTATGCATTAAATAGTATAGTTTCACTCACACAGATAAATTAGCTTAACAGTGGGTTTTTTTTTTAATTATATAAGCAATTTGTTTTCAAGTAGATTTATGATCAGTTTTGATCTTTAAGAAAAAATATACATATTTTTTTTCTTTTAATGATTTGTTATATATTTGAAAGTTATAAATATGAGATATTTTATGTTACAGATGATTTTTTTTTTATGAATGTTAGAAATTAGGAGTAACATATCTGTTTATTAGATTTATTTCCCACAGAATAAATGGAAATAGAACAGATAGCAAATAAAATATTTAGACATTCTGGTTTTCTGTGAATTAAATGTTTTTTTTTTTTTAATTAGTAATTTTTTTAAAGATGTCTACTAAAAGCATTATAGCAGCATCGAGTATGCGCTTATTTAAATCATGTTTTATCAAGAATGTAGTAGTAAGTCACAGTATTGTGATGTGTTAAATCTATCTAATGCCTAGAATAGTGCTGTATTAAAAAATACAGGATCCCATTATATAGAGATGAAAATAAAATATTTAACAGATGTGTAGTATGGATATATGTATATCATATATCTTGTCAGCTCTGTGTGACTCTAAAGTATATTAGTTATGTTTGTGGGCATTATTGTCTAGGATCTGTGGCCTGTTTTTTCCCTTGATGGATTTGTTTCTGACTTGTATTATCAACCTCTCTGAATTTTGAAGTGATCACTTATTACAAAAGTTATCTGTAGTTTTACTTAATGAGATACATATAGTTCTCACGTTTTATAATCAGATAATGGAGAGAATGGTAAAAGTAAAGAATATTGTAACTACATAATTTTATTTTAAAATGGGTTGTATAATTATGTTGTAACTAGTTCATAAAATGTTTCTCAAGGTTTTTTTTTTAATGATTATAAATGACATTTTTATAGATAATAAAACAGGAATTATTTAATTTTATTTTTTATAATTTTAATAAAAAATTGTTTGCAGGATTAATTTCAATAATTTTGTATGAGTTTTACGAGCTTATGAAACAAAGTATCTAGTATTATTTTTTACAATTTACTGACATCAGTTATTGGTAAATGCTCAAGCAATATGTAAATCATACTTAATAAATTTTTAAATTGTGTTATTTACCAGGAATTAAAAGAAATGAAAGAAAAGAAAATAATGAATTGAAGAGGCTTAAGGTTAAGATTTTGATAAAGAATCTTATAAAAAAAAAAAAAGGCAAGGTTAATAGGCATATATATTTATGTACATTCAGGACTGTTATTAATTTTGTGTCAAAGGTATTGGAATAGTAAATACTAAAAGGAAAACAGTTCATATAATAGATTGTGACTATATTATATCTAACTAGTAATTTTCTATTTATAATTTTTGTTGACATTTTCCAAGTAGACAATATATTCGGAGCTAAGGTTAATTACAGTTCATTCCTTTCTTATTTGATCAAAATTAACCTATACTGTTGTTCTAAACTCAAAATAAAAAAATATGTGAATGAACTATTTACTTTCAGTAATCCCTGATAAACTTTCACATTACAAAAAAGAATTATATTTAAAAATAAACCATGTTTTGAATGTTTATCATAACATATATAATATTTTCAACTTTGAACAGATTTTTACATCTGGATAAACATTTCATTTTTATAAGTAGGCTACTTAGATAAAACCTTTATTTGAGAATCATAATGTTCCCACTTCTCTGAGATAAATTGCCTGCGTAGCATTATCCAGAATTGTCGTAACTCGTCTATCACTGACTAGTATGTAGTGTCCTAGACAGTTTTGTTGGTGTGAGCACTTGTGTAATAGAATGATTGTGATCATGTAGTGAATAGAATGTATGTTAAGGTTATAAGATTTACAAAGAATAAAAAAACATTGAGAAGAGAATTAAACGGGTTAAAAAACAAAAACTCTCCAGAACATTTTGATATAAACATTATATTTTGAGAATTATTATTTTACTAAACATCCTTACAGAAATAATGAAAACTTTAATGTCTGAACTAATATAGAAGGTTATGACAGTTAACAAACTGCCACCATTTATAAAGGAAAATAATTTAAATCAGGCCGATTGAAGTATTACCTTCCTCACTTGTTTAGACTAATTCCCAATAGTTCATAGATTCACAGAATCTGTGACTTCTTTGCTACAAGTTGTTTTGTATTTTTTTAAACTATCAGGTTGCTACATTTATTATCTAAAATAAAACTTAGTTTTGTATATTCAAGTGACAGGGGTAAGAAAAACTAGTATGACTAATGTATAAACTATGGCAAAAATTTGGTTTCTGTTTACCAAAGCCCAAGAAATAACTGAAAAGATTATTGGTATTGGAGAGAAAAAATACTTGTTGAATAATAACAAAGCAAAATCCATAGAAGTAATATGTATTCCTTATTAAATAATAACAGTTGTATATTTCTCCTATTGTCATTTATTAGATAATATTTTCAGTATGAAATTCGCATTACTGCAGGTAATGAAGTCTTCCAAACCAGAATTTCACTTTTGCTTGATACTTAATATGTTGGCCATCCTAAATTATTTTTACTATGTTTTTATAGAAAACAGATTTGTTAAAAAAAATTGTTTTTTATTTTGGCTTTTCCTGATGTTTAACATTTATAAGTTTTCTAGAGGTTAATAATGCAACAGAAATTGAGGTTAATCACAATGCAGAAATTTATCTACTAAACCAAAATAAAAAATAAAATACGACAAGGTTTTATCTCGCATAAAAATTTTCATAGTTCTTTTGAACTATTATTCAAAAATGTTCAATAATGTTAATCTCTAATAGTAGTTTATTCTGATATAATTTTGAATATTTTTATGAACTTAAAAACAGAAAGTATTTGAAACATAAACTGGCTTGCCATCTAACTTATTTCAGGTAATGATATTTTGCCACTATTCAATTTTTTTTTTTTTAAATTCATTACAGAATAGTCTGCATTAGTGATGATATATATAATTTCATCTTGGTCAGGATTATTGTTGAACATTATTTTAGTCTTATCCTGTAAATGCTGGCTACTGTAGCATTTAATATTACTTTATAAAGAATATTAATTTCACTTTTTTTACTTACAGTATTTGTTATAAAAGGTAATATAATTTCTAGTTTAGTATCATTTTATTTATTAATTTTGGATTTTTATTTTATTAGGGTAATAATAATTACGACTTAATAAGTTTCTGTTTTACACATATTCTAAGTTTTGATGTGTAGTAAATTTCATAGGGTATTTATTATTAATGAATAATATTTTTTTGGGATTTTTCTTTTTTTTTGCCTTCGGCTGTGTAATAGTATAATTTAATTATAAGAGTAACTTAATATGTCTTTTAAGATATGTATTATTTAATTTATTTATATTTCATTATTATTATTTTAAGATTGATATTATTATTGTTTTTTTTTTCTTGTTTTTTACTCGTGTATTATGTAAAATTATATTAAATGAACATAAAAGTACAAATTAAGATTTAAATGTAATATTTTTAGATGTAGGATTACATTTACGTTTAAAGCTTTTTTAAAACCTAATTAGTGGCATAAAAATACAACACATTTATTTATACTACATAATGGTATAAGAATATAACACTGAAAATTAATTATTGATATAGTATCAACCAAAATGTAGAAATTGTTTTACATTCTTTATTTCATACATAAAATGGAATAAAAAATATTTTACTGAAAAGGATGAAGTATTCGGTTTAAAGTTATATAGTATTATCTTTATATCATTTAACTTTTCATCTGATGAAAGGGTTATTTCAAGCGATAGATAGTTTTAAATGTGATTTAATCCTTAAAGGAATGAAAGGAAACCAAACTCTTTAAATCCATTACCATTTATTATTATAATTATCAATTTTAAATTTATATGCTCAGTTTAGTTTTAAATAGTTTTATAAATAAATGTAGTATCTGTTGTCTGTAATAATTAAATTAGTTAGTCTATTCCCCAAATTTTGTACTCACATCATGTTATTTTCCCTTATCAAATAGCCATTATGCATTATGTATAAGTTAGTTACGGAATGGAAGTTATATAAATGAGACCCCCCCCTCCAATAATATGGTTAATATTTTCATTCTTTATTTGCATTATGACTGTTTTTGAATTCTTAAATTTATCCATGACATTTTGTGGCATAGATAATAAAATAATGTCTTTATTGTAGGTATTTATTACTTACTTATTATAGATATATTTCACAAAGTGGATTCTGCATATTTAAATATTTGGTTTGGAATTTTTTAGAATAATTCTATCTGATTCAATGATATCCTGTTCTTCTACTTTATGGAATAAAACATTATATTATATACATCCACACATATCCAAATCCATTTCCATTTTCCATTACTGTAATGTGTGAATTTTCACTAGAGCTTTCTATTCTGCAATCCACCACCTTATGCTTTCTTTCACCTACATTTAGCTCTCCTGTTGCTATTTTATCTCCTGTGTTCATTCTTTTAATGTGCTGTTATTCTTATATTTCATTCTTTCTTCGCACTCCTTTGCCTATCTTACTTTCACATGAGTGATTAACTTTTCTTTGTTTGTCATACTGTTGAACAGGAATGCAGGGACAGTTCCTCATCGCCTAGATACCTGTTTAAAACACAATGCAACATCTGTATGTAACCTTATCACATTAAATCCTTTCACTTCTTGAAGCTATTTTTAAATGTTCATACAAGTGATACAGAATTATATTAGTTCTCTTATGTTTAAAAGTAACTTACAAACTTACACTAAATGCATGTCTGTTATCAGCATTTCACTTATAGCACTGAGCCTCAGTAGTTTTCAGTGTGCATGGTAAACCTGGGTTGACAAAATTTTTTTCTGATTTATTGAAAACATTGGTATTAATTGATAAATGTGGCTCACTACTTCATGATTGATTTGTTTGCAGAATTTTATTTATTTATTTCTTCAGTTTTTCCATTCACAAAAAATGAAGGATATTGGAGTGTTCAGCAATAAATGTAGGATTGTTCATTAATAAATATTCATAAAATTTGTATATAAAAATTTATCAGTCAGTCATGTTGTAAAGACCCGTATAAAACTTTATATGTAAAAATATTACCTTTGCAATATGCATGTAGAAGTACAACAGTTCTTACTCTGCTACCAATAGATAGTGATGTTAATGTAGGCTTAAAGGAGACTATTTTTAGGTTTTTCTTTAACATAGTCTCATTTCATATTTGGCTTAACAATACTGAATACTACTCATATTTTTTTAATATTGCAGAACTTGTTTGACAGTTTGTTTGTACTCTATGAAATAAAACTGATAATGTCATATATATCCTCAGTTAAATTTAGCCTACTAAATCATAACCTATCACTAACTCTGGCTTTTCCTGTGTACGTGAAATAAAATGCTACACCTGTTTTATGCAAGTATCCTTTGGTTTTTGTGTTAGGTTCTGCGCAGTTTCAATTTAATGGATTTCATTTCTCAGTTCCATCCCTTGAACCCCACTGCAGTTGGGATTTATAATAAAATCTATTGATATTTTACATGACTGCATATATTAGCTACATTAACCACAAAATGAAACATTTAAATTCTTACATGAAAATATATTTTCTGTCCCTAATTGTATGTATTTATTTAATCGTAATTTTTATGATTGAGTCTCATTTAGCATAATTTTAATTAGCACAGATTTCAGAATTAATGATATTAAATTAGGGATACCTGTACTACTAACTGTATAAGAAATCTTTAAAAGTACAGGTTTTTTTATGCAAAAGTTCTTTTGAATTTTTGTAGGTGAAGAACTCAGCCTTCTGTGCTTATTTTATCACTCTGTTGTACCTTTCTCCCCTAACTTCCATTCTTCTGAAATTCATATCTCAGTTTATTAATGCTGTTCTCAACGGTCACAGCAGATCTGTGACTAACTAATTTAATCAGTTGATATTTAGAAATTATAATTTATTCAGGTAATGCTAGTGATAACTAGACCATCCATCATCTGCAATCCTCACATTGTCATTTGAAGTTCATAATTGGCCTCAAATACTGTCACAACTCAAAACTTTTAATGTGTCAAGATTGTATCCTAGCTTTCTTAAAGATATGAATTTGTTGCTAACTGAAATTCATTTCAGCATATATATTTTTCATGTTATTAATATATGGTCAGCAATTGCAGATTAAATGTACTGTCTGAAAAGAAAGCATAGCCATGGATTTTCCAATGTGTGCAACAAGAAATTTTGATTGTGATATAAATTTAGATCACTTGTCACATTGTAGGCTTGTTTTCTTTCTAAATTGGAACATCTGCAATTTTTTTTTTTTATGTGACTGAAATTATGAACCCTGCAATTTTTTTGTGGTAATTGATTGGAAATTATGAATGCATTCACAAAACAAGTTAAATAATATTTTAACCAAATAAACCAAAGTAACATGCGGTAATGGATATTATATTTGGCAACCTACCAAAATAAATTGTTCTTAATTTTTTGTTTTGTTTTATATTCCATGACAAGATGTGAATAAAAATGTATAAAATAAATCCAAACTCATCCAATTTAGCTGTTGTAAATAATACATTATAAAATATAGACTTATAAAATAACTATGAACATTTAGAAAAATGTTGGCACAATCTAATATTATCTAAGCAGGTTTTTATATACTTACTTAATGTATTTCTGTGTTATACAATATTTATACTATATTGTATTCTTTTCTTTTTTTTTAATATTGAAATAAATGCTTTTTGTCTTGGTTACCTCTACATAGATATCATTGTATAATTAATTCTATTTAACTCGTATTATGGGTCTCCAGACTTTTACCCACAAGCAAGAAAAGAGAATTTGGAGCTAAATTTTGGTTGTTTTTATAAAATGTAATGTTGTAAATTTTATGGTGAGTAGCCAAAAAATTACTATAGAAAATGAATTTATGGGCTTTATTGTAACTTGCTTATTTATTTATTTGGTAAGGTCACATCTAAGTCATGATCAATGTTTACATCTTTTAAATCTTTTTTTTAGTATGTAGTAAAACTGTTAAATTTGTTACAAATTGTCATGTTAGTATTATTTGTTACTAAATAATATTATCATGTACATAAAATATGCATAATTTACTATTCTTTACTTGTAAAGGTCTTATAATTTTAAGAGTTTGTGTTTTTTTTTTACAAAAATGAAAACTTAATAAAAAAATATTATTAGTGGGTTTACCCATAGAAAATGTAGCATTGTATGTTAAGATGCTATCTTTATAAGCAAGTTATTTATTGTTACTTTAGTAAGTTGAGTATGCACTTATAAACAATCTATCGGTCAATTTAAATGTTTTTTTTAATGATTAATCAACTGCTAAAGTCAATATATGCCATCAGAATTCAAGCTTAGATAAAAAAATTCACTCCCAGTCTTGATTGGAACCAGTTAAATATAGTTTTATTTATATTAAACAAGTCGTATATAAATATCCAGCTGTAAATGTATACATTGATATATATATTTGAATACTAAATTATAAAATGTCTTTTTTTTGTTTTTCAATTACATGACTTGTGGTAATCCACTGTATTTACAGTTGTCATACAACTTGTTTTCAGTTATAGTATGACAGTAGTAGCAAACTTTATTGTCCATTTATTCTGGTTGTAGCTTACATAAACCATATTATATATAAAAAATAATGTAAGAGTTAACAATAATGCATCTAATATTTACACTAATATGTTCTGATGCCTGGTTCAGTACCAAACAGATTTGTGAAAACTGTGAACTAAATAGATTCATTAAGATAATCATTTTAATTTTTATTATGAAAATATGCTACTTTAATGAGTCCAGTTTGTGAAACAATCAGATTTGTGTGTGTGGGTACAGTGTATTACCATCTTGTATGTGATAAATTTATCCTTGAAATTAGATGTATTTATATTTTTATAATTTAAATTAAAATTGTTTTGAATAATCTTATTGTTACAACATTTTTGATATTAAGTAAAAACATGCACCCTAGTTTTGAAAAATATTGCTGTCTTAAATTCACTGTAAAATTTTTGAGCTAAGAAAATTTGATGTATGCTGTAGTTTGGAAATACTTGTTCAGAAAAGTTAACATAGTTGCTGTTGTATAGATTGCATAGATTTTTTTTAGGACCTAACTGAGTGTTACATATTTAATGGATATAGTATAATGTTTTAATGCTTTTTTTTTATTTTTATGTGTATATTATTCTAAACCAAAGATTTAAGGCTGTATTTTTCACAAATTTCTTTTTAGTAATTAGTCATTTTAATTAATTCTTGCCAGTTTATCTGCAATTTAAGAACTGTATGCATGAAGATTTATAAAATAAATTACAAATAAATTTTTTGGTAAATTTTATTAATAAATTAATACACTAGTATTTTATTTTATATTAAAAAGAGTTTATTTTTTAATACAAGATATTACTGTATTGCGTTATTAATATAATACATAAATGTATAATGGATTTTACTTTATACAAATTGATAATATAAATTATTATGAAAGTATATATATTGTAAAATCTAATAAAAATTAATAATTCATAATTTTATGCATAATGTGTAAATTATAAGATATTAGATATACTACTAATAAATATGCATATATAAGCTTCTGAGCCGGGATGGCAATACAACACTAGAAAATATATGTATTTTAAACTGCCTGCCATAAAAAATGAATGCTTTTATTGTATGTAAGATGATTATAATAATTAATATATATATATATAAATATTATTGATAAAATGTATATTATATATATATATATATATATATATATATATATATATCATGAACATTAATTAATGTAATATTTTAAGTACCCACTTGTTTGTAAGTTATATAGATTTTTAGATGATTATTATTATTTTATATTATTTGAATAATTTTAAGTTAAAGATTTTTTATCAAATACCTCGTCATATATGAACAAATTGAGGACTTTTGCAAAATGTTTGTGAATTTAAATATTGAAGAAGAGTTAACTTATTTTATTGTACAAAAGTTTAAATAATTAAATGAATGTGTTTTTAAAAATGTCATTTCAATTTTGGTGCTTTGACTTTTTTAAAACACATTGTGCCAAATGACTATTAACAAAAAAGTATGTAACAAAAACATTTTCTGTATTTAATCATTATTATTACATACGAAGAGAAAGTTGTGCAAGTTTTGCATTGTCCTCAAATGAATATTAAAAGAGCACAACATGTTTTTATTTATTATTCATAAATTGGTTTTAACTGTAGATTTTTGCAATCTCTTTATTTTATTTGATGTGTAATTAAATGAGTAATTATATGAAAATTTCAGTTTGTTGTGTCACTTGAATTCATTTTTAAATTCTAATTTTTATCTGATTTTCACAGAGTAGTTCATCATCTGAGGAGATAAAATATGTTTAATATGTAGTTACTTTCAAAAGGAAATTTACATGATGAGCACACAGCTGACCTTCATGGCAGTCTCTGCCATCCATCCAGAAGGTTTGAATTCCAATCAAACTTGACATTTTTCACATTCTACAAAGTTCATTTTTATCAAAAAAAAAAAAAAAAAAAAAAAAAAAAGAATAAGACAGCTGTAATTTGGCGTAGGCTTGTTGCTGCAAAGAGACCAAATTAGTATCACTATTCTTTTAAAGTGAATTGATTTGATGAAAGCTATTTTTTAACAGACTATACAATAGTAGGATCTCTTTACATCATTTAAAAACAGGGGGGTAATCTGTGATCATCTCTTAGAAATCCTCTTTTTACAAACCATAAACATACACCATAGATTCTCTTTGCATAACTGCTGGTATTACTTCCATTTTATCTTCCAGAAGAAAGAAATAAGAATACATTGAAATTGCAGAAGGTGACAACCCCTCACAGGGACAAAGTACTGCCATCCTGTGTGAGGTAAGTTATTGATAAGTTTACCAGCCTAGTTTCATATCACATACCAAATTTTTATTGTAAGATGCTGCTGGTTGAGAGTATTGATTCTGAGATGCTGCCTTCCTTAGTCACATGTTAAACATCTCTCTAGTTTCCATTATAAAGACAAATTGAACACCTGTTTGGTTTAATATTTAAAGGAAAAAAAGCAAATTGTTTTAGAGATAATGGAAATTGAATAAAAAATATTACAATTAAACATTTTTTTGTTGGGAGGTAAGTGACCCTTGGAATTTATTGTTTTCTAAATTGCCTGGAAGATGGTTTATTTATGAATTTTTGTGTTAATAGATTGACTGCCGTAAGTACTATATGTAGTCTTTGCTAAATTCCTTCAGCAAGCCTTCAGTACTACACATAGTACTCTGTGTTTTATAAAGTACGTGTCTATTGTTTTTTTTATCTTTTGGAACACACAGTTTGCACAATTTTTGCAGGTTAATTAGTGATATTTATTGAAAAATATGTCCTACTACTCCAGTTCTTAACACACATGATATTCACAGGTTGCAACTGTTGACAAAGCTTCCTCCCAAAAAAAAATAAATTCCATAATATTTACATCCATTATTAAGTTGAGTCACTTTAACATATAATCCGTAATAATTAAAAGAACTTTTTTTTAGAAACTAGAAAATGTTGGCAAAGGAATTTGTGAAAGATAAATTTTCACAAAAACTGGGAATGGTACTCTTGTAGTAAGGCCATGTTATTTTCATGCATAAAGTATTAAATGAAAGATGATAAAATTATAAAATGCAATAACAAAAATAAATCATTAAGGATCAACTCTGTAAAAATTTGATGTAGCATATTTGTTTTGTAATTTAAAAAAAAATTTAATCATGAGATGTGAACTGGTAAAGAATACAACAGCCATTGTAGATACAAAAATAAATGTAATAATAAATTAAATTGAATATCCTAATTGCAATCAAAAAGTTGAGAAACACTTTTAATATAATGCAGATAAATAATAATAATAATGCATGAATGCTAGTAACGTACCTGGAAAATAGATCCTACCTGTGACGCAAAAAGTACATGTACCATGGCTTCTTCATAAGGTCTCACCTTTCCTGATTAATGAGGTAGTAACTGGTTCTAGTAGTTCCCCAAGAATGTAAGAAAATTGAGAGACTGATCGATATTGATCAAGAGACTTTTATTGATGAGCAGAGTCGATCACTCTTACATCTAACCAATGTGGGCAGTATTAGTATAAGTGCGGTATGTCATAAAACCTTGAATACTAGCCGAAGAGTAATTTTAATGCCAGGATCTTCTAGAGGTGGATGTTAATGAAATTGCTGAAGAACTTTGTTCCCAAGGTTGTACAGAGGTGAAGAGAATAATGAAATGTCAGAGTGAGTTGGATGAACCTATTCCCTCCTTTATTTTAATGTTCAACGTTCCCATGTCTTCGGAGAAAATTAAATTAGGATATCTGTCAGTTAAATTATGACAGTTCATCCCTCACCCACACCGATGTTTCCAGTATCAAAGGTACGATCATACCACAACTCTTTGCCCGAACACTGTAATGTGCTAGATGCGCAAAAGAAGGCTACAAAGATACTGACTGTCAGGAGGAAGAAAAATGTATTAACTGTGGAGGATTGCATTCTGCTCACTCATGAGATTGCCTAACTTTTAAAGAAGAAAATGTAATTCTCAAAATTTATGCAGAGCAGAAACTCTTTTTCAGCCACTCGAAAAGAATACAGAAAGATACTGAACTCCTGAAACCTGGTTAAATCAGACGTCTCTTTTGCTGCCACCACATCAAACCAAGCTCAGCAAATGCAGGTAATAAACAGTGTGGAACATGTAGTGAATTAAAACAGCTTGTTCAAATGTTGTCTGATCAGGTTGCCTCGCTCATAGCAACTATTTCAGGATTAAGTAAGAGTACAGGCAACTTCTTGCCTGTACTATGGGTATTATTAGTCGAAAGACAGACAATGGTTTATCCAAAACCACTTTAATCATTACACCCCCAAATAAAATTCCCTGTGTGCCACCTTCACAGCAAACTACCAATATCCCTTCAAAGGATCTATCAAAAAATTGATACCTGGTACAGTATCTCCATCCTCCCAGGCTTCCAAATCCCCGCCACCATATAGAGGTCTCTTCAAAGATGTGGTGGGGGATGAAGTGCCCAAAGAAGCAAAGCACTTCTTAAAAGTTACAAACACAAAAAAGTAAAACCAGATAATATTCGACAAAAAAACTGCACACAGTTTCATTTACAACAGAAAATCATAAAGTTGAAGATGTTAGGGTATTGATACATGCACAAGAACTAATAATAATAATTTGCTTCCAGAAAATGTACCTTCTACAAGATGCAGTAACTCTTAGCTACCTACATCCCTGCAGTCGCCATAGAGATATGTCTTATTCAAATTGAACATCTGCAACCTATGCCTCTCACCGAACTCCTACTTTGATGCACTAGATATACAAAATCTCCTCATTCAAATTCCATCTCCAACGTTAATAGACTGTAATGCCCACCACATTTTTATAGGGATCAACAATCTGTTCCCCTCGAGGATATACCGTAAACAGTGAGACAGGTCTTGGATCTATCTCTGCTGAATGACAGATTATTGTGTATGTTTATTAATCATCGACTGGTACTTTTTCCAACATTGACCTTTCCTTATACTCGCCATTAGTTTGGTTATTTTCTGAACAGGCCTTGTATGTTATATTTTTATTTTTCATTAGTTCGGTCCCATTTGGATTATGGTTGTATTGTCTACTCTTCAGCACCGTGCTTAAGATGCTGGTTGCTGTACACAAACGTTTTTCCTTTGTCTTGTCACTGGTGCATTTAGATCAAGCCCTGTTGCAAGCATACTTGTTGATTGCGGGGAGTCATCACTTTGGGATAGGCAGGACTAGCTCTTAGCATGTTACTATTCTCATTTTAATGAACAACCAAATCACCTGATTCTTAAAGCAGTTTTGGGAAACCATCATTTCCAATAATATGAAAGCCATTCATATAATACAGCACCATTGGCAGTCCATACCCGGCAGTTAATGTACCTTTTCAATTTTGATGCGTTTAATTTCCCAACCTATCTCTGTTCATATCCTCCACGGGAGGGAGGAGACTCAACCCCCATAAATTTTAATTTTAACCTCACCGTATGTAATTAAAAATAACTCGTCTCTCAGCAAACATTTTGCTATTTTCTATCTGAGACAAACCCAGACGCAGTAGTATACACAGATAGGTTGAAGCAGAATGATACCATTGGATGCACTTTTTTAATAAATGACAGAACTTAGATGATTGATCTATCTGGTATTACAACAAGGTATCTACAATACTGAACTCTACGCCATCAATATGGTGTTTAATATCATTAAATCAAAATATCACATCCTCATCTGTAGTGATTCGTGTAGTGCTCTCCAAGCTTTAGAGGATTTGTAATCTAGACATCCTATCATCACCAAAATTCATAATACAGTCGCTGAATTGAATCGTCATAACACACAAGTGAATTTCTGCTGGATCCCTAGCCATGTGGGAATCCTGAGTAACAAACGTGCAGATTCTGCTGCTAAAGATGAATGTATCTTTCACCACTTAAGTTACAACTATCAATTTTATTAATTCCATTAAACATACAATTCAAAGAAGGTTGAGTAAGGTGACTAGATAACTGCAATGGATAATAAACTCCGACACATTAAAGACACACTTACCATGGGACTCTTCATACAGAAAAATTTACCAAGAGGAAGTGGTTCTTTGCCAATTGCGATTAGGACATAACAGAGCTCATGAATACCTGATGTAGGCAGTAAATGCACCATTATGTGTATGATGCAACTGCCACTTGACAGTGCCACATTCTTATGGACTGCATTATGTTATGCGACCTTACATTGCTAATTTAAATTACTGAGGGACTGTAGGAAATGATAACAATGTACTAGACCAGATATTGTTACTTCTAAGAAGAATTTGTATGCTTAATAAAATTTGATTATAATCAACAATAAATTTTATTTTGTTAATCATGTTACACATTTTACCATAATGGTTATATTTCTCTTTATTTTTGTTTTTATCTTATTACTATCTTAGTTTTAATGTAATTTTACTAATATTTTTATATTTGAGAAAGGGTTTTTTGTTACTTTTTGACCCAAGCAATGATAATGCAAAACCATATTTCATCCAAAAACAAAACAAAATCGTGTACTTTGTATCATATGATAAGTATGATATTCATTTAATTCTACTAACTGGTCATGAGAACCATTTGTGAGAACACAAATGGTTCAATGGTAATGGTTAAAAATTAAAAACTTCATATATAAAATATGATGTCAAATGTAGTAAAAATTAAATAAATGAATAACTAGAATTAAAAGCAACATGTAACTTGGCCAGCCAATGTTACAGTACAGTATTTAAATTAGATTGAACTACACATTATCATTATTTGAAAAAGTGCTGCCATTTGCTGCAGTCTTTATAAGTGTGTCATCTTCCTAATCTGTCGGTTGATCAATTTGGATTTCCTATATAGATATAAATATATATATATATATATATATATAAAATGTCTAAAACTTTATTATTTTATTCATATTATATATTTCTTGATTTCCAAACTGGTTTGAATATCAGAAATAGATTGTTATTGTTGTTAATTAGGTGGTGATAAACTTAGGTAAACCCAATTTTCCATTTTTATAATGTCTAACATATTCAAGAAATCTGGTTTAAAAGATAATATTAGTTTTTTCTATATAAATTTGGTCACAGTCACTGCATTCTATTTTATAAATTCCACACAAATTGTATAAATTATGTGACTCAGCATGATTAGTTTTTTATTACATGATTATTTGTCTTGTATGCAAGCTTAAATTTACTTTTATCATAAACCTTAGTTATATTTTTAACTATTTTATATGTATATAAATATTTGAAATATAAATTTTCAATTTTTTGTGTGTTATTTATTGGTATTAGAGATGTAGTAGTATTGTTAATTTCTGACATTATGGCTAACAAAGGAAAACCCAACATTAAGGTATTTTCCTGAGCAACAGCAAATTTAAAATAATTTTGTTGGCATATAGTTCCAATAATAATAACAATAATAATGTCAATAAACAAAGGGTCTTCATGACTGTATATTAATTTATTTTTTATTATGTTAATTGTTTTGTGTATGGGTATGCTAGGATACACATAAATTTATTTATTTATAAAAATAAATTAATATAAAATCATGAAACCTTTTGTATATTGACAATATTATTATTGGAACTATATGCCAACAAAATTATTTTAAGATTGCTGACAAATATTATACTCAGAGAAATACCTTACCAATGGGTTTTCCTTTGTCAGCCATCATATCAGAGATTTATTTGCAAGATTTTGAAAATAAAATTGTTTATGGCATTCGTATTCATGATATTCTATTATGGACCCGGTACATCAATGATATTTTTGTTGTTTATAATCTCATTATTATGTATAATGAAAAACTTATTAATTTTGAATAAATTAAATTCATATTATAATGGTTTAATATTTACTTTTGAAATCAATATAAAAAGAACAATAAATTGCTTAGATGTTAGTATCAAAATTAACGGTAATAATCAATTAATAACATCAGTAAAAACTCATAACCAATAAAACCACAATACATAGATATTCAAATCATCTTTGGTCACATAAAATTAATACATATTCAGACATGATTAATATAGCAATTAATTACAATATAATAAAAATAAATTAAACATATAAATAGATATTATAAAACAAATTGCTATAAATAACGGTTGTAATGACTCTTTAATTGATAATATATACAAAAAAACAAAATTAACAATTATACTACATCTCTAATACCAATAAATAACACACAAAAAATTGATAATATATATTTAAAATATTTATATACGTATAAAATAGTTAAAAATATAACTAAGGTTTATGATAAAAGTAAATTTAAACCTGCATACAAGACAAATAATCATATAATAAAATATTTAAAAAAACAGTAATCATGCTGAGTCACATAATTTATACAATTTGTGTGGAATTTATAAAATAGAATGCAGTGACTATGACCAAATTTATATAGGAAAAACTAATATATCTTTTAAACCAGATTTCTTGAACATGTTAGACATTATAAAAATGGAAAATTGGGTTTACCTAAGTTTATCACCACCTTATTAACAAGAAAACTCTATTTCCAATATTCAAACCAATTTGGAAATCAAGAAATATAATAATAATAATAAAGATTTAGACATTTTGAAGAAATTCGATATATATATAAAGGTACAATCAGAATAATAAAGTAAGAGCACTTGCCTAACTGTAGTGCTTTAGGAGTGTTACTCCATTTTCAACAATCAAATTTATAAATTTCTCATATTTCAAATAAAATTAAAAGTAAAATTTGTCTGTTCAGGATGGAGTAACAGTCCAAAAATGTTGTAGTTTGGCAAGTGTTCTTACCTTTTTATTGTGACTGTTCTAGTGGTTATAATATACAATTTTTTAAATTATTTTATTTGATACAGTGGTAAATAAATGTTTGAAAAAAATATATATTTATAAAATTCTCTGTTACTAGCTAGACAAGCACTACAGTCGTCCATTAATGTTCGATTTCAGAGTAAGTAAATAAAATTTAAAATAACAGTAGAATATATAAAAACATTTTTTCTTCAGTCAGTTAATTGTAGAAATAGTTATAATTATAGTGAAAAGTCATAATGTGTGACAAGAAACGTTATTATATGAATACAGTTGCATTGTCATGCCTTGTGAACATGTGAGAAAATAATTTTCATTGTTCAGTTTTATTTTTGTGAGTCTATAGTATTGTGTTGTTTACTTGGAATTTCTCAATATGGTATTTCTATTAAGCATTAATTTAATTTATATGTACATAATAGTTTTCTGTTAAATAACATTTATTAATTTTTGGACATTTAAACATATTGTGTTGAGCTATCTTCAAATTATTTTTATTAAACAATTTCTTTTAATGTATATAATTAAAATGACTGTGAGTCATAAAAGAGTCTAAAAGTGAGGATATTTCTAAATGATTATTTACTTGAACTCTAACTGGACCTGCTGGATCTCATGTTATTAAGTTACATTCATTTAATGAAGTTATGGTATATGCAATTTAAACTCAGATCTGATTCATATTGTTGACTTTGTTATAAATTAAATATTAAAGGTATATATTAATTAAATATTGAAGTTATCATGAGCAGATTTTTTAATCAAAATTAATTTTGAGATTGTGAAGGAATCAAACATTACCAGATTCCTTCCTTTTGAACAATCAACTTCTTACACTCATGAGGAATCTGCTTACTTACGTACCAGAAAGAAATCTGGCAGAGTTGTGTCTACCTCCTTTCTCCCTAATTACTACATGAAGTAATAAATAAAATGTTTGTTCAATATAACAATGATTTTATAAGGAAACAAACACAGTATGTTTCACATATTTGTGGGTTGTAGTTACAGAGAGATGATATTTTTATAAAAAGGAAAAATATGAATTAATGTTGACAGATACATTTAACATGCTATTCTGTAAAATTTAAAATGTTTAGTTATTAATCTTTGCGAGTTGTAAATGGCAAAAAATAAGGGACCTAAAAATCCAGAACTCAAAAAACAGATTTTTTTTTTAGTAATTAAAACCTCTCAAAGATTTTTAAAGACAATCAACACATGCAAAACTGGACAGCTAAATTTATATATGCCTTAGAAAATTTAGTTCATAAATAACAAAGTTATGGCAACATACTTTTCATTTCCTCTAATAAAATTAAATAATTCTTCATCAACTCAACTGGAATAATTTTATTAATGTTAATGTAATAAATTAAAATAGTTTAATAATATTGAAAATATTTCAATTAAATAATGTATTATTGAAATCATTTTTGAATGATATTTTCTTTACCAATGTAACTAGATTTACAAGATTGACCATTCTTAACTCCCACAGCATGCACTTATGGTCAATTGAAAACCCTGATGCATTTAAGATGCATATTGTCACCAATATCAGTTTTCTATAAACATTTGTATTCTGGGAGACCACTTATTTATCTAAAACGCTCAGTGGTGAAAGATATTTACATTTCTTGACAGTTGATCTTCCACTTTTAGTCAAAGATTTGCCAATAAACACATGCAACAAAATGTGGTTTATGCTGGATAAAGTTCCAGCTCATTACAGATTACAAGTTCGAGATCACCTAAATGATGCATAATCAAACAAATGGATTGGTCTAGGAGAACCAGTAGCATGGTTAGCAAGGTCTCTCGATCTCAGTCCTTTAGATTTTTTTCATGGGGCCATTTAAAGACCCGTGGATACCATAGAAGAACTGTGCACAAGAATTCTAAATGGGATTGAGAGATTCGTCAGACACCTGGCATCTTTGAAAGAGTCTGGCAGTCAATGTAAAAACTCCTGGATGCATGCATTTTAAATGAAGGCCACTATTTTGAACAGTTATTGTAGTTTCTTTTATTAATATTTTATTATTACCTGATATGATAATTTATTGTTGTTAAATAATTTTAATTAAAAAAAAAAGTTTGGTTAATAACCAGTTACTGTTCATTAAACGAAAAACGTGTAATGCAAATTATTTTTCAATATTAATGTTTTATTTATTAATGTAATATTCTCATGATTTTAGTAATATTTTATTTATTTTAAAAATGTTCAATATTATTAAATTATTGTAATTTATTACATGATAACATTAATAAAATTATCCCAGTTGAATTTGTATAAAGTTATTTAATTTTATTCGGGAGGTAATTAAAATTGGATTTTTAATCTATAGTGACTAACTTAAAGAATTTTTACCATAATTTTATTATTTATAAACGGATTTAAATAAATAAGTTGTCATTTTCTTTTCATAAAACGCTTAACATTTTTTATTATAACATTTAAATAAACCACCATTTGCAAAGATATTAACAATTTAAAAGTTTTCATGGCTGCCATTTTGAAATGGATTGAGAGATCAGGTTAATTATTTTTATATAACAAAATCTCTAAGTAACCTAGCAGTACACAAAATTTCTGTTTGATACAATTAACCATTTATGAGAAAAAAAATTATGTTAAAAGTACAAAATGGCGGATAACTTGTAAACTAAGCGTTTCCAAACATATATTGATATAATTTTTTTTTCTTTATTTCAATGTGGGGAACCAACCCCTGAATTCTTGAGACTGTTTTTTATAAATATCTTGAATATTCACACATATTGTACACACAATATATATTCACATTCTATATATACATGAATAGAAAGATTAAATATATTAACTAATAAATATATTGGGAAAAAACATAATTATGCATGGATTAATAATGAGGCTGAACACCTCTGCCTTGAAGAGTCTTTCCCATAGTGAAAAAATATCAATCAAACCTCTCTGAAATATGATGAAACAATTTAACAATATCCAGATTTTCCTATTCATCACATGGTTAAACCAGTTTTAAAGATAAATTGAGGTATAGATATCAGCTCAAAGAAAAAATTATAAGATAAATCACAGTTTAAAGTTATGCCAATGTGGGTATCTGGGAAAATGCTTGTGATTCCACATTTTATTTATTTTACCTAAGGTTTCATGTTAATATATATTTTCTAGGGAGTTGTATGAATAATATTTACTTGATTTTTGGGTATGAAACATTGTATATATCCCGACAGTATTCTGCTGCTATTGAATATGTATGTGCCTATATCAAGCTTATTCTTTGTTATCATTGAACTATTGAATAAGCAAAATATTTTATGCTCTTTAATATACAATTTTTTATGTAATCTAAATTTGCCTGAATAAATTATAATTATTATTTACTATTCTCCCCTTCTATTCATATTGTTTAGAATTTATGAATTAAAACAAAGTTATATATTTTTTTCAGGTTGAAATTTTTTTAATAGTTTGTTTTCTAATCAGAGTTAATGGAGATTGGATAAAAGTTCATCACTTTACACCAACTGAATTAAACTTAGTAAAAACAAATCCAACTCCTGCAATCCTCAGTACAGCAGAAGTCTATATTAACAATACATTCATTAATGTTAAAACTGATAATACATCTGATAGTAATTTAAATTTGGTGGAATCAAAAATTGTTAATGATGAAAAACAGCCTTTTTTGTTTGATTCTGATGTTAAAGATACACTACTAGGAACTCACTGGTTTTTAAGTCAACAGGATAACACCTTTAGGGGAAAACTAATTTTTTTACAGAAAGTAAAACAGCATCTTCTTCGTGGAATATGTAAGTAATTTAATGTAACTTATGTATGGATAAATAAAATAGGTTAACCAATGTTTTAATGCAAGTTACACCTATAAAACATTTTGCTTTTATGTAATACCAGTGCAAGATTGGGATAATAAAACAATTTCTATCATAGCCAGCAGACTTCTATTTGTGTTACCTGTCTCCTGATACAATAAGGCATCAGTAATTATAAAAAAAATTGAACATGTAAATAAATAATTGAATATTATAATTTTGGTTAATATATGTACAATTTAACAGTATAGGGTTGTGCTAAAATAAGGATTCTAAATATACTTAACATCTAACATCACAGCCCACCAATAAAACAATTATTTGTTTGCATATTATGTATGTGACAAAAAACAGAAACTTTTGAACTCCTTCTGTGCATCTTCCAAACTGTTGGTTTTGTAAAACGTTTTTAGGGCAAAAACATGCCTGTTGACTATTCCACTGTTCCATGAAGACTGAGTAGCAAGGTTGCCTTTGCATAAAGCGGTGGTGCTAACTGTTCAAATTTTTTTGTAATCTTGGCCTTTAATATGATATGGAATATACTTATTTATTTTGTTTATTGTTTATAATTAAATCAGTCACTATCTGATAAAGAAAAACAAATCAAGTTCTGATGGAGAAAGATAAAAGTCCTAAATCTAATCCAAGTTCACCTTGCAAGAACTGCCCTGACTTTGTATTAGTTGATTGTAAGTAATCTTTTATTCTGATCGTTACATAATAATAGTTTGCATAGCTCACATTATGAATGGGTGCATATGCTCCTTCACTGATAAAAAATTGCTCCACCGTTTACAAAATGATGAGGGTAAAGCATTTGCATCAACAGCATCACAAAATAGACAATTAGTTATAAAATAAAAAATAGTTGTGTTTAAAGTCATATTAATTTTTTAAAAAATAAACACCTGAAATAATATGAAGGTCATTATGAAAAGATAGACAAAATTATAAAATAATTCTCAATTCAAGTTGTTAGTAAAAATTATACGACTGAATGTTTATGTTCAAGTTGAATGGAATGCAGAAAATTCTGTTGAAAAGAGTAATATTGTTTCTGTAAAAGAGAGCCTTTTAAGTGTATTTTAAATAAATTGATTGGATTTTTTAAGTAGTTTGGTAATTTATTAAAAATGGCAACGATAACGTAATAATAACTTTTCATAAATCAAAATATCATGCTGAGTAACACAAAAACTCTTCTGTTTTATAGCGATAGGTATTTTAATTTTTTAAGCGTAAGTAATAGTAAGTGACTATTCATTTTAGCAGAGCTTGCATATTCATAAATATAAACATAAGGATGAATAAAGATGATTAACTTTTTAAATATAAATTTTATGATTCATATATGATGGCATTTTAATTTTGTGTCTTGAAAGTTCATTCTGACTTTTAGAGAAAACTCTACGAGATGATATATCTCAGATGGAAATACACAAGTGTAATAAATATGTAATTATTGTGACAGGGTTATAGTTTGATTAAGCCGCTTTAAAGCAAAATAGTATGGTTTGATTTCGTTGAAAATGAAATTAATCTGATCATATCAAGATTATAATCATCTCATTTGTATCACGTGATACATCTGATCATCTCAATTTTTAATTTAATAAAACACCAAGAAATTTCACTTTATGGACAACAGAAATGTTACTGATAATGGGAATTCTATTCACATGATTAACAATATTAACCCACTTGTGAAGCAAAATGCAAACGGATTTATCGATGATTAAATTTACATGTAATAAATATTCTGTTTAATTACTACGTTGAATTGTTAAGCCTTTTTAAAATATCTAAAGAAATAGATACTGTTTTGTCATCTGCAAAGAGGTTAACCATGAATATTTCAAGATTTTAACATTTCAAGTGGTTTTTTTTAAATATGAAATTTCAATGCCAGTTACAGTCAGTAAGGTATGACTAATCAGTTATTAAGCAGTTCTTCTGATTCCATAGCTACTAAGTATTTTTGTAAATAAAAGAAGTAGAACTAAGTTGAATATTTTACTGAGATTAAAGAAAATCAAAGATGGAATTTTTTGTTACCTACACTATTTAAAATATTTTATAAAAACTGGGAAAGGACCATGTCAGTAGACAATGTTTTCCTGAAAGCATAGTGTAATTTTGTCAATAAGTTGCATGGGTATATCCCCCCCCCCGCCATTCAAGATGGAAATAACAAAAAATATATAAATAACAAATTTCTCAAAAGTTTAAAATTAAACAACATTTTGAAAGAAAGTAATTCGCACCATCAGTGAGAAGATTTAAGAACTATTGTTACACACCGGCACCCATCTTATTGCAGCAATAAGTTTTCTAGAATAGTCTTGTCTAATTTCATGACATGACAGTAATATTCCAGTAGCTATTTATCAACTATATAAGAGTACACATATTTTTGATTAGAGTCAGTATAATTGTTACTTTCACAGAGTCTGTAAGTATAACATTCTACACTATTTCTTCTTTCACTTACATTTGGTGGTGCTACGATACCTTACGAAACGCAACCTTAACTCAAGGTGGAAACTATTGTGCCAATGGGTGGATGGCTCTATGAAGTGAGTCTTAAATGATATCCTCTGGGTACCTGGGCAAATCCAATCTTATTTACCTTTATCTCCGGTACTGTGTTTGCAGGAGACTCACCTTTTTCCCCAGAATGATGCATCTTTTCAGGGATACATTTGCGAAAGGTACAGTTAACTGTACCATCAGTTAACATTTCCCTCAGAAAAACATTCTCAGAGATCAACTAAGTATGTTTTTCTGAGGGAAATGTTATAGCCACTCGTGTCCTGCTAGTGACAAACATCCCTGTGGTCTCAGTGAAAATATTGGTGCCAATCCAAATGAGTATCTGCAACTTATATCTTCCTTTTCTGATATCAGTGAGGATGATCTATCCAGTCTGTTTTACCAAATTCCCATACTCTACCTAATAGTGATTTAATGGCAATAAATCACTTCTGCCTAATGGTGATGGCGATTTAACACCATCACCATTCTTGGGGCTCATTGTCATGTTCTCCTCGAGGTAATATAGTTAATTGACTGAGGCAAGTTTTAGATCTCTGTTTATTGAATGATGGATCTTGCACATTTATGTCATCTTCATCAGGTACATCTTCATGTAAAAATCTGTGGTTGTGTTCAGCATACTTACTTCCCCACATCTTAGCTGGCACGTTTCCAAAAACTTTGAAAGCAATCATAACCAGTTGTAATTTCAGTTGGCAATTGTCATTTGCCTCAGTCAGCCACGCAGATGGGTAGTTGAGAAAATATACTGGATCAGGTACAAGGACAAAAGCATCAATACTTTTGATGAACTATTAAAAAGAATTCTAAAGGTGGCCTAATTACCAATATTGCTTTCGGAAATTGCTCGTTTTTGTATCAGTAAAATCGGCTCGTTTCTAGTTTACCTTGAATTCGTCAGTAAAGAAAGAAAAACATTTAACAACCTTGTAACAAATTTATTATTATGATATGGAAATATCCGTTTTGGGATCCCCAAGTCCAAAAAAGTGGTTTTTAAAAAATGTCTATTTCAGATAAACTTTCTATTGATGATTCTTCCATAAGTTTTTAATGTTATATTGATGAAGTCATATTTTTGAATTAGGGTCAACTAGTATAATCATATAGCATATAAAACTTAATTTTGACAAAAATTTCAGTTAGACTCTTCCTTATCAAACCAATGCAACGAGATGTCCTCCGCGACCATATCAGTGTTTTGTCAAACTAAATTTATTATTTTCTTTGCAGTGAATTTAAAACAAAAAAATACCAGTAGCAGCGATGAGGATGAGAACAAGGAAGTACAACCACCCTCTGGTTCAAACATTGTGATTGCGGAGCCTTCTTCTACTATTCAAATCAATGTGGAAGGCAATGAAAATGAAATTGAGATGATGTCTGTTGTGATTATGATATTAGAAAATTTGTTGGCTGGGCGAGCACTATGCCAGTTGAAAAGAAAAAAGCCTCTTGGAAAATGTCTGTGTACCTTTGAAGAACTACGATTTTGTGGCAGATGCCAACATCTCAAGAGGAAATTCAATCACTAGTGGCTGGACACATATTCACCGTGGCTAGCTTACTCATGGCAACTAAAAGATGCTTTCTGTAAATATTATGTGTTGTTTCCGCCGTCAACCAGAACGATGAGAGGTATTTGGTTGGGGTTCTTTATCTATCAGACCTTCAACCAAGTATAAGGACGCGCATGATTATTTCAAAGCACATGTACAGTTCCAGGGACATCACACTGCAATGGAATCTTCCTCAATCAATGGAATTCATCCCTTTTTTTATTTTGTTATTATGTATTATTGCATAGCCTCCCCCCCCCCCCCCCAAGCCTAATGGACTACCCTAACACCATGAAAGAAATTCAGAAAGCTTTGAGCTGGATATACCCTTAATACACTGATTTTTTATGAAATGTTAGGGTTAATTTTTTCAAATACTTTAGAAAATACAGACATTAACGAAATGGGCATATAATTTTTTTGTGAAAATGCCAAACTTTTCTCAAGGAGCGGGCTAACAACATAGTTTTAAGACAGCTGGGAAATACTCTATTGTTGAAAGACTCATTTATAATTTTGTAAGAGGGAAAATAACAGTACCTATGACTTTTTTGAAAATACTGGCAAGAATTTCATCAGTACCATTGTGTACTCTTCATATTTAAAACACAAGCTTTAATTTTATGGGTATTAATAGAAAATAAAAATATTGATTCAGCAACAGAATCATTCAAGATGAATGGCTTTACTTGAATGGATGAATATTATTATTTTAAATATGGAAAAGAATTTATTAAATTAAATAACAAAAGTCAAGCCCTTTTATTATTTTTTTTACATAGTTTTAGATTAATTGTTTGATTAAAGTTAAGTTAAATTATCATAATTTTTTAGCACTATGAATAACTTTAGCTTATATTCATTTGTAATTTTTCAAATAATTTTAGAAATTATTTAGACATTTAACAAAGATTGGGCTTAGCATAGATAATAAATTTTGCAATTTCTTTAGTGTAATCCATGCATTTTATGTTTTATTTTTTTATAAAATAATAAGCTAGAAAAAAAAATTAAGAAAACTATTTAATTTTTCACAAAGTTTTCTTTAAATTATTTTATCAAATTATTCCTGATAGGATCTCAAAATTGTAACTTAATTGATCACTCAATTAAAAGAATAAGAGTAATTGCCACGTCACATGCTTTCAATAGCATTAATAAATAAGCTACTGCAATTTGACAGCTGTGATATAAAAAACCATATTCCAAACAAAAGGATCAAATATTATATTTAGATAAAACTGAAAAAATGTTGTCAGTACAGCTGGCTGAGTTACTTGTTTGCTGGGAAATAAAATTATTTAGACCTGCTAACTCAAACTTGAGTTAATAGTTCATTCTTCTGAAAGCTTACATTAAAATGGCCATACTATACCATTGAATTTATTAAGAATTTTTAAAGAGTTTCTGGCAGAGTATATATAAATGATTAAAAAATAAAAATTTATAAATTAAAAACATAACCTAACAATTATGTGTTTTTTACAGTAAAAGATCCTGTAACAAAGGAATTGACAACTATACAAACCAATGGTTCCCAAACTTTCTGAGTTACGTTGCCCTTTCCAAGTTGTGGTGCTTTTTTCAATTAAAATTTTTCCATGGCGCCCTACCCTAAGTAAAAGTATGACTGACTACTCGTAAGTGATAAAAATAAATAAAACTAATGTATCTTTATTATATTTTTACTTTATTAACATTAAATTAATAATTATAAATGTCTTGGTTCAATTAATTATGAAGCTTTTACAATATTTCATGGTATCCCTGTGAAGAGGCTGTGGCTTCCCAGGGCATCATGGCACACAGTTTGGGAATCACTAATACAAACAGTATACAGTATAGTATGTACAGTATACTGTATAGTACAGTATACAGTGGTATAGTATGGCAATTTTAATATAAGCTTTTAGAGGAATGAACAAGTAACTCAGCCAACTGTATTCTATAATAAAACAAATATTTATTCCTATATGGCTGGTAGAATGTGTTTATCAGTTTATCATTATGTTCCAGTAAATAAACAGTACATGAATTAAATTAATCATAAACAATAAAAAGATACTACGAATGAAAAGCATTCATCTCCAAATTTTGTTATAGTACAATTACAATGTCTATATTTAACAATGCAATTTATGGTCATTTAATGCAACATTAATAAAAATGAAATCAAAAACAATACCAAATAATAAATACTAAAGTACACAAATTATACTGCATTTAAATACCCCTAGGTATTTACCATGGAGTTATATCCTTAAAACGTAACAAATGTTCTAAATTAGAACCATTTTCCCTTATTGTCTGTATTACGTAATATAATAAACCTATATGGCTGGTGCAATGGACATTCTAACAGAAAATGGACCATGATTTCAGGAAATTGTAAGTTGCATGTTGTAATTACATTAGAATCAAATATATATAAGGTATTATTTCAAAATAATCTATTCTAATCTGACATATTAACCTGCATTTTTTAATATTGTTTACAAAATAAAATTGTTTGCCCGGGACATCATTCTATATTTGATTTACTTTGTAAATTATGAATTGCTTCAAAGTCCAGTAATTTGTGAAGATTATTAAAAGTCTCTAAGACACTTCTGTCTTAGACAGAAAAACTAATATGATAATGAGGGCTAATATCTCAGCTGTTCTTTTCTGCTTTCATTAACTTTTTTCTTAGTTAAGTGTACCAATTGTAATAAAGTGCGTTACTACTTTGGTTATCTAGCACAACCAATATTCCACATTTTTTTCAATTGCAGTTGCAATATTTCTTCTTATTTAGTTGAATATTTATTTGTTCTGTTTTGTCAAAAAAAATATGACAATCAATACATAGCTGCTCCACTTTGTTTTTCTTGGAAAATGTTTATCAAATTAATAATATTATAAAATATATTATTATCTATTTATTAATAGGTTACATTAATTCATCTACACATTATTTTAAAATTAGGTTTATGGTTTTAAATTACTAATACTCATAGATGTTGTTCTGCATAAATATAGTACTTATATATATTCTTCACAGAAGCGACATAGTTTAAGCTAAGATGCACATTTATGGCATAGCAACAATATTTCTGTTTCATTTAAAGTTAATACCATTATAATTTTAATAATATGCAACTGTCTACATACACAAAATGTAGTTAGTACCACACTAACAAATATAGAAACAGAACTGGCAAATATTACTCTACACAAGTTTTTGGAGAAAATTGATTTCATTGAAAATTTAAAACATATACAAGGGACATTCAATAATTAAAGAGTCAAATTGATGTAGGAAAAAGCTGTGCATTTTTACAAAATGAGACTTTACTACTTCTCAACATAATATTAATACACTTGTCCCAGCGATAAACTAGTTTTTTTATACCTGGTGCAAAGAAGTCTTTGTCTTGTTCTTTGAGCCACTTTCCCACAAATTCTTTGACCTCCTCGTTGTTGCTGAAATTTTTTCCATGTAATGCCTCCTTGAATGAACCAAACAAATTAAAATCCAAGGAAGTCAAATCTGGACTGTAGGTAAGATGTGGTAATATCTTCCAACCCATTTTCCAATGGTTTCTTGGGTCAGCTGGGCGGTGCGAGGGTGAGCACCGCTCACCCGACATTGCCATGTAGCAATATCACGTCTTTTCTTTGAGATCCGCGACGTTTTTCTCTCACTGCTTGATTTACTTTTTTCATCAGCATGTCTGAAAAGTAGATACTGTTTATTGTACGCTGATTTTCCAAATAATCACTAAAGTCGACACCTTGAGCATCCCAAAGACTGAATTTCTTTCAGACCAGTGAGCTGGTGTGCTTCCATTCCATGCTTTGTCTTTTGGACTCTGGTTCAAAACGGTGAACCCAAGTTTCATCACACATTAAAATCTTGTTTAGAAAAGAGTCACCTTCCCTTTCATAGCGTTCTTTAAAGTCTGTACACACTTGAGTTTTGTTTCCTTGTGTTGCGTTAACAATTTTGGGACCCACCTTGAGCTTGTTTTGCTGTACTTGAGCTTGTTACTGAAAACATTGAACTGTGCCAACACTTACTGCAACTGTTTTTACTATATGTTCAATTGTAATATGTTGGTCTTCACGAATAATGTCGTCAATGTGTTTCAAGCGAAGGAGTTGACACTTCAACTGGCTGGCCAGGTCGTTGCTCATCAGTCACTGAGACTCAATTGTTTTTGAACTATTCTACCCATTTATAAAAATTTTCGCAATTATACAAATTTCACCATACTGTAAAATCATTCTAGAAAAGATTTTAGCCAGTTTTTCACCTTCAGAAACCAAAAACTGGATCAATGAATGTTGTTCAACTAATGTGGAAACTTCAAGCAGACACACCATCATTAAATGCAATATTGGGGTTATAAACAAAACACTTTTCATCCAGCTGTTCTCAGCTCATCCCAGTCATGCCAACCTAAAGTCATGAAAGTACAATACTCCTCCTACAAATGGTTTCATTTCTACATCAATTTGTCTCTTTAATTATTGAATGTCCCCCGTACACACATGCAATATAATATAATAACACCACAGTTTAAAAGAAGTGTAATAATTTATTTTCTATTAAATTTATTTGAATTTAATTTATCCCAATATTTTTACAATTTTTTTCCTAACAAAGTTTATATATCATTATATAGGAGTTTACAGAAATTAATATCATCAGAAAACTTATTTAAATTTTTTTTAGGGGAACAGAGTAAAGCATTATGGAATAGAAGAACTACTAGTCCTCGCTCTATGTTTGGATTTCCTTCAATGGAAGGAGCTCTTATAACAATAGCATTTCTTACATTTGCAGTTTTCCTAATAAAAATTGTTCAAGTAAGTTTAGACAGGAGACATTCAATTTTTTGATAATATTGTGCACTAAATATTAAACTATGTTTCATTATTCTTCAGACTGAAAAACAATCTTTAGTTCATAAAATCACTTAATATTATAGTGTTTGTAAAGCTTAGAAAAAAGGTTTGGTCTTACGGACAGTCGTGTCTTCAGATCTATTGCATAAGTTTATTTACACAGTTGTGAACATAATGAATGAGGTAGTGGAAGGAACCATTTGTAAGTTGTATGTTTTATAGTATAGATCTCTCTACTAGTACACATTATCATACCTAACAGCAGCAGCAGACATATTTCATAAATAAATCTTGCATTATTTTCTGTTACTTGAGCCATGAGGTAACCATGTAATGTGGAAGGGATAGCTAGTTATATCATGGAAAGAAAAGGGTAAGCTAACTTTTCAAACAAGTCAATAAGGTGTATGGTGTATAGTATTTTTGTATAATGTAGTGGTGTTAAGTAAGTTTAGTTTACGATATAATAGTCAAAAGTTTACATAATGAAACTCAAGGTTCCACTACATATTTTCAGTACTAGGAAATTAGAAAAATGAGATCTTTCTCTGTATCTGCTGTCTTACTGTACCAGGAAAAATAAATAAAACGAAAGTAAAACTGGATAATACTCAAATAGTTTTCTATTTTTTCAAATAATTTTGTGCTTGAGTGATCATATTGAGAATCACTTGATGCAAAACATATTAATGCAGTCGATTTCTTGTTGCATGTTTGCCTTCAGTTCAATGAGAGTGCGGGGATTTGATTCATAAACTCTATCCTACTAATATCCCCAAAGAAAAAAATTGTAATTATATAAGTCTGGGAAACATGGAGATTACCACCCTCTGCTGACAGTTATTCATAAAAGCTGTTGAACGTGTGCTACTGAATCATTTGATGTGCAACATGTTGCTCTGTCTTGTAGAATGAAGCTGTACTCTTTTTAACAATTTGTTAATTGAGCGTAAATTCTTCAAAAATTGTAGGATACACTTCTATGGTTAAAAATTATTGGTTACCCTATACAATTACCAGAAGTAAACTATACATAATCAATCTTTCTTATTGTGAAGTGGACGGTCAAACATCTATTAACCAATACCTCGAGTTGTGCAAATTAACATACTCAGATAAATGAAACCATGCCTTGTCTGACATGAAGTACAGTATCAGGTCTATCTGTTCGCTGATAATGTTTTTGAGAAGCCAATTGCAATAATTAAGATGATTCACTTGTCTATTCTCTTAAAGTGTTGCACAGTTGTTAACAAGATATGATTTCAAATTTAAAACTTGAATAATCATATGTATATTTTACACAATTTTGTTGTGATAACTTATGTTTAGATTTTTTTTCAACTAGCAATAAAATAACTGCCAGCTCAGTTTGGTTTTAAGTTGCTCACTCAGTATAATTATATTGAAATAAACAGTATTGAATATACGTTTTTTTAAGGAGACTGAGAAAAACGGCTGTATTTCCTGAACTGTGGCTTTACTAGGCTCAGCTAAGGCTGTAACACTGAAAACATGCCATTATTATTATTATTTTTTTTATTAATGTACCATGTGGCTTATGAAAACATTTGTTTAAATTTAAATTACATAATCTTATCCATGTAAAACACTATACTTCTGTAACCTTTCATGGATTAAAAACAATTTTCAGTTTAAAAAGTATGTGTATTCCAGTACAAAAAAGTTGTGGTGAAAAAATTGTGAATTTACTTTATTACTGTAAACAGAGATATAGTGATGTGAGATCAGTTTTCCACGTAATGAAGTCATTGAGTGATAGTAATTTAAATAGTATATGAATCTAACCATTTATTTATGTTATATTTTCAGCAATTTGTGCAAGGTTTACATGGATTCAGTCCAAATACTGTTGGGTTCCAATTACCTATGCCTGCTCAAGGCACACGGATAAGACGTCAATTAGATCATGATGAGGAAACTTTTAGAATCTTCCAGTACATGGATGAATTTAAGGCAAGTAAAATATTTTTATAGTCACGAATGATATAAGAAATACCTAAAAAAATTTTAATAGGACTGACTGTAAATTACAAATAGATTTCTGTCATGAGGTGGTTAGAAAATATAGTCTCTATGTTGCTGTGCAACACAAAAAGTCACTTCAAAACAATTTATGTCATCAAACACAACAAATCATTACATGAGTTACCCAATTCTGAAACTCGTCAAAAACTTCATTTTTTTTAATGTAAATTGATCGATAGATATGCACAATACATTTCAAGTCAAACAGTTTCATAAATTGTTATTTTCCATTTAAAATCGAGTTGAAAACTAGCTACAGTTACAGAACTCATTAAGTCCATGGCACAAACAGTTCCATAGTCCATTATGTCCACTATTCAATTATTGGACCAAAAATCATTATTCTGCTGTCTTTCACTATTCATTTAGTCTGTCAGTTCGAATTATTATGTCCAAAACAACTAGCCTTACTAGTTTAATATGAATAACCTTACTAAAAACAAAAATTCCAGCTTTTTCATTATTTTTCCATGCCCTGTTAATAAAGTTAGAGATTTTTTTGTTTTGAGTTTGTACACCTGACATTTATTTCCACTTAAATCATGGTTCATTCTGCTGTGTTTTGAAGAGGTTAGCTGTGCATTGCATACTCCAAGTTTAACTTTATTATCACAAATTTTATAATTTGATTGTTACTTTAATAGTTTTTTTCATAATAGAGAATGAAGAAGGTATTGCAGAAGTAGACACCATAACACTGGCACCTGATGGGAATGCAAAAAATGAAAAAGAGATCCGGAAAATTGAAGCCAAGAGAAATAAGTTAGTTAGTTAGATTATTATTACTATCTTGTTTTGCCAATTAAAATTTTTTCATCATTACGTTATACAGTACAATCAAGCTGTAAGAAATCTAAGTGATTAAAAATGACCAACTTGACTGACTACCTATTCCTAACCTAACTAAAAATTTCACAAACTTTATAAACTTTACACTTATAAACATTTTGCAAACACATTTATAAAAAAAAATATGCTTGGATCTAAATACTGTGTTTTTTCCACATATTCATCCAAAACTATAAAAGATGCCAACCTGCAATCAACAAGGCAGGTCATTCAAAATTAAAGAAATTAGAATGGAAGATGACTGATGAATCAAAGGTTTTTTACCCCAGTCCATCAATACAAAACAAGTTTATTTTGAAGTTTGTGACTGTTGAAACGCCAAATTGCAGAAGGAACAGATGGAATATGCAAGAAAACAAAGTAACTACTAAGTATTTCCTTAAAAAAAGTGCATTACACTTTTTGTTAAGGAAATACTTAGTAGTTACTTTCTTTAGTAGTTTCTTAGCAGTTCTTTCTTTTTTTCTTTAGTAATGGAGTAACAACTTTGTTACTAGGGTAGTATAAGTATGTAAAAAAACATCAGTGAAACCCTTTGTGTCCACAGTTTATGTAAGAAGTTTTATGAACAAGGCACATATCTATAGATAAAAGAGCAGGGGACACAAGATCTAATGTTTTCATAAATAAGCAAGAAGCTGTGAGAGCCTTAATCATTTCGTTCAATTGAAAAACATTATTGCAGAGTTAAAAACATGCACAGGTACTATTTAAGTAGCGATTTGTCCACTGCCAAACTATGCTGCATGTACAATGAACAAAGTAAAATATGAATTTTTCACACTGTCTTTGAAAAAGACATCAACATTGGGTTTGGATCACCCACAACTGATGTTTGTTCATTTTGCTTTATGCATAAGGAGCGACTAAAATTGACCAGTGATGAAGAAAAAGCTAAATTAAATGCTGAGCTTACCATCCACAAGGCAAAAGCTTTTTATGACAATACTACAATATCGTATTTTGGTTGGAGTAAAAATTAATTATTTTGATTGCCAAAAGAATCTCATTCCAAATTGCCTGGTCAGTCCTCTTATTACCTCAGCCAGCTGTACTATTACAACTTAACAGAGTGCAAAGGTTTATCCAAGGATAAACTAAAAAATATATATATATGTTTTGCTATGTTTGGATGGAAAGTGAATATGGAAAAGGTTCCTGCAAAATTGTGTCAGCAATTTATCACCATCTATGCAACACTGATATAGAGAATGTTAATACGATCAAGTATATAGAATATGATTGTGGTAGAAAGAATAAAAATTCTAATGTTGAAATGATTTGCTCTTGGCTAGCCAAAAATGCCCCCCACCAGCAGTAAAAAAATCATTCTTCTTCCTTGTTGGTCATTCCAACACTCCCCAGATCATATTTTTGACAGTACTGAAAGAGAAGTTGGGACCAAATCAACCATTGTAAATCCTCAAAAGAGTATGAAGAGATTTTTAACAATGTTAGAACTGTTTTTAAATTAGGTACAGATCTGGAAATATATGACAGAAAAACAGCCATATTGGGCATTCCAAAACATGGAAAAATTGCTGCTGTGCCAGGCACTGCCAAAGCTACAGCAAATTAAACTTTCAGTTTATGACAAGGAAGCAAAATTATCCAGACAAGCACAATACAACTATTAAAAATGCAAGGCGAGACTGTCTACAAAATGAATATTTGTGTTCCACAGAGTATTTGCAAAAAGGCAAATCCTTTCTTTCTTTTTCCTGTTTAGCCTCCGGTAACTACCGTTTAGATAATACTTCAGAGGATGAATGAGGATGATATGTATGAGTGTAAATGAAGTATAGTGTTGTACATTCTCAGTTCGACCAATCCTGAGATGTGTGGTTAATTGAAACCCAACCACCAAAGAACACCGGTATCCATGATCTAGTATTCAAATCCATGTAAAAATAACTGGCTTTACTAGGACTTGAACGCTGGAACTCTCGGCTTCCAAATCAGCTGATTTGGGAAGACACGTTCACCACTAGACCAACCCGGTGGGTTAAAAAAAAAAAAAAGAAAAGGCAAATCCTGGAATGAAATTACACCACAACCCGTTAATAAAGGTGTTATCGTGAAGAGAGAAATTGAATGACCTGAAGTCTCTTCTTCAAAAGCACTATGGGCCTGAGTAGAATATGCAGCCAACTCCAGTTTTGGAGTTTTGGCTGCAAACAACTTTTTATTGATCAAGAAGTTATTTTACAAAGAGAAAGCAATGGCCAGAAACATGTAGCTGAGGATGATACTGGTGAAATACCTTTAGAAGAGGAAGATATTTTTGAAGTTGAATATTTTTTTAAATCTGCTGATGAACATGCAAAAACATAACTTCCTTTTGACAGTTTTATAAGCCTAGACCTAGTGTGTTTTTTTGAGATAATAAGAGTTTTGTAAAACTGTTGCCTTTTGTACCCAAATTCACATTTTCACTGAATTTCAGTTTTGAAAGATGTTCCAAAACTCGTTATGTCCATATATTATGTAAATAAACTAAAACTGTAATATTTTTGGCAGTAGTCATACCAAATCATAAAAAGAAGTTGAAACAATAGCTAGTTTTGTAGAGTTGTAAGAGGTCTTTTTGTTTCGTGAAAAATTTTAGTTTTTGGACATAACGACTTTTGGAACTGGATGACTAGCATAAAGAACACAATTACTAAATAAACATAATTCTTTTGGAATAAATAAACTAAACAGCTTCAATTACACAATGTTCTGCTTTGGTCAAACAGGATGTTTTGAACAAATAAAACCCATTTAACCTTCATAGCAATATATCAACATTTTCCAACCACATTGACAGTCTTGAGGTTCTTCAATTACAAAAAGATGGGCCACAATTTAACATTATAAAAGATATAAACATGCAATAATGGTATATATGAGGGTAAGTCAGTTATTATCTGCAATTTAGTTATATTTTTGTTTATGTTGGTAGTACTGTCGTGTTGCGTAGATGACGCATGCGTGGTTTAATTGTTATGTTTGTGCAGGTTTGATGCTGCTAGGTTAGTTCCATTATTGCTGCCCTGCCGTTAACCATGGCTGCTCCGCTTTCTGTTTGCACCAAAGAAGAGCAAGATTCAGTGATCCGTTTTTTGTGGTCAGAAGGTGTATCAGGGGCTGAAATTCATCAAAAACTTTCGGTACATTACGGAAACAGTGTGTTGCCGCAACGGAATGTCTATGAATGGATTGAAAAATTCAAAAATGGTCGCACTAGTGTTACGCACGATGAAGGAGCCAGATGACCATTTTACTGACACAAATGAGGAAAACATTAAGTGTGCACGTGACATGGTTTTCTTAGACAGACTAGTAACTATTGATGAAGTGGTACATCGTCTGCAAACAGACTTGGGTTTCATAAAGTCTGTGCAAGATGGGTCCCAAAACAACTCGCACAGTTGCATAAACAAACATGCTTGGACATCTGCCAAAAACATTTGGATTGCTATGGTAACAAACAGGACATCTTAGACAGAATCATCACTGGTGATGAAACATGGATCCATCATTATGAGCCGGAGAGTAAACGGCAGAGTATGGAATGGAAACATCCAAATTCGCCCTACAAAAAAAGTTCAAGACCCAAACATCCGCAAGAAAACTGATGCTTACAGGTTTTGGGGACTCACAAGGCCCAGTACTGGAACATTATGAGGAAAGGGGCAAGACAATAAACAGTGCGTGTTATAGTGAGATGCTTACTGCCAAGCTGAAGCCTGTAATTTGAAGCAAATGCTGAGGACTGCTGTCGAAAGATGTTGTGTTGTTGCACGACAATGCCCATCCACATACTGCTGGCCACACTGTTGAAACGCTCCAGAAACTCAACTTTGAAGTACTGGCTCATCCTCTGTATAGGCCTGATATTGCCCCTTCTGACTACCACTTGTTTGGTCCACTCAAAGAGGCATTAAGGGGCTGTCGATTTACCTTGAACGAAACTGTGAAAGAAGCGTTGCATTCCTGGCTCGCAGCTCAACCAAAAACCTTCTTTTATGAGGGCATCAGGAAGCTTGTGCAACTATGGATCAAATGTGTTGAAATGCAAGGGGACTATGTTGAAAAATTATGTACATGTAAGTTTCGTATTTGTATTGCAATAAACTTTATAACTACATTGCAGATAATAATTGACTTATCCTTATACTAAATGAAGAGGTAAAATTTAAATCATAAACATTTTCAACAAATTCTTAATACAAACCAGCGTAATTAAAAAAAACTGCCTATAGTTAATATCACTCAACTGATGCTTTTATAAAAAATAAATTTTATTATAAAATTTGGCTTGGATTGTCATTACAAAATGTTTAAAATTTCAAACAAATGACTTAAGTAGTAACAGAGTATAGAGTTTGTATAGTGAAGCTATAAGTAAATTGTATGACAGACTTGAAATAGGATCATCCAATGATAATCCTCAACACGAACAGAAAAACAATATGAATAAATAAATGATAAATACTATGAATAAATACTTAGTAACTATGAAATAACATCGGATAGTGTCTTTGAATGTAATTAAATATCTTCACACCATTAATCAAATCTGGTATGTAAATAAAACATTAACTTTAAATAGAAAAGCAATAAATTTAACATTAACTTTAAGATAACCATACATAAATAATAAACGTAAGCATCCATAAATTTTAATAACCAAAATTAAACAAAGAAGTGTTACCTCCAACAAACCAGATCATCATAACCATACATCAACCAGATCAAGCACATGGAGTCTTTTCAGTCTCCTAACATCCTCACTATTATCAAGTAAATATGTTTCAGATGTGTGTCCAGGTTGGAGAAGCATGTTCATGCTTCTCCATCCTGGACACATATCTGAAAACTAGGTGTTCAACTTCTCAAACGTATGGAATGCCTTCATAATCATGGATCTCAGTATTTCTCATGAACCACGTGCTTGGGTTATGTTTTGTAGTATTTTATTCTGGAACCATTGAATGATCTTCACATTGTTGTTACTGGTTGTGCCACAGAGTTCAATTCTGTAAGTCCATACTGGCTTCAAGAAAGCCTTGTAAAGCAGAATCTTGTTGATAAATAAAGTTGAGATCCCTTACCCAATAACCAGTACATCTTTTTAAACCTAATTTCAAGCAACTTCCTTTTCTCTCTTACACGATCTCTCCAAGTTAAAGAGCCCAGATATGTTACCTTACTGGCATAAGGTATTCTGGCAGTTTAAATGAATTTGAAGGCAATCTATTCTTCTCATCATGAATGTTACATGGTTTGTCGATTTACCTTTATTCTCCATATATGCAGCCAAATGCTGATGGTATCCAGTGCAGATTGTAATTTCTCTGAGGCTATATTTGGGCTATCATCAACCGCCAAGATTGCTGTGTCATCTGCATATGACGCAACTGTAACACAGTCTGGATTAGACCGAAAATTGATTATTTTCTTCTTAATTATGCCTCAAAAACTGCTATATAATAAAACGGCGCTGTTTCATTATAGAAAGGAGTCCAACTTGCTTTCTACTTCTGTCCCATATTCCACAATGAGATACACCTGAGTAGAAGGAAGTTTTTTGCATTTATTATTTTTTTTTAGAAATTATGTTGTTTGTAGTCAGTTCTTGAGGTGAACTTAATGAGGTATCACTAGGGATGAATGTTGACAGCATTATTTTTTAAGAGTTTGGCATGATATACAAGATTTTTAGCAGAATGAAGATTGCTGATATAAAATATTTCACTCCTTACTCCCTGATATGTTGTTATTGGGCATTTTCACAAATTATTTGTCTCATTTAAGTTTTTTGTAACTGCATTGTTGCACAATCTTTTTAAGACATTTGTCTAGCGAATAAAATAATTAATAAAAATCATCCATCTATAAACAGACAACAGCTTAATGTAAACTTACCAGTTTATGTTTTTTTTTTGAACCCATGGATTAGCATCAGTTATAAAATAGTATACAGATATTGTGTGCAACGATTTCATGTTAATCAGAACAACTATCAATTATATGTATAATAAATATAATGGTTTAACTAATTTAATTAGTACTTTATAACTGATGATGAATTCACTGGTTCAAAAATTATATAAATTGATTATTTTATAAGCTTGCTATTTTAATAATTTTATATAACATACACATACATATATATATATATATATATATATATATATATATAGCTATATCATGAGGTTTTTCATAATGGCTAAATGTGGAAGTTACTTTAAGATAAAGAAAATTTAATTTGTAATGTAAATATTAGCTGTTTGTAGTCTTGTACACTAGTATATAAACTTTGCATTTTGGAAAAATTATAAAAATGGAATTTACTCGTATTTTCCATGAACTGTTATCAATGTGATAAATTTTTGAATTCAATATTTTGAAATAGTTTATATAACCAGTACTTCATATCCTAGTCATCTAATTATAATTTCACTTTATCACAGGTGTTTGTTACCTAAGATAGACTTGTTCCATAGATGAACAAAATTCATCTACATCTACAAAAGTACTAATTTTTGAAAATCCAAAATTTTTAGTTTGAAAGAAATGATGTACATAAAGATAAGTTAAAAAAAAAAAACAATGATTTTTTTGTTAAATGTTCACAAAAGTTCAAACATATGAAAACTGCTGGCAGTGCTTCATCAGGAAAGGCGAGTTATTTTTATAAGAAAGCATATTTAAGACTTATGGAGGGTTCTGAGTAAGGCAATTACCTTTTTTTTTACAGCCTGCTGATTTGCAGCATAAAATAAATATCAAATAGTCTGTCATATTAAAAAAACTGGTTTCTGTAAAAAAAACTCAGTTTAAATGTTGGATGTGGTTTTCACTACTTGCTGTGAGCTAATGACTTAGCAGTTGATATTTAGAACAGAACAAATTAGACAGTTCATTAGAACAGAATAATCTGATTTAACAAGATATATTTGTAATAGACAATTGTAATTGAAAAATAATTTATTGCTTTTTTTCAGATACATCATGGATTGTAAATTCAAATAAAGATTATTTAAAAAAATTAATTTTAAATTCCATAAAATATTTTTATGACAAAATTTTGTTCAAATTATCATGAACAATTTGTGCAACTGTACCACCAATAAAATTAATCCATTAACTTACCACAAATTCTACAACCTTAATTTCAGCAAATATGTACTAGACACAAATTCACATACTTTCAACAATGCTACTTATAAACAACAGGTGAAACTAAAATTCATCAGTATGAGTAGTGAAATAATGGAGAACATTTCTGAACGATCTTTCTGTGGAGTATGATGTAAGGAGCAAGAAAGTGATTCAATATTCATTTAAATTTCATAACCATTTTTGCCACCAAAAGTAACATTATTTATACATAAACCGATTTTTGGCTTTTTGTTCACCAAATTTTGTTTTAATTTACATAAAAGTAGAAAAAAATATGAAATATTAATCTAATATAAATGTAATATTAATCATAAATATTATTTCAAGGAAAAAATACACAAGGTTTTAGAAAGTTATAATGTCGAATAACTTTTTGCAACCAGAAAATTTATCGGTTTTTGGAAAATATTTAGAATGATACCTAATGATAAATGTATGAATGTTACCTAATGGTAAGACTTTATACTAACATTTGTAGTGTGGTAAAAACAAGAAAATACACTGTTTCAAGTTACATACATTGAATCATTTCGGTGAACAAATAAGTTTCCACTACAGTTTCAAACACTTCCAAATCATTAACTTTTACAGACTAAATGTTCTTTATACGGTATCAGAAAAACCAATGGCATGAGATTTAACTTCACAGGGGCAGGAAATAGGCTCTTCTCTAACAACCCAACTATGACACTGTATGCTGTTGAATACATAGAAATGTACGAGAACTATTTTTTTAAGTAAGGTCTGTTTATTAATACAAACAAAACCAGTAAAGATATTGTAAGAACCTTCTTTTTTTCACTCTTTACACTTTACGCTACTATTCTACATTGTTATCGTGTTTGTTTAAACATTTATCATGGTTTTATTAAATTGTTTATGCCCATGTCATAGAAACTAGCCATCTTTGAAGACTGCCAGTCTTCAAATATTGTTTTCACTTCATTGGTGTCAACAGTTGACCGCCAAGAAATTACTTCAGGTAGCAGAACAGGTAGTAATCACTCGGCACAAGGTCGAGGCTGTACGGTGGGTGTGGTCAATTTTCTCCCATCCAAGACATCTGATTAACTACAGTTTGAGCAGGAGAATGAGGTCATAAACAAAATTCCTGATGAAGGAATAAGTGTAAAGCACACTGAAGTTTCGTCAAGGTCTTGCAGTATGCAGCCGAGTTTTTGTTGTCCCTTTGGGCATAAAATTGACTAACAGGACACCACATCTACTTCAAAACACAGTTGCCATATTGCATATTGACATTATCTGTTTGGCATTCACTTTGACTGGAGATGTGTATCGCCATTCTATTGACTGCTGCTTTGATGCTAGTGATGTGAGAAACCCACGTCTCATCCCCCTGTGACAATGTGGTCCAAATATTCATCTCCTTCCTCACTGTTGGGCCAAAAATATTAAAGTACTAGCCATTCTCCTTTTTTGGTGTTCTTCAGAAAGCAGCCTGGGAACCCATCATTTTTTGAACTGCCTGTGCAGTTCAAAAACTCTCAGATTTCACAAATGATTTTGTAAAGTGCTGAACTTGAAACTTGCAGGAATATCAATGACAAATTGGAAATTGTGAATCACTGCCTGGTCTTCATGGAGTTTTGCTTCAACTTTGTGTGCTGCTGATATGTTCCTTGCAATCAAAATTCAAATCACAAAATCGGAATTCACAATCGGTGAGCCGCTCAGTTATTTGAAACTATTCAAATTCACAATATAAATCAAACAAAGTGATGCTACGACTGCAAATAGTGTCTGCATTTGTGGCGCATGTGGGTTTCAACAGTTGCGCAAAATTTAAAAAAATAGCCCTTGTACTAACTTGGTGTGTGTTTGTGACCTATCCTGTTGCAAACAATAACTATTACGATGACATTTATCCTGTCACTACATAATCTGATCAATTTTCACATATAGATGTAGTTGGTATCCATGATGTTTTTTCCTAAAAGTAAAATTACAACATTTCTATGAGCCTAAATAGAGATTCTCAGATAAGTTTAAGCTACCTTATTTGGTTGCTCTGATCCCAAAGTTCAGTGGTTTTATGATTTTATACAATCACTGCCATAAAGGTTTGCTCTGAAAAAACAAAAATTTTTGGAAATTTTTATCATTGATTTTTTTGCCTAGCTCAACATCTGAAAATACTACACATTGGGATGATCATCTGATTTGATTTCATATCAAATTACTATTTCTTATAGTAATTTTTACTACATCAACATACTGGCATTAATGATGACAATTGACCTGTACTATTATAACAATTCAACAAAAAAAAAATTATATGTGTAGATTCATACTAAAACTAAAGATTTAAAATGAATAAAAATACTCACTTCTTTACTAAATGTATTTAAGAAATCTATTAAATTTTTATTAATGCAGCAGAATGTTCAACAGCGTAGTAAAATACGTCTGTTCAAGAATATGTAAATGCATGAACAGTAGTTGTTTTAATTAATTCATTTTTTTAATTGGACAGGAGAAATAATTTATGAAATTTATAAATACGTAAATCAATATTATTTATTATTAAATTATATAACAACATAATGTAATTAAAATATTAATTAAGATAAAATGTTAGAAATGTGTAATAATTATAATATTAAAACTGATTAAAAATTAAAACATCTATGAATTAATTTAAATTTAATAATGTTTTCAATGTTAATGTTGTAAACATTATAGAAAAATAACCTTACTTTTAATAACTATTATTACTTTGGTCAAGAACAAAATCAATTCTTTCAGACCCTTTGTGTTCAACTAAAAAAAATCTTACTTTTCCTGAATACCACGATATAACATAATGTTGAATAAATAAAAATATCACAAATTTATAAAGTAAAACAAAACTATTTCAATTTTATATAGGGAAGAAGTTGTTTTAAATTTTGACAAAGATTAATAGTGAAATCTTGGTCAGGAAACAAATTATGCTTCAAATGGTAAATTGCTGTAGTGTATTACTGTCACACAGTGAATTCTGCATTTTTACCATCGAGATATAATTTTATTCCTCTTCAAAGTAAGCTATCTAAAGAGGCAAATGAAAAAAGAAATAACAGAATATATTTATTTATAACATTTGGAAAGAAAAGAAGAAAGCATTTGATATTAAGTTATATTTTATGACGTAAAAACTAGTAAAATGTTGTGATAAAATACAATAGCTGTGATGTTGAGGATGAGATAAAGAAATCTAGATCCATGCTAGGAACTGAATCCAAGATGCTAGTAAAGGATCTAGAATGTTGACTATAAGCTTTCGAAATGGACAACAAATAAGAAGGAACAGAAAATAAAATTGATTAAGAGTAACAAATGAAACAACTGGGATGAATAACTCAGTGACTTCAAATGAGTATCTTTTTAGATTTCTCTTTGTATCAAGATTTGTGTATTATCTGCATAATTTACATCAGCTCAAATTTGATACAAATACAAATTTTTATTTATACAGGACCTCTTTCATGTATTCTTTCCAACTATGCATTATCAAACTGTGGACTATCATATGTTACATGATAGTGATGTAATGATATTTTATATAAGTGACAGTAATAAAAGTGTTTGTGAAAATTTCAGTAATTCAGATAAAGAATTTTCATCAGTAAAGTTTCTAGTGGTGAAAACTTACAAAACAGTGTAGAAACAGTACTACCTGAAGCATCATGTAATGTTAAAGAAAACAGTTGATGCGATTGTAAATGATCTATAAACAAAAATAATGATTTTAAGATGAATTATGACTTATTACTTAAAAAACTGGGCCAAAGTTAGTTTTCACAAATGGTTTCTGGCAGTCTATGTCAGATGATAAAACTAACAGATTTGCCAAAAAATTTTACTGCTGTAAAAGATTACTCATCACTGCTGATGAAAAAACATTCATCATACCATATTAGTACCTTCATTTTGTAGAAGACACAATAACAGTAAAAGAAAGGTACAAATGTTGTTAAGTACAATTGACCAGTTAGGGAAATGTCTACAGACCCAAGATATATATATATATATATATATATATGAAATAATGAAGGGGGAAACTGAACAATGATAATTTTTAATAACTAAGATGTTTTACCAAAAAGTGATCCATTATGAAACCTAGATCTGTGGTACAATATAATAAGAATGTTGGTAGAGTTAACAGAATCTTGCATCCTTCCTGATAATGAGAAAATACACAAGGGATATAAGATGATATTATTGAATAGACTATGTATGCATGATTCTCTGTGTCAATTATTTAATGATATTGAAATATAACTTAATGTGAATCATTTAAAAAAATTAAATCATGAGGGATGCTCATAATTAAAAAAAAAAAAGTGTAAGTCACATTTTACATTAAAAATATCAATCAGTCTGATGGTGCACTGAATAAATTCCTATTCTTAACTTGTGAAAAGAGCAATTTGTTGTAGGCTTTTTTAATATTTTTTTATGACAATACTTTGCAACTGCTGTGTTGGTAGTGCTGAAAATGAAAGAAAACATTCCTAAAACAGTTAACTTTCATCTAAGTATTTTTACTGTCATCTTTTTTCTCATTTAGATACAGAGAGATCATTATCATTTAGATAATGATACCGTTATTATAAGTAGTCATACAGAAAAGAATAATTATCTAAAGAAATAAAACTATGATCATAAGAGGGTACACTCAGTGTAAAACATCAATACTGCATATTTTACAATAGTCACTAGGAGAATGCAAGGCATGAGATAATAGATGAACTAGCTGTCTACAAGGATGTGGCTGTTAAATGATGCTAATCTTGCTACAGAAGAACTGCGTATGCACCAAATTCATACAATCTACAGGTGTGTAGTGTGAAGCCTTCTCTTTCGATTGTTGTCACTCCAGTTTCTGTAGATATATTAGTCTGGCCATGGCTTTTGTTTTGATAAGATCTGTTTTTTGTTTTGCCAAAAAAAAAGTAAGTGTTTTATTAGAGCAAAGAATTGTAGTGAAATTTCATATGAAACTTGGAAAAACTACTGCTGAAACTTATATTTTATTAAAAAAAGTATATGGCAATGAATGTTTATCACATGCGTGGGTTTTGAGTGGTTTAAGCATTTCCAATATGGTCGAGAAGACGTTGAAGATGATGTTTGCCCAGGTTGCCCTAACACAACAAAACAGATAAAAATATTGAAAAAATTGGTAAATCTGATTCGATCTGACCATTGGTTAACTATTCATGCAATTACTGAAACTGTAGGAATTGGCAAAGAATGCATAAGGCAAATTTTACACAACAATTTTAACATGTCAAAAGTGTGCGTGAAAATGGTGCCTGAAATTCTCACAATCAAACAAAAAGAAGCTCATGAAAATGTTTGTTATGATATTTTGAATGCCATTGAAAATGACCCAAATTTCTTGGAATGAATGATAACATGTGATAAATCTTGATTTTTCACTTATGATCCAGAGACTAGATCAATGCATCGATCCATGCATAGGAAGGTCCCAACTTTACCAAGAGCTAGCTAAAAAAGCTTGAATGAGCAAATCAAAATTCTAAGCAATGATGATTGTTTTTTACAATATTCATAGGATTGTGTAACTTCACCGGATTACTGAAGGTTAAACTATTAATCAACATTACTACCTTGAGGTCCTTGCTCAACTCTCATGAAAAAATAAGAAAAAAACCACCCAAATTGTGGAAGAACAAGTCATGGGTTCTTCATTATGAGAATGCACTGGCTCACACACACTGCATTGTGTGTCAAGACGTTTCTAGCCAAGTGTAACATCTCAGTGTGAGACCATCTGCCTTATTCACCTGACCTGGCACCGTCTTAACTTTTATCTGTTCCACAAGGTCAAATCTGCATTAAAAGGAACAAAATTTCAGACCGTTGAAGCTGTGAAAGAAAAAGCAGCACGCGTCATGAAAGAGCTCACAGAAGAAGACTTCCAGCACAGTTTCGAACAATGGAAAATTCTCGTGGAGCGTTGTAGGGATAGAGGAGGGGTGTATATTGAATGGGATAATTAAATATGTAGAAATTTAAAATAAAATATTTTACAGTCTCGTTATTTAACAGTCACACCTCGTATGCTATTAATGAAGAGAGCAACGCAAAGATAAGTATGAAAGATAGTAAGGATTGTGTCATGGACATGCAAAACTAAATGGAAAATTTAACATTTTTATTATGTAAAATTACTAGATTCTTGTATTAGCAGTCATTAACTATAGATACATTAAAGTTACTGAAACTATTAACATTTAAAATATTTTATAGTTTTAATGTGCAATGCAATATGGCTAAGCAGTTGTTTTTTAGAATATTATGACAAAATATAACTATGATAAATAAATATTATTTACAATGACTTAAGCAACAATATTTATTTTTTTTTATATACATAAAATTAATTGTTACTAAAAGATGTTTAATTATAATAAGTATAAACAATAAAAGCCAACAAAATGATAATAGTAATATAAAATAAATGATTAAAATAATTACTGTAAGACAAATCACATAACATGACATTTTATTTTAATGATTCAGCAGTTTTATTAATGAATGAATCCATATTTTACCTAAATGTAAAAAATGATCAGTCAAATCAAATAATTCATATGAACACTTGTTGTGTTGCTAATATATCAGCAAATGATTGAACAATTTCACGTGTAGCAAAATAAAATATAAGACCAAATGTAATTGATATTGGCAAAGCAGGAAGAGCTTTCTTGAATATAGCTAACAACAAAAGCGTCAGACAAAGGCCCTGCAATCATAAATATAAAATATATTTTAAAAAAAAGAGAAAAAAAATGGTTAAATGCAATAGTAAAGTAACATCAAACAATATAAAATTAACAAGGCTGCACTTCATCTACATAAAAAAATGACAAAATAGAAATATTTGATTCTCAGTTTTTATTTACAATTAACTTTTGACCTTACTGTCAATCTAAACAAAAATTTATAACATCAAGAGAAATAATATAGCAAAATACTAAATACATATAGTTGTATACTAAAAGTAAAATATTAACTGAAATAAAGTAAATTGTACAGTTTCTTAAATTTTCTAACTACTGTTTCTGTAATAACATTTTTGATTGCATTTTTGCTTTATTTATTTCCAATCACATTTCATAAAACCTCATTTGAGTACACAATGTTTTTTTCATCAGAATTTTATTGTAGTTTTTCAAGAAAAACTAAATATATATAAACTGGTTATGTTACAGTTGCGCCCCCCACAAACGATCACTGTATAACTGACTTCTCCTCAGTATATCCAACCAACACAGTACAATACTGTAGTCTGATATGTACATGCATGCTTAAAATTGTCTGTTTGCATGCTTAAAATTGATAGCATACTGATAGTGTTGCGATTACTGTAAATTTTGTGAATAGTAGGCTATTGAATCTTTTTTAGTTTTTATAGTGTCTTCACTAACAGCTAGTCAAAAATGAAAATGCATAATGTACATTGCAACAGAACCTTCAAATGCAAACCTTCTGAGCAAAACTTTCTTTAGAATTGGAAGTTGGCATTACCACAATTAAACATTAGAGGAAAAACAGAAAGGAAGCACAAACAGTGACAGTTAAAGAACTGTTAAAAAAATGAAAAATGCTGAGAAAGCCTAAATTGGTACTCTTAGAGAGTGCAATATGGCTTTAGGTCTGTTCATAATATAGAAAGGAACTGCTTTTTTTATTATTAAAGAAAAAGTAATGGTTCTGTATAAGAAACTGAAGGGGAAAGATGAAACATTCACAGCAAGTGAGGGATGGCTTCACAGGTGGAAGAAGCATCATGGAATTCAACAAGTTGTCATTGTTGGGGAAAAATTATCAACCAATGATGCCGCTGCAAATGAATTTGTGGTAAAATAAAAGCTAACAGAAGACAATTTGAAACCCAAGCAACTTAACAATTTTGATGAGACAGGGTTAAATTACAAAATGCTCCTGGAAAAAATTCTTGCATCAAAATTTGAAAATGTTACTGGTAAAAAGTTGGCAAAGGATAAATCAGAACTGCTTTATGCAGCAACACCAGTGGAAGTCATAAACTCCCATTATTTGTTATTGGGAAGGCCAAAGGCCTACAGCATTTAATAATCAAAACTTATCTTCACTGTCAATTATCATAACCAGGATTCTGCCTGGTGGACTGCAATCTGTCAAGAACTAGTTTTTTTATTTCACTACTTGTTTTGACCAAGTCACCTAAATGAAAATGAATTACAAAAATGAAAAATTATAGCAATAATTACTGCTACAGTTGTGCAACAGGATCCGAACAATGACAACAACGATGAAGACACCCTGATTACCAAAGTTTCTCACTGACACTTAACATGTGTTCAATATTGCTCTACAATATTTAGAAAAGCACCTTAATTCAATGCTTACGGATATTTTATGGGCGAAGAAGAGGAGAGATATAGCAGCCAAGTCCAGGATGTTGACTTTAAAACAAAAGAAATTCAAGACATTTTTTGTTTACAATAAACTGTTTTGATGTACAGTTACTTTTGTATTATGATAATTGGTTGTTTTAAAACCATCACAAAGTAATACAGTACTCTACAGTATATATACTGTACTTTGCTTTTAAATAAAAAAAAAAACTAGTGTTTTATTTTGTTGCATCAGTGTTGTATTGTTAGTTTATGTTGTTTATCTCTACAATAATAATAAAATATTTCTCTCAATTAACATCATGTAATTAAAATAGATACTTTTTCCTGAATTTACAGTTCTTTAGAATGCCATAATACATCCTGTTTTTAATTTCCTTTGCATTTTAAAAATGATTTTTTACTCCTTGCAATATTCAATCTTTTATTTGTTCTGATCATTTGGTCTCGTGGGTGATTGATAAACAGGGCTCTACTGTAAAAACAAGCAAGTGGTTTTTATATTTCGCCATTTGTTTTCTTTATCTCAAAATTCCCATTAATGAAACATGTATAGAAAATAACATTAAATGAAAGATAATTTTACACAAAAAGTCTAACTAGCCTATGCAATCATCCATAAGCTAGCTCCTTTTCTCTAAATTACTTTCTTCCCATCACCTGTATTCTGCAACTTTTTGAAAACGTTTTGACACTTCATACTACAAATAAGCTGTAAGATCTATAACATAAATAATTTTATTTAATTTGCTCTGAAATGTAAAAACAGTAATTTAATTTATCTTGATTAACTCTATTAACTTTCCTGTAGTTGTCAAAAAGTTCAGATGTATTTGAGCTCAGGTTGTTTATGCATCTATGCACTAATAATAATAATGAAAAAGAATGAAATGTTTTGATAAAGCAAAAAAAAAAAAAAAAAAACACAAAAGTAAATAAATAAATCTAAGTAAAAAATAAATTTGCACAAACCTGTAAAATTTGGTGTGCAAATAAAGATTATAATTTGAATTTTTTTTAATAACTATGTTATAATTGAATGTTTAATTGAAAATACTAAAAGAGTAATATAGAGAAAAATGATCATAAACAACTTTTTTTAGATTTTGAGCTAGGAGATAAAACTTCTATACCAACAGGTATTTCTATTTCCAAATACAAAAAAAAAACACAGTGTCCCTAAACAACCTCACAGAAGAAACTGTCACATCACACAAAGCTTCAAAGAAGGAAGCTCTCTACTACTAACTATAGGCTAATCGTGGTCTCTTAGATTAAGAGTGGTCTTGATGCATGCAACAGTTAGCCTTCTTCAACTGACTAACAAATACTTCGTTTGAATTTTTAAAATTGGTTGATTGGTGGTGGAGATATAAGATCACCCCATTGCAACTTCCAAACAAAACAACATCCCAGGGGCACAGCCCATTTGTTACCAATTAATGGTGAGATGATTAGTCTAGCCTTGCACAAGGTGCTCTCATCACCTCACCACACTAGCCTCACATGCAGTCCCCACAGGAATTATTATTAACAAATTTGTTTAATTTATTTAATATTACTTTATTTAACGTAAATTTAATTCTATTATTTTTGTAATATTATTCATTCAATTGATTCGAATCATTCAGTTCAAACCCAGCTCACATATATTGTTAGGGGCCTGCAGTTCACGGTTTATTTCGTTCATAATTGATTTTGTTGACATAAATTAATTGACTTATAATTCAACATAAAAATAAGAAGAGTTTAGCTCCTTGTCCATCATACATGCAATAACTAATTATTAAATACACGACCTGAATGAGAAGTGCAGCACCACAACAGATTATTTACACATTTTAATAAATAACTTTCCATCTTAATATAGACTAACACTCTGTTACATAATGAAACTACTGTTAAAATTTGGCAGCAATTAGTAGTTATTGATATTTTTGCTAACATAAAAACAAATTTTAATTACTTTACTAAATTAAAAAAGACTTTTTATAAAAATAATAATGAAATTATTACTTACAATAAGAATTGCTACAAAACACGCAATAGTAGTATTCCAGTCTCCATATGAAGAAGCCTTTCCTACAAGTACACTGTAGAATATAAAATCTCCTAAGCCCAGTTTAACACCTCCTGAAACCCAGTCAATGAATTAAGTGAATGCTCTATATAATGTTAAAAGAATGGTTATTTAACGAAAGATCAAAACATGAGAATAGACTGATAATGCTAAACAGTGTAAAAAAAAAACTAGTTTTTGTTTTAATTATTAACCTTAAAGATAACATTTTCATATAGCAACATTGTATACAACAGAAAAATTAGCTGGTAATTAACAATGCATCAATAGAAACAAAATTAATTCTTTTAATGCTTCTACTGAAAAAGCTTCCAGCCCAAAAGACAACTGAGCCATCTTAAACAGAAACCAAAGGTCCATAAATATTTTTACATACAAAGCCAATCATTAGTTTCTTTTATAGACGTTCTGAGCCATCAGTGTCTGTAATATTGTATGGGTTCCAGACTATTGAACCATAATCCAAGCAAGAATACAAAAGTGCCTTATTTAAATACAGCAGCAGCGTTTTCTCATTGTTAAACATTGATTGAATCATCTAACTACTATTATTGTGTAATATATGTTTCTTCAGTATGTTCCAACACAAAAAGAAACAAAAAATATGATTTGCGGTATATTTTGTAATATTACTGTCCGTATAGTTAAATAATTATTAAAATTAATACCTATTTTTTATAAGTAAATAATATGCTTCTTTATATTATTTTAATAATTATTTAACTATACGGACAGTAATATTACAAAATATACCGCAAATCATATTTTTGTTTCTTTTTGTGTTGGAACATACTGAAGAAACATATATTACACAATAATAGTAGTTAGATGGTTCAATCAATGTTTAACAATGAGAAAACGCCTGCTGCTGTATTTAAATAAGGCACTTTTGTATTCTTGCTTGGCTTATGGTTCAATAGTCAGGAACCCATACAATATTACAGACACTGATGGCTCAGAACGTCTATAAAAGAAACTAATGATTGGCTTTGTATGTAAAAATATTTATGGACCTTTGGTTTTTGTTTAAGGTGGCTCAGTTGTCTTTTGGGCTGGAAGCTTTTTCAGTGAAAGTAGAAGCTTATCCCATTTATGTTTTTTATACAGATTCTGAATGGCAAGATGAATGCTCTTTATTAGGTTGGTAATTTTAATTTTCACCAAAAACAACCAGCCATTATTTCTTTTCATGGAACAGTATTCAAGTTTATTCAACAGACATAGAATCTGAATTCCTTTTATTCTCCAAATAAAAAGTTCTAAAGCAAAGATCAGCAGAAAAAGTTCTGCCGATCTTATGATCCTAACAGCTTAATGATTTTTTTAAAATCATACCTTGTACTATAGTTCGATTACTTTGATAATAAATCTGTTCTGTTTTGGTGTTATTTTCTTGTGTAATAATATTTGTATTATGTTCTATGTAATGCTAAGGGTTACCTGTCTGTAATGATGTCACTATTGTATTTTTCCAAGAAAGTTTGACTTTTGCTTACATGTTTTCTTGTATTCATGAATAAATAAATATATATTCACGAGCAATAGAACCATAATATACAGCAGATAAATATTTTCAATTCTGATTTATTTTTCATAACTTTTTTGAATAAGTATTATATATTGCATATTATTTAATGAAATCAAATTTCAGGAAATAATGGAAATGCATCATAATTTTTTTAAGACATTTGTTTGGAGAACAGCTAACATGTGAATAGTAAATTGATTAAATAATAAATTAAGCAGTAAATTTAAATAATGATTCTAAAAACACACTTTCTTCATCTTCTTCTTGGTCGTGATGTGGTGGTTCAGTGACTGGTTGACCAGATACTTCAGCATTTCCAATTTGACGACTTCTTGCAGCTGCTCTTCTTTCATGGTTTGCAGTCCAGTTTTCAGTAAACCCACTTTCTGGATCTCCTCTAGCAGTTGTTCCTCCCCCTCTTCCTGCAATAAATACCTCAAATATAAGACAATCAGAAAACATATTTACAAATAATCAATGTTGAAAAAATAATAAACTATTTCAAACACGATTATCTAGTATAAAGTACAGAAATTCAGAACAAATGAATTTGAAAACAAACAACATATAAAGAAATTTTACAAGAACAAATAATAAACAGAAATAACATAATCCAAAAACTAAATCATGACCAAACAATTTTAGAAAAAAAATTTATTTTCTTGTTTA